>NC_064920.1:196107458-196413708 GCF_023897955.1 Schistocerca gregaria
AACGTTCCATTGGAACCACTGACTGCCTTGGGAGAGGCAGTCCTGACAAAACTCTACCATCTGGTGAACAAGATGTATGAAACAGGCGAAATACCCGCAGACTTCAAGAAGAATACAATAATTCCAATCCCAAAGAAAACAGGTGTTGACAGATGTGAAAATCAGTTTAATAAGCCACTGCTGCAAAATACTAACACGAATTCTTTACAGACGAATGGAAAAACTAGTAGAAGCCCACCTCGGGGAAGATCAGTTTGGATTCCGTCGAAATGTTGGAACACGTGAGGCAATACTGACCTTACGACTTATCGTAGAAGAAAGATTAAGGAAAGGTAAACCTACGTTTCTAGCATTTGTAGACATAGAGATAGCTTTTAACAGTGTTGATTGGAATACTCTCTTTCAAACTCTGAAGGTGTCAGGGGTAAAATACAGGGAACGGAAGGATATTTACAATTTGTACAGAAACCAGATGGCAGTTATAAGCAAGCAGTGAAGGAAACAAAAGAAAAGTTCGGTGTAGGTATTAAAATCCATGGAGTAGAAATAAAAACTTTGAGGTTCGCCGATGACATTGTAATTATGTCAAAGACAGCGAAGGACTTGGAAGAGCAGTTGAACGGAATGGATAGTGTCTTGAAAGGAGGATATAAGATGAACATCAACAAAAGCAAAACGAGGATAATGGAATGTAGTCGAATTAAGTCGGGTGATGTTGAGGGTATTAGATTAGGAAATGAGACACTTAAAGTAGTAAAGGAGTTTTGCTATTTGGGGAGCAAAATAACTGATGATGTTCGAAGTAGAGAGGATATAAAATGTAGACTGGCAATGGGAAGGAAAGCATTTCTGAAGAAGAGAAATTTGTTAACATCGAGAATAGATTTAAGTGTCAGGAAGTCATTTCTGAAAGTATTTGTATGGAGTGTAGCCATGTATGGAAGTGAAACATGGACAATATATAGTTTGGACAAGAAGAGAATAGAAGCTTTCGAAATGTGGTGTTACAGAAGAATGCTGAAGTTTAGATGGGTAGATCACATAACTAATGAGGAAGAATTGAATAGGATTGTGGAGAAGAGAAGTTTGTGGCACAACTTGACCAGAAAAAGGGATGGGTTGGTAGGACATGTTCTGTGGTATCAAGGGATCACCAATTCAGCATTGGAGGGCAGTGTGGAGGCTAAAAATCGTAGAGGGAGACCAAGAGATGAATACACTAAGCAGATTCAGAAGGATGGAGGTTGCAGTAGGTACTGGGAGATGAAGAAGCTTGCACAGGATAGAGTAGCATGGAGAGCTGCATCAAACCCCTCTCAGGACTGACGACCACAACAACAACAACATGCTGAAGTGCATACAGTTACATACCACCGAATCTTAAACATCCTTGATAGTTTCATTTGATTTTTCGAATAGGAGTTCCGGCGTTTTATCTTTAAGTGTGATGTTGTTTTCATCAGAAGAGTCAACTTTTTCTTTATATCTTATACTGTCTGGAAGGTCATAGACCTGTATTAAGAACAGAATTTGAGCCGAATTTGAACCAATATACAATCCTCAGGAACAACTCTGTTTGTATGTTCCTTTTCTGACAGTTCTTTTACTTGAAATTTATGAATGGCAGATGTGTGAACTATCTCTGCTTTTGCACTCTGTTTTCCAGGTAAGACTGGAACCGCTGTGTTGGTTAGCACGTGCTTGCCGTTTGAATGATACCAGAGTTGTTCACAGACCTAAAGTGAAATCAAGCACTGTATAGTGCTTGTTGAACACTACCAGTGTGTTAAATAGATCACATCTACTGATAGCTAAAAGAAATTATTTTCGTTATTTAATTCTGAAGCCATTTTAGGCTCAGCTAAGTTTACAGACACACACACACACACACACACACACACACACACACACACACACACACACACACACACAAACGCACACACACGGCTGAGAGATGAGACGAGACATTCATCAGAGTGTGTCATAACAATTTCTCGTAGATTTTCTTATCATATACGTTTGGTTGGTGATTGTAAATCACTTTTTTCTATACTGTCATTTTAGAGAAGTATGCTTATATGCCCCCATGAACCATGGACCTTGCCGTTGGTGGGGAGGCTTGCGTGCCTCAGCGATACAGATGGCCGTACCGTAGGTGCAACCACAACGGAGGGGTATCTGTTGAGAGGCCAGACAAACGTGTGGTTCCTGAAGAGGGGCAGCAGCCTTTTCAGTAGTTGCAGGGGCAACAGTCTGGATGATTGACTGATCTGGCCTTGCAACATTAACCAAAACGGCCTTGCTGTGCTGGTACTGCGAACGGCTGAAAGCAAGGGGAAACTACAGCCGTAATTTTTCCCGAGGACATGCAGCTTTACTGTATGATTAAATGATAATGGCATCCTCTTGGGTAAAATATTCCGGAGGTAAAATAGTCCCACATTCGGATCTCCGGGAGGGGACTACTCAGGAGGATGTCGTTATCAGCAGAAAGAAAACTGGCGTTCTACGGATCGGAGCGTGGAATGTCAGATCCCTTAATCGGGCAGGTAGGTTAGAACATTTAAAAAGGGAAATGGATAGGTTAAAGTTAGATATAGTGGGAATTAGTGAAGTTCGGTGGCAGGAGGAACAAGACTTCTGGTCAGGTGACTACAGGGTTATAAACACAAAATCAAATAGGGGTAATGCAGGGGTAGGTTTAATAATGAATAGGAAAATAGGAATGCGGGTAAGCTACTACAAACAGCATATTGAACGCATTATTGTGGCCAAGATAGATACGAAGCCCACACCTACTACAGTAGTACAAGTTTATATGCCAACTAGCTCTGCAGATGATGAAGAAATTGAAGAAATGTACGATGAAATAAAAGAAATTATTCAGATAGTGAAGGGAGACGAAAATTTAATAGTAATGGGTGACTGGAATTCGAGTGTAGGAAAAGGGAGAGAAGGAAACATAGTAGGTGAATATGGATTGGGGCTAAGAAATGAAAGAGGAAGCCGCCTAGTAGAATTTTGCACAGAGCACAACTTAATCATAGCTAACACTTGGTTTAAGAATCATGAAAGAAGGTTGTATACGTGGAAGAACCCTGGAGATACTAAAAGGTATCAGATAGATTATATAATGGTAAGACAGAGATTTAGGAACCAGGTTTTAAGTTGTAAGACATTTCCAGGGGCAGATGTGGACTCTGACCACAATCTATTGGTTATGACCTGTAGATTAAAACTGAAGAAACTGCAAAAATGTCGGAAATTAAGGAGATGGGACCTGGATAAACTGAAAGAACCAGAGGTTGTACAGAGTTTCAGAGAGAGCATAAGGGAACAATTGACAGGAATAGGGGAAAGAAGTACAGTAGAAGAAGAATGGGTAGCTCTGTGGGATGTAGTAGTGAAGGCAGCAGAGGATAAAGTAGGTACAAAGACGAGGGCTGCTAGAAATCCTTGGGTAACAGAAGAAATATTGAATTTAATTGATGAAAGGAGAAAATATAAAAATGCAGTAAATGAAGCAGGCAAAAAGGAATACAAACGTCTCAAAAATGAGATCGACAGGAAGTGCAAAATGGCTAAACAGGGATGGCTAGAGGACAAATGTAAGGATGTAGAAGCTTATCTCACTAGGGGTAAGATAGATTCTGCCTACAGGAAAATTAAAGAGACCTTTGGAGAGAAGAGAACCACGTGTATGAATATCAAGAGCTCAGATGGCAGCCCAGTTCTAAGCAAAGAAGGGAAGGCAGAAAGGTGGAAGGAGTATATAGAAGGTTTATACAAGGGCGATGTACTTGAGGACAATATTATGGAAATGGAAGAGGATGTAGATGAAGACGAAATGGGAGATACGATACTGCGTGAAGAGTTTGACAGAGCACTGAAAGACCTGAGTCGAAACAAGGCCCCCGGAGTAGACAACATTCCATTAGAACTACTGACGGCCTTGGAAGAGCCAGTCATGACAAAACTCTACCAGCTGGTGAGCAAGATGTATGAGACAGGCGAAATACCCTCAGACTTCAAGAAGAATATAATAATTCCAATCCCAAGGAAAGCAGGTGCTGACAGATGTGAAAATTACCGAACTATCAGTTTAATAAGCCACGGCTGCAAAATACTAACGCGAATTCTTTACAGACGAATGGAAAAACTGGTAGATGCAGACCTCGGGGAGGATCAGTTTGGATTCCGTCGAAATGTTGGAACACGTGAGGCAATACTGACCTTACGACTTATCTTAGAAGAAAGATTAAGAAAAGGCAAACCTACGTTTCTAGCATTTGTAGACTTAGAGAAAGCTTTTGACAATGTTGACTGGAATACTCTTTTTCAAATTCTAAAGGTGGCAGGGGTAAAATACAGGGAGCGAAAGGCTATTTATAATTTGTACAGAAACCAGATGGCAGTAATAAGAGTCGAGGGGCATGAAAGGGAAGCAGTGGTTGGGAAAGGAGTGAGACAGGGTTGTAGCCTCTCCTCGATGTTATTCAATCTGTATATTGAGCAAGCAGTAAAGGAAACAAAAGAAAAATTTGGAGTAGGTATTAAAATTCATGGAGACGAAGTAAAAACTTTGAGGTTCGCCGATGACATTGTAATTCTGTCAGAGACGGCAAAGGACTTGGAAGAGCTGTTGAACGGAATGGACAGTGTCTTGAAAGGAGGATATAAGATGAACATCAACAAAAGCAAAACGAGGATAATGGAATGTAGTCAAATTAAATCGGGTGATGCTGAGGGAATTAGATTAGGAAATGAGACACTTAAAGTAGTAAAGGAGTTTTGCTATTTAGGAAGTAAAATAACTGATGATGGTCGAAGTAGAGAGGATATAAAATGTAGACTGGCAATGGCAAGGAAAGCGTTTCTGAAGAAGAGAAATTTGTTAACATCGAATATAGATTTATGTATCAGGAAGTCGTTTCTGAAAGTATTGGTTTGGAGTGTAGCCATGTATGGAAGTGAAACATGGACGATAACTAGTTTGGACAAGAAGAGAATAGAAGCTTTCGAAATGTGGTGCTACAGAAGAATACTGAAGATAAGGTGGATAGATCACGTAACTAATGAGGATGTATTGAATATGATTGGGGAGAAGAGAAGTTTGTGGCACAATTTGACTAGAAGAAGGGATCGGTTGGTAGGACATGTTTTGAGGCATCAAGGGATCACAAATTTAGCATTGGAGGGCAGCGTGGAGGGTAAAAATCGTAGAGGGAGACCGAGAGATGAGTACACTAAGCAGATTCAGAAGGATGTAGGTTGCAGTAGGTACTGGGAGATGAAGCAGCTTGCACAGGATAGAGTAGCATGGAGAGCTGCATCAAACCAGTCTCAGGACTGAAGACAACAACAACAACAATGCTTATATGGCATAATAATAAAGAAATACATAAAACTAAGTTTGTCCTATACTGAAATCCGCAGCTAGAAGCACATGGAACTTTTCTTTCACAGCTGTGTAACAAAATTGGATTTCAGCATTACATATCGAACAACAGTACATTCTAAATAATAAGACGACGCACTTCACAACCCCTTCGTCACTGACGTTTCATATCTGTTAGTATCAACAAGCAATAAGATGAAAATGTATGTTACATAAATACTTGTAATTGACATTGAATAGAACAGAAGTGGACCTCATTAAATACGTTAGCACCAGCGTCACAGTACCCCCATTTCCTCATATTTATGAGGCTCACTTTACACTTAAGGGCCAGCTGCGTATAAGAAGCAACTGGCAGTAAATTTACATGACTTCGAATTAAGTTACATATAGTATTTGAGCGGTAACCAACTTCATCTGTTACTCTTGCATTCCTAGACACACATGCACTATGGACAGTGTCATCTACAAATTGAAGTTGGCTGTGAACAGAAAATAATTAATATTGTTCGATGTCAATTTCCTATGGCTACACGTTAGTGCTTGTAATGTTGATGTGAAATTATACTGATGAGTGTCGAACTACTGTAGGTATCCCACAGTCTCGAAACGTCTGTGGTTGTGCAGGTAGAAACTGACATAGTAGGAGCAAGCGTAGCAATGACCACCTTCGTCGCACACTGAGGTGCTTGGTAGTTGGTACGGTTTTCGTATTTGACGCCTAGAGGCCTGTTTGATCTTGTGGAGTCTGTTGCGTAATGTCTAGATCGGCACTCTCCGCCCCCTGCCAAGGAAAATGAAAAGGCTGATATTCAACGTTGACGAACTGCGCTGCTCATGAGAGCGGTGCAAAAGGTTTTTGAACGGTTTATTACTCAAATTTCAGCGAGCCGTGAAATATTGTTTACATGAACGGGTCAGTTCATGTTAATCGCAAAAAAATATTGTTTTTTATTTCGCGATTATGTACGAGCTCTCGATTATGTGAGGGGAAAGCTTCGTAGAGTTATTGTTAGAAGCACGAAGCAAAAACTCTCTTAATTATCTGTAGGACTAAACTAAAGTGATATAAGTAAATCATCATACCTAGAACAGGATACGTACAGAGATATTCCGAGTACGATCCAAAATAACCCGACTCAGAGATTCTGCTGAAGATGTATCACTTACGTTAAGTTGGCTGTTGTGTGTGGTCTGGTGGTTGCCGGAACGGTAACTCAGCCTGTTCGGTCAGAGAGCTGACTGGCCTCTGTAATAAAAACAAAAACTGAGTGGAAGGATCAATAAAAACGTCACGTGACGTCTGCAACTACCAAAAAAAGAAAAGTGGCACAGCGAGTGCGTGGAATGAAAGATCACGAGATCGAATCCTGGTGATGAAACCACTGACATTTTTTCTATCTATAATCTAGATTCACTTTTCACTTGTGTGAATACTCGCTATAAAGGACACTTGGTTCGGATTCCACGTTATTAAACTTTAGCTCCCCCTTGTCTGGTATTAGTACTGTTGTACGTCAGGGGCATGCAATACGCCGAAGCAGCGTGGTACTACAAGAGCTGCAACAGGCCGTTGAGCAACACGAAATTATTACTAGCATATCTAGTGACATCAATATTAGTTCAAAGGCAGAACTGGCACAGGAACACAAACACTGAACAAAACAGGAACGGTAATGAAACAAATTTTTCTGCGCTCTAAGCGATCGCTTGGTTCCTTTCATTCGTTATATCATATACAAAATATGAGCCGTCGAAATACGTAACTAAGATCATTAGCAAGGTGGTAGCAGCATCATGTGAAAACAGGACACAGGAAACAGAGACCGCGGTAAGCATCAGAATGCACTGTGTATATGAAAATGAGATCCACGTCATTTTATCATGGTGTTGTTGTGGTCTTCAGTCCTGAGATTGGTTTGATGCAACTCTCCATGCCACTCTATCCTGTGCAAGCTTCCTCATCTCCCAGTACGTACTGCAGCCTACATCCTTCTGAATCTGCGTAGTGTATTCATCTCTTGGTCTCCCTCTGCGATTTTTACCCTTCACGCTGCCCTCCAATACTAAATTGGTGATCCCTTGATACCACAGAACATGTCCTACCAACTCATCCCTTCTTCTAGTCGTGCCACAAACTCCTCTTCTCCCCAATCCTATTCAATACCTCCGCAGTAGTTATGTGATCTACCCATCTAATCTTCAGCATTCTTCTGTAGTATCACATTTCGAAAGCTTCTATTCTCTTCTTGTCCAAACTATTTAGTGTCCATGTTTCACTTCCATACATGGCTACACTCCATACAAATACTTTCAGAAATGACTTCCTGACACATTTCTCTTCTTCAGAAACGCTTTCCTTGCCATTGCCAGTCTACATTTTATATCCTCTCTACTTCGACCATCATCAGTTATTTTGCTCCCCAAATAGCAAAACTCCTTTACTACTACAAGTGTCTCATTTCCTAATCTAATTCCCTCAGCATCACCCGACTTAATTCGACTACATTCCATTATACTCGTTTTGCTATTGTTGATGTTCACCTACTATCCTCCCTTCATGACACGGTCCATTCCGTTCAATTGCTGTTACAAGTACTTTTTGACAGAATTACAATGTCATCGGTGGACCTCAAAGTTTTTATTTCTTCTCCATGGATTTTAATACCTACTCCGAATTTTTCTTTTGTTTCCTTCACTGCTTGCTCAATATACAGATTGAATAACATCGGAGAGAGACTGCAACCCTGTCTCACTCCCTTCCCAACCACTGCTTCCCTTTCATGTCCCTCGACTCTTATAACTGCCATCTGGTTTCTGTACAAATTGTAAATAGCGTTTTGCTCCCTGTATTTTATCCCTGCCACCTTCAGAGTTTGAAAGAGAGTATTCCAGTCAACATTGTCAAAAGCTTTCTCCAAGTCCACAAATGCGAGAAACGTAGGTTTGCCTTTTCTTAATCTAGCCTCTAAGATAAGTCGAAGGGTCAGTATTGCCTCAAGTGTTCCCATATTTCTACGAAATCCAAACTGATCTTTCCTGTGGTCGGCTTCTACCAGTTCTTCCATTCGTCTGTAAAGAATTCGCGTTAGCATTTTGCAGCCGTGACTTTTTCACATGTGTCAACGCCTGCTTTCTTTGGGATTGGCATTATTATATTTTTCTTGAAGTCTGAGGGTATTTCGCCTGTCTCATACATTTTGCTCACCAGATGGTAGAGTTTTGTCAGGACTGGCTCTCCCAAGGCCGTCAGTAGTTCTAATGGAATGTTGTCTACTCCGGGGGTCTTGTTTCGACTTAGGTCTCTCAGTGCTCTATCACACTCTTCACGCAGTACCGTATCTCCCATTTCATCTTCATCTACATCCTCTTCCATTATAATAATATGGTCCTCAAGTACATTGCCCTTGTACAGTCCCTCTATATACTCCTTCCAACTTTCTGCATTCCCTGCCCTCGGGAAAAATTAAAAAATTACATCTGTAGTTTCCCCTTGCTTTCAGCGGTTCGCAGTACCATCACAGCAAGACCGTTTTGGTTAGTGTTACAAGGCCAGACCAGTCAATCATCCAGACTGTTGCCCCTCTTCAGGAACCATACGTTTGTCTGGCCTCTCAACACATACCCCTCCGTTGTGGTTGCGCCTTCGGTACGGCCATATGTATCGTTGAGGCAGGCAAGCCTCCACACCAGCGGCAAGGTCTATGGTTCGTGGGGGGGTGGGGGGGGGTGATGGGGCATTTTATCATAGTACGACATAAAAGAACATTTATTTCTATGTGAAAGTGTTGTACATATGGAAATGAATTTCTGTGCTAAAATCCACAAATGAATTGCTCGTTCTTCCCAAGCGCCGTTCCAGAGTGAATGTGTAAAGAGACAACTTGAAGGTGGTTCGTCGAACTCTCTGCCAGGCACTTTTCTGTGAACAGCAGAGTAATCAAGTAGATGTAGATAAATGTTTATCGAAGAGTGAAACAGAATACTGCAAGTATAGGGGCGTGCAGAAAAGTAATGCCTCTGAATATTTTGTTCTGTTATCAATATCGATTGAAGTATTCAATGTCACGGATAGTACTCGGTAGACTTCCTCGCTTCGATGGCAGAAGTTTCAACAACCTGCTACAAGAGGGCTCCGAATCGCAGCGTCTAAAATGGCGGTGTGTAATGCAACCATTTCGGTGGGTTAGAAACAGCGTGCTGCAATCGAGTTTCGGATTCGAAGAGTTCGTCAACACATCGCGCCTTCCTCTCCTTCGGGGTAACAATACCAGACCACACATTAGCGGTGCGGCTTCTGCAACAATCGGACGCCTTGGGCTTATTGTCATCGACCATCCTACGTGCAGTCTCGAATTGATCTCATTCAATTTGTCTGTTTCAGAAACTTAAAGAAAGATTTCGAGGGCTTCACTTTAATGGTGACGAAGCGATGCAAGCAGAGATGAGGTTGTGGCTTCGTCAACAAATTCAAACGTTCCACAGTGACGATATCAACATACCGCTCTCTCGTTGGGAAAAATGTGTTCCTCGCCACAGTGACTATGTTGAGAAATAAATATGTCAACATGAAAAACAAAGATGTAGAACGTTTATACCGTTTTTCCATTTAAAAAACATGAAGAGTTTTCATTTAAAAAAATTCGGAGCTACTACTTCTCATCAGCACAGCCTCGTAGATCGGGACGAGACCGTAATGGTTTTAGAAGTAGGAGATCTCTACAGGCAATTTCTGAATTGACGCTAATAATAAAGGGGAGCTTTACGGAAAACCTTTAATTTACGTATAAGGCCACAAACTTTTCGTTAACAAATTACCGGTGTCGGTCGTTAATGACCATCATCAGATCTATTTCATAAAAACAATATTACGAAACAGATCTGATAATGGTCATTAAAGAACGAAACCGGTAATCTGTTAACAAACAGTTTGTGATCACAGACATAAATTAAAGGAAACTTATTACATATACGGGTCATTGTGTTTTCGCGGCAATGTCGCACCATGAGAAAAAACGGAGATTGTCTGAGTAACACAACCTAGATCACAACATTATCTTTTTCGATGACTCATTTTAGACAGTATACGAGGTTATCCTCACATCTGGTGGCTCGAAAACTCCTTGCAGCAATCGCTGCACAGCTGTTGCGCGTAGTTTAGTAAACTGACGATACGCAAAAGTTGTTACGACGAGTTTTTAGATAACCACATAGGAAGATGACCAACTTTCCAGGGCGAGTCACATGAAAACATTTAAAAAAAAAATATTATTTATTGTGTAGTAGTGGTACAAAGCTGTATCACTTTTCATCATAATCTCCCCGACGCTCAATGTAAGTCCTCCAGCGCTCACGAAGTGCATAAATTCCTTTAGAAAAAAAATTCTTTTGGAAGTCCGCGCAACCACTCATGCAACGCGTGGCGTACCTCTTCATCAGAACGGAACTTCTTTCCTCCCATTGCGTCTTTGAGTGGTCCAAATACATGGAAATCACTTGGGGCAAGGTCTGGTGAGCATGCTGGATGAGGAAGATACTCAAAATACAGGTCTGTGATTGTTGCAACAGTTGTACGGGCGTGTGGGGCCTTGCATTGTCATGCTGCAGAAGGACACCTGCCGACAGCAATCCACGTCGCTCTGATTTGGTTGCATGCCGCAGATGACTTTTTAGGGGATCTGTGTATGGTGCACTGTTGTCAGTGATCCCTCTAGGCACGTAATGTTCCAAAATGACGCCATTTTCGTCCCAGAAGAGAGTCAGCATAACCTCTTCTGCTGATGGTTCTGTTCGAAACTACTTTGGTTTTGGTGATGAGGAATAGTGCCATTCCTTCCTCGCTCTCATCGTTTCCGGTTGGTGGGAGTGAACCCAGGTTTCGTCCCCAGTAACGATTCTTGCAAGGAAACCATCACCTTCTCGTTCAAAGCGCCGAAGAAGTTCTTCACAAGCATCAACACGTAGTTCTCTCATTTCAGGAGCCAGCTGCTGTGGCACCCATCTCGCAAACACTTTGTGGAACTGGAGCACATCATGCACAATGTGGTGTGCTGACCCATGACTAATCTGTAAACAAGCTGCAATGTCATTCAGTATCACTCGACGGTTTTCTTTCACTATGTCTTCAACTGCTGCAATGTTCTGTGAAGACAACTGGTTGTGTCTGACCTAGACGAGGAGCATCTTCCGCTGAAGTCACACCATTTGCGAACTTCCTGCTCCATCCGTAGACTTACTGCTGTGACAAACATGCATCACCGTACTGAACCTTCATTCGTCGATGAATTTCAATAGGTTTCACACTTTCACTACGCTAAAACCGAATAACAGAACGCTGTTCTTCCCTTGTGCAAGTCGCATGTGGGGCGGCCATCTTTATACTGATACTGAGACGGTATGTGTGCATCTGCACTATGCTGCTACCTACAGGCCATTCTGCACGCTGGTTGTGGCACGCTTACCAATTTACAGGATAACGGAGCGAAATTTCGATATGTTATCACAAATTTAAGATTTTTATTTTACTCACCCTAGTATATAGGGTGTTACAAAAAGGTACGGCCAAACTTTCAGGAAACATTTCTCACACACAAAGAAAGAAAATATGTTATGTGAACATGGGTCCGGAAACGCTTACTCTCCATGTTAGAGCTCATTTTATTACTTCTCTACAAATCACATTAATCATGGAATGGAAACACACAGCAACAGAACGTAACAGCGTGACTTCAAACACTTCGTTACAGGAAATGTTCAAAATGTCCTCCGTTAGCGAGGATACATGCATCCACCCTCCGTCGCATGGAATCCCTGATGCACTGATGCAGCCCTGGAGAATGGCGTATTGAATCACAGCCGTCCACAATACGAGCACGAATAGTCTCTACATTTGTTACCGGGGTTGCGTAGACAAGACCTTTCAAATCCCCCATAAATGGAAGTCAAGAGGGTTGAGGTCAGGAGAGCGTGGAGGCCATGGAATTGGTTCGCCTCTACCAATCCATCGGTCACCGAATCTGTTTTTGAGAAGCGTACGAACACTATGACTGAAATGTGCAGGAGCTCCATCGTGCATGAACCACATGTTGTGTCGTACTTGTAAAGGCACATGTTCTAGCAGCACAGGTAGAGTATCCCGTATGAAATCATGATAACGTGCTCCATTGAGCGTAGGTGGAAGAGCATGGGGCCCAACCAAGACATCACCAACAATGCCTGCCCAAACGTTCACAGAAAATCTGTGTTGATGATGTGATTGCACAATTGCGTGCGGATTCTCGTCAGCCCACGCATGTTGATTGTGAAAATTTACAATTTGATCACGTTGGAATAAAGCATCATCCGTAAAGAGAACATTTGTATTGAAATGAGGATTGACACATTGTTGGATGAACCATTCGCAGAAGTGTACCCGTGCAGGCCAATCAGCTGTTGATAGTGTCTGCACACGCTGTACATGGCACGGAAACAACTGGTTCTCCCGTAGCACTCTCCATACGGTGACGAAGTCAACGTTACCTTGTACAGCAGCAACTTCTCTCACGCTGACAATAGGGTTATCATCAACTGCACGAAGAATTGCCTCGTCCATTGCAGGTGTCCTCGTCGTTCTAGGTCTTCCCCAGTCGCAAGTCATAGGCTGGAATGTTCCGTGCTCCCTAAGACGCCGATCAATTGCTTCGAACGTCTTCCTGTCGGGATACCTTCGTCCTGGAAATCTGTCTCGATACAAACGTACCGCGCCACGGATATTGCCCCGTGTTAATCCATACATCAAATGGGCATCTGCCAACTCCGCATTTGTAAACATTGCTGTGACTGCAAAATCACGTTCGTGATGAACACTAACCTGTTGATGCTACGTACTGATGTGCTTGATGCTAGTACTGTAGAGCAATGAGTCGCATGTCAACACAAGCACCGAAGTCAACATTACCTTCCCTCAATTGGGCCAATTGGCGGTGAATCGAGGAAGTACATTACATACTGACGAAACTAAAATGAGCTCTAACATGGAAATTAAGCGTTTCCGGACACATGACCACATAACATCTTTTCTTTATTTGTGTGTGAGAAATGTCTCCTGAAAGTTTGGCCGTACCTTTTTGTAACACCCTGTATAGCGCTAGTGCTTAATTGGAAAGTGTTAAAGAGAATTCAGAGAGTATGTATATAAAAAAGTAGAACAGATGTCTGAATGAAAACCACATACATCTTTTTAAAGAAACAATTAATTTTCTCTGGAAGCGGAGACTTCGTCTTCTTGTAGCTTACTTCTATTTTCGCTACTGATGTTATAAAAGATAGTGTTGCCGAGTCTCGTGTTATGTACTTTCATGAAATAATAATGCTTTCTTTCGTAAATGTCAGGTGTCTGTCATTCATTGTAACTAACTTTTGATGTCACAGTACTGAACATGATCGTGAATGTATGTTTTCCAGATTAATGTATCGTGAAATTGGGCCCACATTGTTCGAAGGCAAAGACATCTATCGTTCATCGCATCGTGTCGTTTAAGTGTTCAGTATTTATAAGTCGAACTTGCAGATACGTTTTCACGAAGTCCGATCGAATATTCGTTGCCAGTTTTTATGTGGAACTCAAAATAGTAATTAACGGTCAACTAGCCTCCAAACAATGAAGATGCTCTGTAGCCATCAAGGCCTGACGCATCGAAAGAACATGATCGTCCGTGACACAAGAAACTAAAATAATTGTGACAGAGTATTTAGAAAGAATTACATATATCGTGCTGTGAGGTAAGTTGTTAACTACATTGCGCCATCGCATTTCTAATATGTCTTTCAGGAGAGAAACTCATACTCATGCACAGCTTATTTTTAAATATTTCTCTCCTTTTACATGTCCCACAGAATGATACGTTATATTACTCAGACAGTTTGCATACACAGATCTCTGTGGTGTCTTATCGACAGCAAGTGCCGTCTTTATGGAAACTAATGTTGCATTCGTAGATTTGGAAAAGACTTATGAAAGTGTTGGACAGAAAAAAATGTTTTATATTCTTAGTCAGTCTGGTATTAATTACAGAGACAGAAAGGTAATCCATCCTCCATGTGCATATGAGACTGCGGTAGTCAGCATTTAATTTGTGTGCTGAAAAAGTGATGAATACATATTAGCGATTTGTATATGAATCTTGTGCTTAATGTAGTGGAACGTGTGCTAACTATAATACATACATAAACAAATAAAAAAGGAATGTAACCGTTTGCTTTGCAGGTGGACATGCTGCATGGCTGAATATTAAGTTGTAGAAGTGACTCTTGAAAATGTGGAAGGATTTTTTAATCTTTATTTTGCTACCTGAAGCTATGGTCATTACAAGTTTGTCGCATGGTACCAGGCTTTTCCCTCACGTGATTTACAGTATAATTCTGTTATCCAATATGGAATTTCTAGAGCCGGCCACTGTGAACGAGCGTTTCTAGGCGCTTCAGTCCGAAACCACGCGGCTGCCACTGTCGCAGGTTCGATTCCTGCCTCGGGCATGGATGTGTGTGACGTCCTTAGGTTAGCTAGGTTTAAGTAGTTCTAAGTTCTAGGGCACTGATGACCTCAGAAGTTAAGTCCCATGGTGTTCACAGCCAAGCTCCGACTCAATGTCCAGGCGTGTCGAGGCCGTTATTACGGCCGGAGGCGGTTGGTCTGGGTACTGGTTCCTCAGTATCTATGCACCCAAATTGCGTGAAAATGCAATCACATGTACTTTACATGGTAGTTGTAAGTCTAGGACACTGATGACCTCAGATGTTGAGTCACATAATGTTTAGAGCCATAAGAAGAAGAATTTGTCGAACAACGTCTCTATATTAAATTACTATTAAATTACTTATATCTACAGAGAACTGAAACAAGTTACTTTATTTTCACTAGGTAATCAGGTTTCGAACAATTTCAGATGTACCCTTACAATGAATTTTATTCTGGTCCAAGAAAGTCTGGAATTGCTAAGAAGCGTTAGAATGGTCAATTTTAACATGAAGGTTCTCAGTAGAAGAAAATGCTGGTGACAAAATTGTCCATAGAACTGTTGGTACTAAGAATAGTAACACGCATGTGGAGTAAACAAGCGAAAAACACAAAAATGTCTCCGAACCCTACCATAACGTACCTCCCTTACTTATCTGTTTTCAGTAGTGGCAGTCTACTTTATCCATTACGGATAAAGGAAAAAAACCGCATGATATAAACCAAACAAACATTACAAACAACAAAACCTCAAGAAAGTCTTAAAGCAAAATTATGGTCACTAATTCCATGAAACATAGGACACACAGGGAAGATATTATCCGCTCTAAGTAAAAAATTGCCTGCGAGATAACTTGAATCGATGTAAAACATTTTCTGTCACAGTAACAGTAAGTTCTCAGAGTTTTGCCTACCGGTTTCGAATATTTTTAATACTACTATTTACATGAAGAGTTCTTCGATGGGACATAAATAAAAAATAGTGTGTAACACAGCCATTCGTGACAATGAGAGCCGACGTTGGAGCCGCATGCATCATTAATTTCAAAATCGTGAAGCAAATCTGAAGGTGAACTTCACATGTAGACATACACTCTACGTAACAGCACTTCGTGTTTGGCAACCCCGTCGTCAGAGTTGCTTCTTATCTTTTATTATTAATCGGTAATAACGTAAAAATGTACGATACGTAAATCCGTATAATCGCTTTTGTATAGAACAGAAAAGAACGTCTTCAATTACATTAGTATCAGCATTGACACTATCTTCCGTCTCCTCGCATACACGAAGATCATTTCAAGATTAAAGACTCGTCACATATAAAACCTACTGCTTGGTTTGCGCGTCGGTTGTTCAATTAACTGAACTGTTACTAAAGAAGAAAATTTCGTATTCGATTACATACAAGATGTTTCAGGAGGAACGGTAAATATTTAAGGAAGTCGGTTGTGCAGACTAATTCAAAGAAATACACCATATGTATTTATGTATTCTACTTTTGTTCCTTACAGATTTACTGCTAGTAGAATGCAACCAAAAGAAATACTCACAGAAGGTGTTAGTTAGAGGCAAGTGATAAAGTTCAAAGTTTATTTTCATAAACTCCACTTTCCTATTCGCTTGATAACACCCCGTGTAGCTCTGCTAAGGTCCTCTTGGCATTCTTTTGTGCGAGCACCACTTTTCCTCATACGGACGATCAATTCGTTTTCTGTGTTTATTTTCTCCTCGTGGAACTAGCCTCTCAACCACCCCAACAGGCGAAAATCTGAAAGGGATCATGGTGACAAAGAGACTTGACCATTCCTGCCAACCCCTCTTCCGAAAAATGTTAGGTTTATATGACGCGTCACGAAACTACATGAATGTCCAGGATTCCTGTAATGCTGGAAAAACAACGCATCCTTGCAGCCAAAGGAATTTCATCTTCGCTTTCGAGACATTCTATGTAACGATTCGGTAAAGAGGTGAATTCAACTGATTGTTTGTCATACTGTACGATACATGTAAGAGGCGTTCCTGAAAACGTGTCTCAACAAATGGATGAGGGTTTTCTTTGGATAACCGATGTTACGAATGCTACTGTTACCATCACGAGAGAAACACGCTTCAACAGTAAACAGTATTAATACACATTTAAGATTGAACGACAAGTACACTGTTTTTGTCCTAATGATTTTTTAAAATTCCAAACTGGTTTGCGCCTTATTAAGCCATCTTCAGGAAACAACTGACTATCTCTATGTTCTGAGCCACACCTTCTGTACGCAAAAAATTTTTATGCGTCAATTTTTCGTTCACACAACTGAAACGAACTGCAGATGAATCTTGAAGGCTGTGAGAAAGATATCTTTGTTTGTTCCTTAGTTTACAACGTGGTTTTTTTCCTTTTTTAGTAGTACGTGCTACAATCTTGTTTCATTTTTTAGTTTTGCATATATCAACCTGTTTCAATCGAAATGGATCGTAACAATGGACGCATATTAAAAAAAAGTGAGGAAATGTCCAATTTCACGTGTAAAAGATACAAGAATAATTTAAATAACAGAGTTACAGATGCTGCTTCTAAACGTGAACAATAATTCTCGACAAAGACGCTGAGTTCATCGAAGAAGAAAATTAGCCAAGGAATTGAGGATGCCTTATTTGCCGTGGTTTGCCACTGGCTGTTATAGATTTGATAAAACAAGCTTTCAGGTATCTAGCCAATCCTGAGATGCTGAAAAAATGTATAAACGGGAAAACACAAAATACCAATGAGAGCTGCGATCACGTTATAAGGGTGCGGTGTGCAAAAACAGTATTTGTGTCCTCAATTGTTCTGAAGATTGCTCCATGTGATGACTATCTAGTGTTCTATACTGGAAAAGTAGGTAGAATTAAGTGCCTGCAGATACTAGGCTTCCATGCAGGTGCATTCACACTGAAAATACTCAGAAGCATCGATGAAGCGCGACTGGACAAAGCTCAGGCGTCAGAACAAAAAATACAAAAGTTGGCTTGGCAAAGGAGGCAGGGGAAGAGATTACTCCAAGAAGACGAGGAAGTGAATAAAGATTATGGATATGGACGGCACTGGTCACTAGATGTATCGCAATGTTGTCAAAAATTGAAATGCGAACTTCCATAACCTGACTCTTTTGAGCCATAAAGCACTTTCTCTCAGAAACTAGAAAACCTAACATCCTGAAATCTGGCATATTTATTAAGAATTATTTACTGAACAGTCCTGTGCAGCACATTCCAGTTATTCTTTCTCTGAGAAAAGTTCTCCTTTAAAATTAGTGAAAAACAGAGTAGCACCAAGTAACACGAAACTGAAACATTAATTTCAGAGCAACTTGACCCTGAACAAATATCTGTTCCACACTTTTAATTAACCTCTTATGCAGATGTAAACTGTGATATTACAGTCTTATTGCTTGATTAGTTTATGAGCAAAGGTACATCGAAGAAAGAATGGTAACTAAAAATTAAAATCCTTATGAAATGTATGCCGATGAGCGTTCTCAAACAAAAATTGCTCAGAATATCGAGCATTACATTGTATGTAATAGACTCTAGTTCAATTATTTTAGGTGTGATATTTTTGGAGATATATATGTGTAATCAGAAAAATGCATTTTGCCCTACGTCTTCCTTAGCGTTGAAATAACACTTTACGCAATGGCCAATTATAAGTACTAAAGAACACAAGTCATCTTTTAATGGGTAAATTAAAACTTTATGGAATGGACAGTATTAACATAATAATTAAAATGCATAATCTTAAAATAATACAGATTACACTACTGGCCAATAAAATTGCTACACCACGAAGATGACGTGCTACAGACGCGAAATTTAACCGAAAGGAAGAAGATGCTGTGATATGCAAATGATTAGCTTTTCAGAGCATTCACACAAGGTTGGCGCCAGTGGCGACACCTACAACGTGCTGACATGAGGAAAGTTTCCAACCGATTTCTCATACACAAACAGCTCTTGACCGGCGTTGCCTGGTGAAACGTTGTTGTGATGCCTCGTATAAGGAGGAGAAATGCGTACCATCACGTTTCCGACTTTGATAAAGGTCGGATTGTAGCCTATTGCGATTGCGGTTTATCGTATCGCGAAATTGCTGCTCACGTTGGTCGCGATCCAGTAACTGTTAGCAGAATATGGAATCAGTGCATTCAGGAGGGTAATACGGAACGCCGTGCTGGATACCAACGGCCTCGTATCACTCACTGCTAGTCGAGATGACAGGCATCTTATCCGCATGGGTGCAACGGATCGTGCAGCCACGTCTCGATCCTTGAGTCAACATATGGGGACGTTTGCAAGACAACAACCATCTGCACGAACAGTTCGACAACGTTTGCAGCAGCATGAAGTGTCAGCTCGGAGACCATGGCTGCGGTTACCCTGAACGCTGCATCACAGACAGGAGAGCCTGCGATGGTGTACTCAACGACGAACCTGGGTGCACGAATGGCAAAACGTCATTTTTTCGGATGAATCCAGGTTTTGTTTACAGCATCATGATGGTCGCACTCGTGTTTGGCGACATCGTGGTGAACGCACATTGGAAGCGTGTATTCGTCATCGCCATTCTGGCTTATCACCCGGCGTGATGGTATGGGGTGCCGTTTGTTACACGTCTCGGTCACCTCTTGTTCGCATTGACGGCACTTTGAACAGTGGACGTTAAATTTCAGATATGATACGACCCGTGGCTCTAACCCCCATTCGATCCCTGCGAAATCGTACATTTCAGGATAATGCAAGACCGCAAGTTGTAGGTCCTGTACGGGCCTTTCTGGATACAGATAATGTTCGACTGTTGCCCTGGCCAGCACATTCTCCATATCTCTCACCAATTGAAAACGTCTTGTCAATGGTGGCCGAGCAACTGACTCGTCACAATACTCCAGTCACTACTCGCTGTGGTATCGTGTTGAAGCTCCATGGGCAGCTGTACCTGTACACGCGATCCAAGCTCTGTTTGACTCAATGCCGAGGCGTATCGTTATGGCCAGAGATGGTTGCTTTGGGTACTGATTTCTCAGGATGTATGCACCCAAACTGCTTGAAAATGTAATCACATGTCAGTTCTAGTAAAATATATTTGTCCAATGAGTATCCGTTTATCATGTGCATTTCTTCTCGGTGTAGCAATTTTAATGGCCTGTAGTGTATTTAAACAGTATGACAGTTGCCGCAAGCTCAGGAGGACTGAAGACTCATTTTTTCTTCTTCTTTGAAATGAGTGTCATCTTACTTTTATCCAGATTTAAAGCAAGCAGCCATTCATTATACCATTTGGAAAAACTGTCTAATTCGTTTTTTGTAATCATTAAACGATACTACTTTTCACTAAACAGCAATATCATCAACTAACAATATGAGAGTATTTCTAAATCTGTCTCATAATTTCTATATAATAAGAACATTAGTGTTCCCAGTACACTTCCGTGTGGTTTGCGTTTCTGTCGGGCAGTACAGTCGAAGACTGATAGTGACGATCACGTATTTTGTAAGATATTCCACATGATCATATTTTAGTTAACAGTCTATAGTACGGAACAACTGCAACTGCAACATTTTACTGTATCCTGCTAACACCAAATTCGAAAATTTTGTTCATATTTGATAACTGCAATAAATTTACACGACGAACTCTTTATCACTTGTTAAGTGTTTATACTCCCGATAAAAATGCTTCGGTTAATCCCGACAAGTGCATCGTCGATCAAGCGTGACAGTTTTTTCCTTGCGTCATTTGTTACAATTTGCCAAATGTTTTGTGAGCGTTTGTCACCATTAACACTTTGACTTTGAACAGTATGATTTCACATTATCATCTCGAGTCTTAAAACATATTGCTGAAAAATCGAATTAAATCTATCAGGATCAACTTCTTTTGGTCACAGCCAATGTCAGATGATATTTACCACAGGGCTTAGTGAATCTGAATTTACGGACGCAGAGGTGACACACGAAGTTAACGATCTCTGAAATCTTGTACTGGTTGTTTCAGGACGAATAGTACATATTTTAAAAGATGCCAATGAAGACTAATTCGAATCATTACATACAACTTGTGTCCGATTTTTATCGTTTAGAGAGATAGGCTTCCATTACACATTTTAGTACTGCAGTCGCAACGGTTTTATCTACTGAGTTTAATTTTTGTGTTGGGCTTACGGCATTGACTTTTCAACTGTGATTATTGTTATGGTTTGCTGGACAATTCTACTGTATCGTTTGAGCATGCTGCGCGTTGTTACAAGTTCTATGCGGATATGGTACTCCTGCACGGGTTTTGTAAAACACTGGTGCTGCTTGCATTAAGATTATCTAACCCCAGATCTCAAGATTTAAGCTCGTTTTTTTTTTTCTCGTGTTTCCACCAAATTCCATAAGACTGGTAGAGCGCCCTCCAGTCATATTTCATCCGAATGTACAAATGAGCAGTGTAGAAGACACTTAGAAAGCAAGCAGCACTTAATCCTCCAACAAGCATACACATATTATCGGCACGTATCGGTCTTGTACACAAAAGAATACAGCGGACATCACGTATGCCCGGCCTCTATTCTCATCATTTGCAGTGGTTCATCATTCCAGAAGGAGACGAAGACAGACTTCGTAGTTAGCTAATTGCAGTAAATGCATTAATACACAATTTATGGATTCTTCTTGACTTGATGCACACGTATTTCGCTGTAATATTAGTTTTTGGAATCGTTATTTTAACCAAACGTCTCGTGCTGCCTTCGCTTTTTGCTTCAGTAACCTACTGTATAGCACTGATAAAAGTGCTGTATCGGTACTATTAATCTTATTTATGTATTCTTATGTTACTTATTTGTAAAAAAAAATCTATATTTGAGATTGAATATCAAGTACACTGTTTTAGTTCTACTGATTTTTGTTTATTTCAAATATGTTTTCTTCTTATTAGCATCTGAAAGGGACACTACTTCTTAGGTAAGCAAAAGTTATAAGCAAAGATACAATCACTAGCATAGAGTGTTGTGCATCAGAGTTGTATCTTACGTCCAAAATAACACTATCCACTATGGACAATGTTAAGGACAATACACACTACAGGCCATTAAAATTGCTACACCGAGAAGAAATGCACATGATAAACGGATACTCATTGGACAAATATATTATACTAGAACTGACATGTGATTACATTTTCAAGCAATTTGGGTGCATACATCCTGAGAAATCAGTACCCAGAGCAAGCACCTCTGGCCGTAATAACGGCCATGATACGCCTGGGCATTGAGTCCAACAGAGCTTGGATGGCGTGTACAGGTACAGCTGCCCATGGAGCTTCAACACGATACCACAGCGAGTAGTGACTGGAGTATTGTGACGAGTCAGTTGCTCGGCCACCATTGACAAGACGTTTTCAATTGGTGAGAGATATGGAGAATGTGCTGCCCAGGGCAGCAGTCGAACATTTCCTGTATCCAGAAAGGCCCGTACAGGACCTGCAACATGCGGTCGTACAGTATCCTGCTGAAATGTAGGGTTTCTCAGGGCTCGAATGAAGGGTAGAGCCACGGGTCGTAACACATCTGAAATATAACGTCAATGCGAACAAGAGGTGACCGAGACGTGTAACCAGAGGCATCCCATACCATCTCGCCGGGCTATACGGCGGTATGGAGATGACGAATGCTCGCTTCCAACGTGCGTTCACCACGATGTCGCCAAACACGTATGCGACCATCGTGATGCTGTAAACAGAATCTACCTAGATTCATCCGAAAAAATGTCGTTTTGCCATTCGTTGAGTACACGTTCGTAGGCGCTGCTGTCTGTGATGCAGCGTCAAGGGTAATCGCAGCCATGGTCTCCGAGCTGATAGTCCATGCTGCTGCAAACGTCGTCGAACTGTTCGTGCAGATGATTGTTGTCTTGCAAACGTCCCCATTTGTTGACTCAGGGATCGAGACGTGGCTGCACGATCCGTTACAGCCATGCGGATAAGATGCCTGTTATCTCGACTGCTAGTGATACGAGGCCGTTGGGATCCAGCACGGCGTCTCGTATTACCCTCCTGAACCCATCGATTCCATATTCTGCTGGCAGTCATTGGATCTCGACCAACGCGAGCAGCAATGTCGCGATACGATAAACCGCTATCGTAAGAGGCTACAATTCGACCATTATCAAAGTCGGAAACTTGATGGTACGCATTTCTCCTCCTTACAAGAGGCACAACGTTTCACCGGGCAACGTTGGTCAACTGCTGTTTGTGTATGAGAAATCGGTTGGAAAGTTTCCTCATGTCAGCACGTTGTAGGTGTCGCCACCGGCACCAACCGTGTATGAATGCTCTGAAAAGCTAATCATTTGCATATCACAGCATCTTCTTCCTGTCGGTTAAATTTCGCGTCTGTAGCACGTCATCTTTGTGGTGTACAAATTTTAATAGGCAGTAGTGTACGATTGGGTGGAGGGGAAGACGAAATATAGATACAATGATAGACCACAATGTGTGCACAAAAAATAGAGGGCTTCTCTTCTTAGGAAACATTAACAATCGTAAATCCAGCGTAGCAATTTTCTGCTGTGGTACACCGGCTTATTTGTAAGCTTTAAAATTCTTCCGTTACCCCGAGGTATTAAAAATGTATCGCTCTGTTCAAGCTGACTATGATTTGACAAGAAATATACGACATATTTCTATATTTATTACTTTGTATTCAACTATAGAGGTAAGAATCGTCTTATCCATGGAACGTAGCGATTTTTCCTTTGGGGCTTCTGTCACTTTTATGCTTCATTACGTTGTTTACTACCTAATTTTTAACAAAGGTTTCTTTCCTACGTTTTTGTGCACCTATGATAACAACCGTGACTTTTCAGTGAGCGTTAGAGATTTAGTTAGTAAAACCGAAGGACGATTAGCGTTCAATATCCTATCAGTGACTAAGTGATTAGAGACGGACTATAAGCTAAGATTGATGGAGGATGGAGAAGGTACCAGCAGTGACTTTCTCAATCCCACTATTCTGGAATCTGTGTTGGTGTAGGCATCTAAATCTCGTTACCAGACTGGATTATGAACCGACGTCCTCCTACATGCGAGTCCCTTGTCTTACCACATATCTGATGTTGAGTCTTGTGTTAGATATGTTCTCTTAGGAAGTTATGTGTCTTCCCAGGAAACGGAGTAATAAGTGGTACTCCTGGAAGGTGTCCGTAGTCACATCTTGCTTCCGTTGTGGTCGAGAGCATCACTTTGTCGCCTATAAAGCCCCGGACGTTAAAACCTTTGTGCACGTCGCAGCCTTGGAGCTATCAGTAATTGCTGGGTTTTGCTATCTGCCCTTACGGTTACATGAGCTCCCAAGCTAAGCGAACACTCCGGTTGCGACACAGTATTATCAAGCCGTCTAGCGTACGTTAAGTCAATGTGTCATCGGGAAAGCCCCTGCCGAATGCTCAGGGTCGCTGATTTGTCTGGCATTAAGCAGGAGGAAAAGCCCAAACTTCCTAACATTCACTGCCGCGCGGTTTTATCGCCGCCCTATATACGAGAACAAGGTCACACCAGTTAGTCTCATGCCAAAGTGTAGTCCCTAATACTGTGATGTTATTAAAACAAAGACTATGAATTTTTACGAACTTAATCTCTATTTGTTGTGTTCCAAATATAACTATTTAAACATTTCAAATCTGAGGCAATGAATTCACGTTTGGATCACGTAATATATACAGGTAGTTCATTGATAGTGACCGGGCCAAATAGCTCACGAAATAAGCATCAAACGAAAAAACGACAAAGAACGAAACTCGTCTAGCTTGAAGGGGGAACCAGATGGCGCTATGGTTGCCCCGCTAGATGGCGCTGCCATAGCTCAAACGGATAGCAACTCCTTTTTTTAAAAATAGGAACCCTCATTTTTTATTACATATTCGTGTACTATGTAAAGAAATATGAATGTTTTAGTTGGACCACTTTTTTAGCTTTGTGATAGATGGCGCTCTAATAGTCACAAACGTATAAGTACGTGATATCACGTAACATTCCGTCAGCGCGGACGGTATTTGCTTCGTGATACATTACCCGTATTAAAATGGACCGTTTACCAATTGCGGAAAAGGTCGATATCGTGTTGATGTATGGCTATTGTGATCAAAATGCACAACGGGCGTGTGCTATGTATGCTGCTCGGTATCCTAGACGACATCATCCAAGTGTCCGGACCGTTCTCTGGATAGTTAGGTTACTTAAGGAAACAGGACGTGCTGAGTCACATGTGAAACGTCAACCACGACCTGGAACAAATGATGATTCCCAAGTAGGTGTTCTAGCTGCTGTCGCGGCTAATCCGCACAACAGTAGCAGACAAATTGAGCGAGAATCGGCAATCTCAAAAAGGTCGGTATTGAGAATGCTACATCAACGTCGATTGCACCAATACCGTATTTGTATCCCCCAGGAATTGCATGGCGACGACTTTGAACGTCGTGTACAGTTCTGCCACTGGGCGCAAGAGAAATTACGGGACGATGGCAGACTTTTTGCACGCGTTCACTCACCAACAGCGGTAACGTAAACCGGCATAATATGCACTATTGGGGAACGGAAAACCCACGATGGCTGCGCAAGTGGAACATCAGCGACCTTGGCGGGTTAATGTATTGTGCGGCATTATGGGAGGAAGGATAGTTGGCCCCCATTTTATCTATGGCAATCTAAATGGTGCAATGTATGCTGATTTCCTCCGTAATGTTCTACCGATGTTACTACAAGATGTTTCACTGCATGACAGAATGGCGATGTACTTGTAACATGATGGATGTCCGGCACATAGCTCGCGTACGGTTGAAGCGGTATTGAATAGCATATTTCACGACAGGTGGATTGGTCGTCGAAGCACCATACCATGGCCCGCACGTTCACCGGATCTGACGTCTCCGGATTTCTTTCTGTGGGCAGTGTTGAAGGATATTTGCTATCGTGATCCACCGACAAGGCCTGACAACGTGCAACAGCGCATTGTCAACACATGTGCGAACATTACGGAAGGCGAACTACTCGCTGTTGAGAGGAATGTCGTTACATGTATTGCCAAATGCATTGAGGTTGACGGACATCATTTTGAGCATTTATTGCGTTAATGTGGTATTTACAGGTAATCACGCTGTAACACCATGCGTTCTCAGAAATGATAAGCTCACAAAGGTACATGTATCACATTGCAACAACCGAAATAAAATGTTCAAACGTACGTACTTTCTGTATTTTAATTTAAAAGACCTACCTGTTACCAACTGTTCGTGTAAAATTGTGAGCCATATGTTCGTGACTATTACAGCGCCATCTATTACAAAGGGAAAAAAGTGGTCCAACTAAAACATTCGTATTATTTTACGTACTACACAAATATGTAATAAAAATGGGGGTTCCTATTTTTAAAAAATGCAGTTGATATCCGTTTAAACTATGGAAGCCATCTAGCGGGCCATCCATAGCGCCATCTGGTTTCCCCCTTCATGTTAGAGAAGTTTCGTTGGTTGTAGTCTTTTCGTTTGACGTTTATTTCGTGAGATATTTGTCCCGGTCACGAACAATGAACAACCCTGTATACAAAGCAGAAAATGTATTTAAAGTTCTTAATTTTTTTCGGACCCTGACAAAGAAAATTTCACAAATCTTAAAACGTAATGGCGTTACGAGCTTCACTGTGTAAAGTGAAAATGAATTCCAAAATAAAAGACGAAGAAGAATAGTGACCAGAGAAGTGAGATTATTGAAAGAAATAAAATGTCGTGTGGCTAGCTCCTCCCGTCGAGTACAGCGGTCGCCTGGTGCAGGTCTTTTCAGTTGACGCCACTTGCGCGCCAATGGGAATGAAATAATGAGGACAACACAACACGCAGTCCATAAGTGGAGAAAATCTCCGACTCAGCCGGGAATCGAACTCGGGCCTCTTTGCAAGGCGTTCCGTCGCGCTGACCGCTCAGCTGTCGGTGCGGACACTGAGATTACTGACCAGTGTACACTGTTATAGTTTAACTCATAGCGAGAGAAGCGAAGATGCGTGTACAGAATTAAAAAATTAAGATTGTTGTTGAAATAATATAACAGTACCAGGGGCCTCAGAAAAAAAGATCAACAAACTTATGAATAGCTAAAACAAATGATTCATTAGAAGAGGAGAAGTTGAATTCAATTGTGAAGAGATGGAAGGCGCCAAAACGCCCAAGTCCTGATATTTAAAGAAGGCATGTTCCAAGGGCTCGCCTTCTTTTCATTTTTATTATGACTGTGACGTTTAATGTGATGGGATGACAGAGTGACTGCATGGTGGATGCCTTGGAATCTTTCTTTTTAATGGTTGGTCTGGGTAATTACAGGTAATGGGTCTTATCTTCTGTTCACTAAGATTTTCTGTTATGCCTGTACTGTCGTTACATAGAGACAAAACACTCTGCTCAGAGTCCTATCTGAGGGCTGCCTTAATGAGTCAAATTCGGGGTAGGCGGAAGCAGCTGTCTGCAGATAAAATATCGGGGAGCAAGTGGGGGCTCGTGGCAACTTTCACGTTACGGTAGATTGCGCAAGGGCAAGGCGAGCCAGCAGGGATATGCTACTAGCACGACTGTCATGATGGGCCGGTGCCCCGAAATTGTTACCAGTAGTTGTTTCAGAATCTACAGATATCTACTGGATATATGGTTGCTTCTTTTTAGCGAGGTATTCTGCTAAAATACACTCCTGGAAATGGAAAAAAGAACACATTGACACCGGTGTGTCAGACCCACCATACTTGCTCCGGACACTGCTAGAGGGCTGTACAAACAATGATCACACGCACGGCACAGCGGACACACCAGGAACCGCGGTGTTGGCCGTCGAATGGAGCTAGCTGCGCAGCATTTGGGCACCGCCGCCGTCAGTGTCAGCCAGTTTGCCGTGGCATACGGAGCTCCATCGCAGTCTTTAACACTGGTAGCATGCCGCGACAGCGTGGACGTAAACCGTATGTGCAGTTGACGGACTTTGAGCGAGGGCGTATAGTGGGCATGCGGGAGGCCGGGTGGACGTACCGCCGAATTGCTCAACACGTGGGGCGTGAGGTCTCCACAGTACATCGATGTTGTCGCCAGTGGTCGGCGGAAGGTGCACGTGCCCGTCGACCTGGGACCGGACCGCAGCGACGCACGGATGCACGCCAAGACCGTAGGATCCTACGCAGTGCCGTAGGGGACCGCACCGCCACTTCCCAGCAAATTAGGGACACTGTTGCTCCTGGGGTATCGGCGAAGACCATTCGCAACCGTCTCCATGAAGCTGGGCTACGGTCCCGCACACCGTTAGGCCGTCTTCCGCTCACGCCCCAACATCGTGCAGCCCGCCTCCAGTGGTGTCGCGACAGGCGTGAATGGAGGGACGAATGGAGACGTATAGTCTTCAGCGATGAGAGTCGCTTCTGCCTTGGTGCCAATGATGGTCGTATGCGTGTTTGGCGCCGTGCAGGTGAGCGCCACAATCAGGACTGCATACGACCGAGGCACACAGGGCCAACACCTGGTATCATGGTGTGGGGAGCGATCTCCTACACTGACCGTACACCTCTGGTGATCGTCGAGGGTACACTGAATAGTGCACGGTACATCCAAACCGTCATCGAACCCATCGTTCTACCATTCCTAGACCGGCAAGGGAACTTGCTGTTCCAACAGGACAATGCACGTCCGCATGTATCCCGTGCCACCCAACGTGCTCTAGAAGGTGTAAGTCAACTACCCTGGCCAGCAAGATCTCCGGATCTGTCCCCCATTGAGCATGTTTGGGACTGGATGAAGCGTCATCTCACGCGGTCTGCGTGTCCAGCACGAACGCTGTTCCAACTGAGGCGCCAGGTGGAAATGGCATGGCAAGCCGTTCCACAGGCCTACATCCAGCATCTCTACGATCGTCTCCATGGGAGATTAGCAGCCTGCATTGCTGCGAAAGGTGGATATACACTGTACTATTGCCGACATTGTGCATGCCCTGTTGCCTGTGTCTATGTGCCTGTGGTTCTGTCAGTGTGATCATGTGATGTATCTGACCCCAGGAATGTGTCAATAAAGTTTCCCCTTCCTGGGACAATGAATTCACGGTGTTCTTATTTCAATTTCGAGGAGTGTATATTTGTCCAATGAATATCCGTTTATCATGTGCATTTCTTCTTGGTGTAGCAATTTTAATGGCAAGTAGTGTATTTAAAGCAAGCAGCCATTCATTATACCATTTGGAAAAACTGTTTTTTGTAATCATTAAACGATACTACTTTTCACTAAACAGCAATATCATCAACTAACAATATGAGAGTATTTCTAAATCTGTCTCATAATTTCTATATAATAAGAACATTAGTGTTCCCAGTACACTTCCGTGTGGTTTGCGTTTCTGTCGGGCAGTACAGTCGAAGACTGATAGTGACGATCACGTATTTTGTAAGATATTCCACATGATCATATTTTAGTTAACAGTCTATAGTACGGAACAACTGCAACTGCAACATTTTACTGTATCCTGCTAACACCAAATTCGAAAATTTTGTTCATATTTGATAACTGCAATAAATTTACACGACGAACTCTTTATCACTTGTTAAGTGTTTATACTCCCGATAAAAATGCTTCGGTTAATCCCGACAAGTGCATCGTCGATCAAGCGTGACAGTTTTTTCCTTGCGTCATTTGTTACAATTTGCCAAATGTTTTGTGAGCGTTTGTCACCATTAACACTTTGACTTTGAACAGTATGATTTCACATTATCATCTCGAGTCTTAAAACATATTGCTGAAAAATCGAATTAAATCTATCAGGATCAACTTCTTTTGGTCACAGCCAATGTCAGATGATATTTACCACAGGGCTTAGTGAATCTGAATTTACGGACGCAGAGGTGACACACGAAGTTAACGATCTCTGAAATCTTGTACTGGTTGTTTCAGGACGAATAGTACATATTTTAAAAGATGCCAATGAAGACTAATTCGAATCATTACATACAACTTGTGTCCGATTTTTATCGTTTAGAGAGATAGGCTTCCATTACACATTTTAGTACTGCAGTCGCAACGGTTTTATCTACTGAGTTTAATTTTTGTGTTGGGCTTACGGCATTGACTTTTCAACTGTGATTATTGTTATGGTTTGCTGGACAATTCTACTGTATCGTTTGAGCATGCTGCGCGTTGTTACAAGTTCTATGCGGATATGGTACTCCTGCACGGGTTTTGTAAAACACTGGTGCTGCTTGCATTAAGATTATCTAACCCCAGATCTCAAGATTTAAGCTCGTTTTTTTTTTCTCGTGTTTCCACCAAATTCCATAAGACTGGTAGAGAGCCCTCCAGTCATATTTCATCCGAATGTACAAATGAGCAGTGTAGAAGACACTTAGAAAGCAAGCAGCACTTAATCCTCCAACAAGCATACACATATTATCGGCACGTATCGGTCTTGTACACAAAAGAATACAGCGGACATCACGTATGCCCGGCCTCTATTCTCATCATTTGCAGTGGTTCATCATTCCAGAAGGAGACGAAGACAGACTTCGTAGTTAGCTAATTGCAGTAAATGCATTAATACACAATTTATGGATTCTTCTTGACTTGATGCACACGTATTTCGCTGTAATATTAGTTTTTGGAATCGTTATTTTAACCAAACGTCTCGTGCTGCCTTCGCTTTTTGCTTCAGTAACCTACTGTATAGCACTGATAAAAGTGCTGTATCGGTACTATTAATCTTATTTATGTATTCTTATGTTACTTATTTGTAAAAAAAAATCTATATTTGAGATTGAATATCAAGTACACTGTTTTAGTTCTACTGATTTTTGTTTATTTCAAATATGTTTTCTTCTTATTAGCATCTGAAAGGGACACTACTTCTTAGGTAAGCAAAAGTTATAAGCAAAGATACAATCACTAGCATAGAGTGTTGTGCATCAGAGTTGTATCTTACGTCCAAAATAACACTATCCACTATGGACAATGTTAAGGACAATACACACTACAGGCCATTAAAATTGCTACACCGAGAAGAAATGCACATGATAAACGGATACTCATTGGACAAATATATTATACTAGAACTGACATGTGATTACATTTTCAAGCAATTTGGGTTCATACATCCTGAGAAATCAGTACCCAGAGCAAGCACCTCTGGCCGTAATAACGGCCATGATACGCCTGGGCATTGAGTCCAACAGAGCTTGGATGGCGTGTACAGGTACAGCTGCCCATGGAGCTTCAACACGATACCACAGCGAGTAGTGACTGGAGTATTGTGACGAGTCAGTTGCTCGGCCACCATTGACAAGACGTTTTCAATTGGTGAGAGATATGGAGAATGTGCTGCCCAGGGCAGCAGTCGAACATTTCCTGTATCCAGAAAGGCCCGTACAGGACCTGCAACATGCGGTCGTACATTATCCTGCTGAAATGTAGGGTTTCTCAGGGCTCGAATGAAGGGTAGAGCCACGGGTCGTAACACATCTGAAATATAACGTCAATACGAACAAGAGGTGACCGAGACGTGTAACCAGAGGCATCCCATACCATCACGCCGGGCTATACGGCGGTATGGAGATGACGAATGCTCGCTTCCAACGTGCGTTCACCACGATGTCGCCAAACACGTATGCGACTATCGTGATGCTGTAAACAGAATCTACCTAGATTCATCCGAAAAAATGTCGTTTTGCCATTCGTTGAGTACACGTTCGTAGGCGCTGCTGTCTGTGATGCAGCGTCAAGGGTAATCGCAGCCATGGTCTCCGAGCTGATAGTCCATGCTGCTGCAAACGTCGTCGAACTGTTCGTGCAGATGATTGTTGTCTTGCAAACGTCCCCATTTGTTGACTCAGGGATCGAGACGTGGCTGCACGATCCGTTACAGCCATGCGGATAAGATGCCTGTTATCTCGACTGCTAGTGATACGAGGCCGTTGGGATCCAGCACGGCGTCTCGTATTACCCTCCTGAACCCATCGATTCCATATTCTGCTGGCAGTCATTGGATCTCGACCAACGCGAGCAGCAATGTCGCGATACGATAAACCGCTATCGTAAGAGGCTACAATTCGACCATTATCAAAGTCGGAAACTTGATGGTACGCATTTCTCCTCCTTACAAGAGGCACAACGTTTCACCGGGCAACGCTGGTCAACTGCTGTTTGTGTATGAGAATCGGTTGGAAACTTTCGTCATGTCAGCACGTTGTAGGTGTCGCCACCGGCACCAACCGTGTGTGAATGCTCTGAAAAGCTAATCATTTGCATATCACAGCATCTTCTTCCTGTCGGTTAAATTTCGCGTCTGTAGCACGTCATCTTTGTGGTGTACAAATTTTAATAGGCAGTAGTGTACGACTGGGTGGAGGGGAAGACGAAATATGGATACAATGATAGACCACAATGTGTGCACAAAAAATAGAGGGCTTCTCTTCTTAGGAAACATTAACAATCGTAAATCCAGCGTAGCAATTTTCTGCTATGGTACACCGGCTTATATGTAAGCTTTAAAATTCTTCCGTTACCCCGAGGTATTAAAAATGTATCGATCTGTTCAAGCTGACTATGATTTGACAAGAAATATACGACATATTTCTATATTTATTACTTTGTATTCAACTATAGAGGTAAGAATCGTCTTATCCATGGAACGTAGCGATTTTTCCTTTGGGGCTTCTGTCACTTTTATGCTTCATTACGTTGTTTACTACCTAATTTTTAACAAAGGTTTCTTTCCTACGTTTTTGTGCACCTATGATAACAACCGTGACTTTTCAGTGAGCGTTAGAGATTTAATTAGTAAAACCGAAGGACGATTAGCGTTCAACATCCTATCAGTGACTAAGTGATTAGAGACGGACTATAAGCTAAGATTGATGGAGGATGGAGAAGGTACCAGCAGTGACTTTCTCAATCCCACTATTCTGGAATCTGTGTTGGTGTAGGCATCTAAATCTCGTTACCAGGCTGGATTATGAACCGACGTCCTCCTACATGCGAGTCCCTTGTCTTACCACATATCTGATGTTGAGTCTTGTGTTAGATATGTTCTCTTAGGAAGTTATGTGTCTTCCCAGGAAACGGAGTAATAAGTGGTACTCCTGGAAGGTGTCCGTAGTCACATCTTGCTTCCGTTGTGGTCGAGAGCATCACTTTGTCGCCTATAAAGCCCCGGACGTTAAAACCTTCGTGCACGTCGCGGCCTTGGAGCTATCAGTAATTGCTGGGTTTTGCTACCTGCCCTTACGGTTACATGAGCTCCCAAGCTAAGCGAACACTCCGGTTGCGACACAGTATTATCAAGCCGTCTAGCGTACGTTAAGTCAATGTGTCATCGGGAAAGCCCCTGCCGAATGCTCAGGGTCGCTGATTTGTCTGGCATTAAGCAGGAGGAAAAGCCCAAACTTCCTAACATTCACTGCCATGCGGTTTTATCGCCGCCCTATATACGAGAACAAGGTCACACCAGTTAGTCTCATGCCAAAGTGTAGTCCCTAATACTGTGATGTTATTAAAATAAAGACTATGAATTTTTACGAACTTAATCTCTATTTGTTGTGTTCCAAATATAACTATTTAAACATTTCAAATCTGAGGCAATGAATTCACGTTTGGATCACGTAATATATACAGGTAGTTCATTGATAGTGACCGGGCCAACTATCTCACGAAATAAGCATCAAACGAGAAAACGACAAAGAACGAAACTCGTCTAGCTTGAAGGGGGAACCAGATGGCGCTATGGTTGCCCCGCTAGATGGCGCTGCCATAGCACAAACGGATAGCAACTCCTTTTTTTTTTTTAATAGGAACCCTCATTTTTTATTACATATTCGTGTACTATGTAAAGAAATATGAATGTTTTAGTTGGACCACTTTTTTAGCTTTGTGATAGATGGCGCTCTAATAGTCACAAACGTATAAGTACGTGATATCACGTAACATTCCGTCAGCGCGGACGGTATTTGCTTCGTGATACGTTACCCGTATTAAAATGGACCGTTTACCAATTTCGGAAAAGGTCGATATCGTGTTGATGTATGGCTATTGTGATCAAAATGCACAACGGGCGTGTGCTATGTATGCTGCTCGGTATCCTAGACGACATCATCCAAGTGTCCGGACCGTTCTCTGGATAGTTAGGTTATTTAAGGAAATAGGACGTGCTGAGTCACATGTGAAACGTCAACCACGACCTGGAACAAATGATGATTCCCAACTTGGTGTTTTAGCTGCTGTCGCGGCTAATCCGCACATCAGTAGCAGAGAAATTGAGCGAGAATCGGCAATCTCAAAAAGGTCGGTATTGAGAATGCTACATCAACATGGATTGCACCCATACCATATTTCTAAGCATCAGGAATTGTATGGCGACGACTTTGAATTTCGTGTACAGTTCTGCCACTGGGCACAAGAGAAATTACGGGACGATGGCAGATTTTTTGCACGCGTTGTATTTACCGACGAAGCGTCATTCACCAACAGCGGTAACCTAAACCGGCATAATATGCACTATTGGGCAACGGAAAACCCACGATGGCTGCGCAAGTGGAACATCAGCGACCTTGGCGGGTTAATGTATTGTGCGGCATTATGGGAGGGAGGATAGTTGGCCCCCATTTTATCTATGGCAATCTAAATGGTGCAATGTATGCTGATTTCCTACGTAATGTTCTACCGATGTTACTACAAGATGTTTCACTGCATGACAGAATGGCGATGTACTTGCAACATGATGGATGTCCGGCACATAGCTCGCGTACGGTTGAAGCGGTATTGAATAGCATATTTCACGACAGGTGGATTGGTCGTCGAAGCACCATACCATGGCCCGCACGTTCACCGGATCTGACGTCTCCGGATTTCTTTCTGTGGGCAGTGTTGAAGGATATTTGCTATCGTGATCCACCGACAAGGCCTGACAACGTGCAACAGCGCATTGTCAACACATGTGCGAACATTACGGAAGGCGAACTACTCGCTGTTGAGAGGAATGTCGTTACATGTATTGCCAAATGCATTGAGGTTGACGGACATCATTTTGAGCAATTATTGCGTTAATGTGGTATTTACAGGTAATCACGCTGTAACACCATGAGTTCTCAGAAATGATAAGCTCACAAAGGTACATGTATCACATTGCAACAACCGAAATAAAATGTTCAAACGTACCTACTTTCTGTATTTTAAATTAAAAGACCTACCTGTTACCAACTGTTCGTCTAAAATTGTGAGCCATATGTTCGTGACTATTACAGCGCCATCTATTACAAAGGGAAAAAAGTGGTCCAACTAAAACATTCATATTATTTTACGTACTACACAAATATGTAATAAAAATGGGGGTTCCTATTTTTAAAAAATGCAGTTGATATCCGTTTGACCTATGGCAGCGCCATCTAGCGGGCCAACCATAGCGCCATCTGGTTTCCCCTTCATGTTAGAGAAGTTTCGTTGGTTGTAGTTTTTTCGTTTGACGCTTATTTCGTGAGATATTTGTCCCGGTCACGAACAATGAACCACCCTGTATACAAAGCAGAAAATGTATTTAAAATTCTTAATTTTTTCGGACCCTGACAAAGAAAATTTCACAAATCTTAAAACGTAATGGCGTTACGAGCTTCACTGTGTAAAGTGAAAATGAATTCCAAAATAAAAGACGAAGAAGAATAGTGACCAGAGAAGTGAGATTACTGAAAGAAATAAAATGTCGTGTGGCTAGCGCCTCCCGTCGAGTACGGCGGTCGCCTGGTGCAGGTCTTTTCAGTTGACGCCAATTGAGCGCCGATGGGAATGAAATAATGAGGACAACACAACACGCATTCCCTAAGTGGAGAAAATCTCCGACTCAGCCGGGAATCGAACTCGGGCCTCTTTGCAAGGCGTTCCGTCGCGCTGACCGCTCTGCTGTCGGTGCGGACACTGAGATTACTGACCAGTGTACACTGTTAAAGTTTAACTCATAGCGAGAGAAGCGAAGATGCGTGTACAGAATTAAAAAATTAAGATTGTTGTTGAAATAATGTAACAGTACCAGGGGCCTCAGAAGAAAAGAACAACAAACTTATGAATAGTTAAAACAAATGACTCATTAGAAGAGGAGAAGTTGAATTCAATTGTGAAGAGATGGAAGGCGCCAAAACGCCCAAGTCCTGATATTTAAAGACGGCATGTCCCAAGGGCTCGCCTTCTTTTCATTTTTATTATGACTGTGACGTTTAATGTGACGGGATGACAGAGTGACTGCATGGTGGATGCCTTGGAATCTTTCTTTTTAATGGTTGGTCTGGGTAATTACAGGTAATGGGTCTTATCTTCTGTTGACTAAGATTTTGTGTTATGCCTGTGCTGTCGTTACATGGAGGCAAAACACTCTGCTCACAGTCCTATCTGAGGGCTGCCTTAATGAGTCGAATTCGGGGGAGGCGGAAGCAGCTGTCTGCAGATAAAATATCGGGGAGCAAGTGGGGGCTCGTGGCACCTTTCACGTTACGGTAGACTGCGCAAGGGCAAGGCTAGAGCCATGGGGAGCCGCCAAGCGACCAGCAGGGATCTGCTACTGGCATGGCTGTCATGATGGGCCGGTGCCCCGAAATTGTTACCAGTCGGAAGAGTAATTGTTTCAGAATCTACAGATATCTACTGGATATATGGTTGCTTCTTTTTAGCGAGGTATTCTGCTAAAATACACTCCTGGAAATGGAAAAAAGAACACATTGACACCGGTGTGTCAGACTCACCATACTTGCTCCGGACACTGCGAGAGGGCTGTACAAGCAATGATCACACGCACGGCACAACGGACACACCAGGAACCGCGGTGTTGGCCGTCGAATGGCGCTAGCTGCGCAGCATTTGTGCACCGCCGCCGTCAGTGTGAGCCAGTTTGCCGTGGCATACAGAGCTCCATCGCAGTCTTTAACACTGGTAGCATGCCGCGACAGCGTGGACGTGAACCGTATGTGCAGTTGACGGACTTTGAGCGAGGGCGTATAGTGGACATGCGGGAGGCCGGGTGGACGTACCGCCGAATTGCTCAACACGTGGGGCGTGAGGTCTCCACAGTACATCGATGTTGTCGCCAGTGGTCGGCGGAAGGTGCACGTGCCCGTCGACCTGGGACCGGACCGCAGCGACGCACGGATGCACGCCAAGACCGTAGGATCCTACGCAGTGCCGTAGGGGACCGAACCGCCACTTCCCAGCAAATTAGGGACACTGTTGCTCCTGGGGTATCGGCGAGGACCATTCGCAACCGTCTCCATGAAGCTGGGCTACGGTCCCGCACACCGTTAGGCCGTCTTCCGCTCACGCCCCAACATCGTGCAGCCCGCCTCCAGTGGTGTCGCGACAGGCGTGAATGGAGGGACGAATGGAGACGTGTCGTATTCAGCGATGAGAGTCGCTTCTGCCTTGGTGCCAATGATGGTCGCATGCGTGTTTGGCGCCGTGCAGGTGAGCGCCACAATCAGGACTGCATATGACCGAGGCACACAGGGCCAACACCCGGCATCATGGTGTGGGGAGCGATCTCCTACACTGGCCGTACACCTCTGGTGATCGTCGAGGGTACACTGAATAGTGCACGGTACATCCAAACCGTCATCGAACCCATCGTTCTACCATTCCTAGACCGGCAAGGGAACTTGCTGTTCCAACAGGACAATGCACGTTCGCATGTATCCCGTGCCACCCAACGTGCTCTAGAACGTGTAAGTCAACTACCCTGGCCAGCAAGATCTCCGGATCTGTCCCCCATTGAGCATGTTTGGGACTGGGTGAAGCGTCGTCTCACGCGGTCTGCACGTCCAGCACGAACGCTGGTCCAACTGAGGCGCCAGGTGGAAATGGCATGGCAAGCCGTTCCACAGGACTACATCCAGCATCTCTACGATCGTCTCCATGGGAGAATAGCAGCCTGCATTGCTGCGAAAGGTGGATATACACTATACTAGTGCCGACATTGTGCATGCTCTGTTGCCTGTGTCTATGTGCCTGTGGTTCTGTCAGTGTGATCATGTGATGTATCTGACCCCAGGAATGTGTCAATAAAGTTTCCCCTTCCTGGGACAATGAATTCACGGTGTTCTTATTTCAATTTCCAGGAGTGTAGTAAAACATTCCTCTCTGAATGTGAGGTAGTCCCGCTCAGCTGGTTGTCTGACAGTCTGTCAACGATACAGTCAGTGTAGTTTAAAGAAAGTTCAGTTGTTGCACACACCAGACAATAAGCGACATGATTAGCAATCAGTTGTGCCGTCAGAGACGTACCGGAGGCGTCAGTAAGTTTTGGTGGCAGGCCTTTCTGTTGGGAATGTGTCTTTCGCGTCTCCTGAGACAGTGTGGCTATTTTCGATTACGCGATTGTCGTCGAGGAATTTTGCCGGGTGAGTTTGATAGAATTAGTTTCACAGGCGCTCCACACGGAGTAACATTTTTTGAAAGTGGGGATTTTCCGTGGAGATCAAGAGACGTCTTTCTTGGAACTCAGGAGAGAGTTCGTATAGGGACGGTGTGATGTACACATGGGGATTCACTGTGGAACTCCGAGGAGAAGAGTTCGTTTGGCGACAGCGTCAGTTACACATGACAGAATGGGTCCGCAGGTAGCGATCGAGGCAAAGTCCGACACTCATCTACATCTACATCTACATGGATACTCTGAAAATCACATTTAAGTGCCTGGCAGAGCGTTCATCGAACCACCTTCAGAATTCTGTATTATTTAAATCTAGTATAGCGCGCGGAAAGAACGAATACCTATATCTTCCCCTACGAGATTTGATTTCCCTTATTCTATCGTGCTGATCGTTTCTCCCTGTGTAGGTCGGTGTCAAAAAATATTTTCGCATTCCGAGAAGAAGGTTGGTGACTGGGAATTCGTGAGAAGATTCCGTCACAACGAAAACCGCCTTTCTTTTAATGGTGTCCAGCCCAAATCCCGTATCATTTCTATGACAATCTCTGTCCCAGTTTTGCTGTAATACAAAACGTGCTGCCCTTCTTTGAACTTTTTCTATGTACTCCGTCAGTCCTACCTGGTAAGGATCCCACACCACGTAGCAGTATTCTGAAAGAGGACAGACAAGCGTAGTGTAGACAGTCCCCTTAGTAGGGCTGTTACATTTTCTAAGTGTACTCCCAATAAAACGTAGCCTTTGGTTATCCTTCCCTACAACATTTTCTATGTGTTCTTTCCAACTTAAGTTGTTCGTAATTGTAATACCTAGGTATTTAGTTGAATTTACGGCTTCTAGATCAGACTGATTCATCGTGTAACCGAAGTTTAACGAATTCCTTTTTAGAACTCGTATGTGTTACCTCACGCTTTTCGTTATTTAGGATCAACTACCACTTTCCGCACCATTCAGATATTTTTTCTAAATCGTTTTGCAGTTTGTTTTGATCTTCGGATGACTTTATTAGTCGATAAAGGATAGCGTCATCTCCAAACAACCTAAGACGGTTGCTCAGATCGTCTCCCAAATCGTTTACATGGATAAGGAACAGCTAAGGGCCTATAACACTACATTGGGGAACTCTTGAAATCACTTCTGTCTTACTCGATGACTTTCCGTCAATTACTACGAACTGTGACTTCTCTGACAGGAAACCGCAAACCCAGTCACATAACTGAGACGATATCCCATAAGCACACAATTTTACTACGAGCCGCTTGTGTGGTGCAGTGTCAAAAGCCTTCGGGAAATCCAGGTATACGGAATCGATCTGAAATCCCTTCTCAATAGCACTCAGCACTTCATGTGAATAAAGATCTAGTTGTGTTTCACAGGAACGGTGTTTTCTAAACCCATGTCAATAGACCGTTTCCTTCGAGGTAATTCATAATGTTAGAACACAATATATGTTCTAAAAGCCTGCAGCATATCGACGTTAACGATATGGGCCTGCGATTTAGTGGATTTCTGCTACTAATTTTCTTGAATATTGCTGTGACTTGTGCAACTTCCCAGTCTTTGGGTACAGATCTTTCGTAGAGCTTGAGCACGGACGTTCTGGGGCCGGACTTGTAAATTCTTCACACTGCTGAGCACGGGGCAGTTGCTTATGGTGAGCATCTTTGAGGCTCCGGCATGTAGGGTATTTTCTGTATTGCTTTACACCATCAGTGGCGTGTTCTTTGAACTTTTCGCAGCAGTTAATCTTTTAATGCATGCTGCGTAGCTTTACAGTTTCGCGATTCACAATCATTGTCATGTCAGACACATTCAGTCAGATAGCGTTACCATTATTAAGCAGGGAAGGAGAGTATACATAGAGAACCCGATGCAAATTTGCCAACCGAGTGTTACTATGGAGGGAACTATGATCTGCATGTATTTTGTAGGATTCTTTTCTATATTGTTTACTCTGATTATTAATTTCCTGCACGATACTGTTGCAATAAATTAGCCATGTGGATAAACAGCTTTTCTCATTTCAATAGAAAATATGCCTCATCCATTTACTGATTTTGATTTCTTTTTGTGGGTCATTACGTGTTATTGTTTTATCACAAGTTGCCAGTTCAGGCTTCACTACTAGCGCCAGCGTTCAAATAGTCCGTTGCACACAGATTTCAATAGTATTTCTTAAGGGCGTTTTTGTGTCAAGAGGGGCAGACATTGATCTCAGGTTATTCCCACATTAGCAAATCCACTGGAGTCTTGTATAATATAGCGATACTGCAGTATATCAGGCTTTTTTAGGAAGAGTTTGATGCATAGTCTTGTACAAATAGGGGTATCCAGCATCAGAATAGTTCACAAATCTGGATATTCTGGTTCGCAATCAGACAAAACGCTTGTCATATTTTCCACGTAGTAGTATGATTTCTGGTGCCTACTAACCAACGTGTGTATTCACTTCGGCATTCTTTCTCTGGTTCTGTGGATTCTGTTGGTTGGTTGCTTGGGGAAGGAGACCAGACAGCGTGGTCATCGGTCTCATCGGATTAGGGAAGGATGGGGAATGAAGTCGGCAGTGCCCTTTCAGAGGAACCATCCCGGCATTTGACTGCAGTGATTTAGGGAAATCACAGAAAATCTAAATCAGGATGGCTGGACGCGGGATTGAACCGTCGTCCTCCCGAATGCGAGTCCAGTGTGTAACCACTGCACCACCTCGCTGGGTCGTGGATTCTGTTCCACGTATGTTTAATATAAGGTCATCGCTGTCAGGAAGGGCTAATTTTACTTGTACATGTTATGTTACGCGTAGTTAATGGAATTGATTTCATTTAAGTGTTGATATGATAGGTAGCTGCCTGAATGAAAACTAAGAGCTAAGTTAGGTTAGGAATGGGAAAGGAGAAGAGTGAACGTTTTACCCATAGGAGCTAGTCAGAACAGTGCTGAAGATATATCCAGTGAGGAGGTGGTTAATTTTTCCACGGAACAGTGACGGGCAAGAGTGGACAATATAGAGAAAGAAGCACCACATTACGGGGAAGTAGGTGAACGATGTAAGTGGGGGTGAAGATTTAGTCGATTTTCGGCAAGTTAATGCAGTAATAGAAATATGAAACGTTCCAGTAAGGGATTACGGCAAGTCCTTTATGACCCCGAACAGCTGTTCTCGGAGCAGTCATCCTCCTCAACACCAGAACCTACGACGAAAAAAAAATTCAAATGGACACTGTTCTAGAATTCCTTAAACAGTCAGGAGAGAAGTCTAAGAAGGAAACCTAGAAGTCAGGAAAAAGGAATCGGAAAGCACCTAGGGACTTAGAAAAGAGGTTGACAGGAGTTTCGTACGAAATCAGAGACAAGGTGATGAACATCAGGAAGATATCCGCTGAGTCGAACGAAGTAGCAACCGAAGCTTAGAAAGATGCTTGAGTAGGCAGGATGCAGGCAGTCGAAGCCAAGAAACATGCAACTCTGTCTAGTAATGTAGCTAGTTCAAAAAATGGGTCAAATAGCTCTGAGCACTATGGGACTCAACTGCTGCGGTCATTAGTCCCCTAGAACTTAGAACTACTTAAACCTAACTAATCTAAGGACATCACACACATCCATGCCCGAGGCAGGATTCGAACCTGCGACCGTAGCAGTCGCACGGTTCCCGACTGCGCGCCTAGAACCGCGAGAGCACCGTGGCCGGCAATGTAGCTAGTCGAAACACAAAAGTTCTGGCCACACTGCGGGCTCACGGTCAAAACATTGTAGGGAAAAAAAACTGAGGTTGAAGTATCCAAGAATACAAAGAGAATAGACGCGATAAAGACAGAATGAGGTTAAAGAAAAGAGGAGTCGAGTAGAAATGCTGGAAGATCAAGTAGGCAGAAAGTTCAAAGAGAATGACGATTTTATTTTATCCATATTTTGCAGCTTCAAACGTGGCTGTACTCAATACATCCGAGGTATTAATTAAAAAACGCTTTCAGTCACAATTTTTCGTGTTTTATTTAGTAAACATTTCATTTTGGACCCTGTGGGCCCATCTTCAGGTGTAATTCGTCTTAATGCATGATTTATATTTTCTCTTGATTGAGATTCTCAACTAATAATGAAGTAGGAAACTTACTCATCCGTAACATTAAATCAAATACATAAACATACAACAACAGTGGAGTGTACAAAGCATCATGCCCCAATTGTCCTGCCTACTATGTAGGGAAACAGGCAGAAACTTCTAAACCCGTTTTCAAGAACATGTAAATGCTGTCAGACTCAACCACTTTGAAAAATCAGTCATTGCACAACACATGTTGGAAACGAAACAAGTCATCAACAGTCTAGAAAACAATTTGGTAGTATTACATAATGAAGCCTATGGTAAGACCATAAACTGTTACAAGAACTAGAGATATACCTGTACAAAATCAAAAAACCAAAATCGATGTTAAATGAACAAACAGATTTCGCAAGCCATTGATATTTCAGTAATTTCAAATATCTGTTCTAAACGTATTTTCTGCATATATCAATTGTTTCCTGTATATGTCAATTGTTTAATAATTATAACTTTAGCACTATGAAAAACTTATCTTTGACCACACAATGTACAAAAACATCTATGAAGTGTTTACAAACTTGTGCTGGCGAATGTGCCTCTTGAATGAAGTGATATGCTTGGAAACGATGGGGGAAAAAACTTATACTGTTACTAAAACGTTAAAAACGCTTTTCTTGGATTATTTGGTAAGTTTACAATTTTCATCTTTTCCACTATTTCACACATATTTTCCGCTTATGACTTTTCGACACAGGGATGTGCATTTCATCTCATTCAAGAGAAGAAATAAATCACGTATTAAGACGAATTACACCTGAAGATGGACCCACAGGGTCCGAAATGCATAGTGTACTGAATAAAACACGAAAAATTGTGACTAAAGGCGTTTTTCAATTTATACCTCGAGAATGGCAATTGTCTGCAAGGGATGGAGCAGGAAAGGAGAATCGATGCATCGAGATCCGACATGACAGAAACGGTGTGTGTAGTAAAGTCCTGGACAGGCCATCCGTACATGAGTGTCACGCGGACGTCAGTGAGCCAGAAGCCGCAATGTGCGACTCACAGAGCGACCTCTCATACAGTTGTGCCCACTCAGAAGACGTGATACGCATATTAACGACGAAAATATCACAGGACAAAGCAGCAGCTACTTTTGTCACTAGGTTACGTAACATATGTATGAAGCGAGAGTTGTATGAGCGGAGATAAGAACGAGCAGAAGAGAGGACGTGACGTTTGACTACAAATTTTGATGTCGGTGCCAAACCTCCAAAACTGTCTTTGTATTAGAAACACACTACATATAAAAGCTTGGACAATCCAATTTAAATGGTCAATACCGACATCGTGGCCAGTGAAATATAATTTAGAATTTATTCGCAAACACGTGGAAGGGTCGGTAGCCAAGAAAATGTGAATAATTGTGGCTGCCAGCAGATTATAACACAAATATTTGGAATCAGTGGAATTCAGAAACCCACGAAACTCTCCGAGGTATTAGTTAAGAAAACTCAGTTCCTGGAAGTGCCGTGTAGCATAAGTCAAGTAATGAGTTTCTGCTATATTTATGAAGCTACCCACTAACTATCTGTAAGTATTTTCAGGGTGTGTGGCTATAATGTAGAACCTTTCAAGACTGCTCTCCATGAGCTACAATCAGTGCAAGAGACGCATAATGCGAGACAGAAGAGGAGAAGCTACATAGGAAACTATCCTGAGCTAACACAGAGAAATAATGAGCGAATGAATTATAGGGACAAGCCTCTGTCATAACTGATTACAACGAGAGCAAAGAGGCACTTGGAACGATTTTAATTGGGGAAACAACAGTCAGAGGTAGCATGAAATCTGAGAGGAATCTCCAACAGGTAGAAATAGTGCAGACTTGACCATCAAAACTGACAAATTAGCGCCATAACAAGGACTCCTCTCGTGATTGACATAACGTAGACGTGGGAAAGGCTCTTCGAACATACACAAAAGTAATCAGATCGATCCAAATCAACATGCTGGCCTCTGCCAAATTCAGTGGAACTGAATTCCATCACAAGTAAGAAATGGGTAGATTGTGTCGCTTTAAACCACACCTTGAGCAAAGAATTGGTGCAGACTCAACCAACATGGGTATCGTCTAGTAATAGTGAGCGCCATCTATGTTGGTATTCATCAGTCATGATGTCACACAATTCATTAGAACTGTACTGTGATGTGATATCACTCTAATGACCCATTTATGCTGTTATATTGATGGAAGAGGGACTTGTATTGGCACCTAGAACTGTACTCCTTGTGTCTGTGGACTGGGTTGACTGTTACACGGGAGAAGTTCATTAGCTACTCCACATGGTGTACTTCTAGTTTTTTATCGCTCAGAGGCTCGGTTATCTCTGCACTCGTTGGTACCGTTTTTGGAATATTGCTCTGCTGTTGTGTTCGGCCATGCCTGAGATATTTTCTGCACATACTGCTTTCTTGGCCGAGTTCAGGCTGTCTCCATACCACATACGCTGGTTTGACACACCATGAGCAATTGACTTAGGTTGCTGCTAGAGCAGCGATGGAACCACGTTTTTGGATATCTGAGAGACATTTGCTAGCGCCTCAAGCCACTGAGTGTGTGCATCGTGCTTGGCATTATTCCTCTCTCACAGAGGTTTGTGGTATGTCGCACGGCCAGTCTGAGGCGTTGATAGTAGTGGCTCTGTCTGTAGTATCATAGAGAATGTAGAGACAAGCATAGGATGCATACAGACCACATCTCCTGGGCGACAATTATCTTGCCAGTTCACAAACAGTCAGGAATGATATTAGCATGCACAGTCTCGTTTTTTCAGCAACGTTGATGTGCCTGAGTTATAGCTACTGGGAGATCTGAAGAAGAAATAAGTATGGAATGTAAACTTTTCCCCTGTGATTACATTATATTATGGCAGGAAATATTACAAGTGCACTAAGAATTAAGAGGTAAAGGAAACCAGCAAGGTGGTAGTTGTGAGTACACTTCCACAAAGGTACATAGCGTTTACATAGCGTACGTCAGTACAGTGGCGGGGACAAAGTAACCCACACTTCACTCCTGATGTTAGATGGTTCTGTCTTTTATTGTCATTAACTGCAGGGCCAAAGTTATGTTATCAAGTCACCGCGTTACGATGCACCTATTCCCATGTATGACGTGTATGATACCTGGTTTGATGCTGCATGTTGTGGTTAGTTATTTTTTATAAATTCTTTGAATGTTCCTTTTGCATGATAGGTTAAGCCTCGTTTACTTCACTAGTAAAGTTTTTTTGTGGCAGTTATGATTTTAAGTGTAACATCTGTAGATGCACATATGTATGCTACTACAAAATAATGGCAGATGGGCCTGTAGGATCAGCTGCATGTGAGAAGCTAAGAATTTACACTCATGCATACCACACTCCTCATCATAAAAAAATGGTTCAAATGTGCCTGAGCACTATGGAATTTAACTTCTGAGGTTATCAGTCCCCTCGAACTTAGAAATACTTAAACCTAACTAACCTAAGGACATCAAACACATCCGTGCCCGAGGCAGGATTCGAACATGCGACCGTAGCGATCTCGCAGTTCCAGACTGTAGCGCCTAGAACCGCTCGGCCACTCCGGCCGGCTCCTTATCACCATGCTCAATATATACTCATTGTACTTGTGGCCACATATTTATGTTTCATAATCAGCAAATTACGTGAAAGACAGAAACACTATGTACAATCAATTTAACCTTGGTATTAGATCAAACACATTACTATTTGTGTTGATTCAGTATTATTACATTTAATGTATTTCATATGTTCTGTGTTTAGAGTGCCAATCACTGATGTGGAACGTATGAGGCATGTGCAGAACTGAACCAGAAACGAAGCAGTACGAGCATGCGCCATATACAGTTTTTGGAGAATGCAGATGGGCAAGTGTATTCATAGCAGAGAGACAGGTGCAGGCGCCAACCCAGCCAGTGACACACATTCTAGTCGGCTATGGCAGCTGATGGAGCAGCAGGAGTTTCTTGCAGTGTGGGTCTACCTGGCCAGTTCCATAGAGGGACGTTCAAAGGATGAAGGCGCCCAGACGCGACAATCTGCTGGTTGTAGACATAAGAGGAGCAGACAGCCTGGCACCTGTGCGGCTGCTGGCCCAGGACAAGGTCCGATGCTCTGATAGGAACCAGGCACTACAAATGAGGCTTCACAATTCTTTGGCAAGAAGATACCAATGGTCCACTGCAGTAACATTACCCAGTGACATTCTACAGGTCACAACTGCACATTATTAATCTTCCAGTGCTTACTACTCAACCATCCGGCCAAACTGTAGCCGTACAGTGCTGTGCTGTGAAAGTTAACAAAAATACAGCGACTTTTCTCTTTATGAGAATACCAATCTATCATCCGTAGTCGTGGTACCAGTGTTCTATATCTACATATCTAAATCTACATATATACTCCGCTAGCCACCAAGCGGTGTGTGGCGGAGGGCACAATTCGCGCCAAAGTCATATTCCCCCCCCCCCCCCCCCCCACCCCTGTGCCACTCACGGATCGCGCGAGGGAAAAGCGATTGTCTAAATGCCTCAGTACGACCTCTAATCTCCCTTATCTTTGAATGGTGATCATTGCGCGATTTGAAATTTGGTGATAATAATGTATGCTCTGCGTCCTCGGCGAAGATTGGATTTCGGAATTTATTGAGCAGCCCCTTCTGTTTAGCGCGTCGTCTATCCACAAGTGTGTCCCACTTCAAACTTTCTATGAGATTTGTAACGCTCTCGCGATGGGTAGATGTACCAGTCACGAATCTTGCAGCTCTTCTTTGGACTTTCTCTATCTCTTGAATCAGTCCCAACTGGTAAGGGTCCCATACAGACGTACAATACTCTAAGACTGGACGAACTAACGTATTGTAAAATATTTCCTTTGTAAAAGGACTGCATCGCTTCAGGATTCTACCAATATACCGCAATCTAGAGTTCGCCTTATCCGTTACTTCTGTAATCTGATCAATCCATTTGAGATCATTTCGAATAGTCAGACCCAGATACTTGACTGATGTTACCGCTTCCAAAGACTGATCATTTATTTTGTACTCGTACATTAATGGGGATTTTCGCCTTGTTATACGGAGTAGGTTACACTTACTAATACTAAGAGATAACTGCCAGTCATTACACTACGCATTTATTTTCTGCAAATCCTCGTTGATTTGTTCACAACATTCGTGTGGTACTACTTTCCTGTACACTACAGCACCATCGGCAAACAGTCTAAGGCCGCTGTCAATACCATCAACCAGATCGCTTATGTAAATCGTAAAAAGCAGAGGACCTATTACGATGTCCTGGGGCACACCTGAAGTTATTCTTGTTTCCGTTGAAGTTACCCCGTTCAGGATGGCATACTGCTCCCTGTCTGTTAGAAAACTTTCTATACAACCACATATGTCATCAGATAGACCGTTAGCGCGCACTTTTTGTAGCAAGCGACAGTGCGGAACTGAGTCGAAAGCCTTTCGGAAGTCGAGAAATATGGCATCAACCTGGGAGCCGGTATCTAGAGCCTGTTGAATATCATGCACAAAGAGGGCCGGCTGTGTCTCGCATGACCGCTGTTTCCTAAAACGGCGCTGGTTTCTGCAGATGAGGTTCTCAGAGTCTAGAAAGGTCATTATGTCTGAACACAAAATATGTTCCGTGATTCTACAACAAATCGATGTTACTTTAATTGGCCGGTAATTATGTGCATCCGATTTTCTACCCTTTTCATAGACTGCTGTGACCTAGGCCTTCTTCCAGTCCCGTGGAACTTTCCGCCGTTCCAATGACCTCTGATAGATGGTGGATAAGAATGGTGCTATATTTGTAGTATGTTGTTGTTGTCTTCAGTCCTGAGACTGGTTTGATGCAGCTCTCCATGCTACTCTATCATGTGCAAGCTGCTTCATCTCCCAGTACCTACTGCAACCTACATCCTTCTGAATCTGCTTAGTGTACTCATCTCTCGGTCTCCCTCTACGATTTTTACCCTCCACGCTGCCCTCCAATGCTAAATTGATGATCCCTTGATGCCTCAAAACATGTCCTACCAACCGATCCCTTCTTCTAGTCAAGTTGTGCCACAAACTTCTCTTCTCCCCAATCCTATTCAATACCTCCTCATTAGTTACGTGATCTATCCACCTTATCTTCAGTATTCTTCTGTAGCACCACATTTCGAAAGTTTCTATTCTCTTCTTGTCCAAACTAGTTATCGTCCATGTTTCACTTCCATACATGGCTACACTCCAAACAAATACTTTCAGAAACGACTTCCTGATACATAAATCTATATTCTATGTTAACAAATTTCTCTTCTTCAGAAACGCTTTCCTTCCCATCGCCAGTCTACATTTTATATCCTCTCTACTTCGACCACCATCAGTTATTTTGCTCCCCAAATAGCAAAACTCCTTTACTACTTTAAGCGTCTCATTTCCTAATCTAATTCCCTCAGCATCACCCGATTTAATTTGACTACATTCCATTATCCTCGTTTTGCTTTTGTTGATGTTCATCTTATATCCTCCTTTCAAGACACTGTCCATTCCGTTCAACTGCTCTTCCAAGTCCTTTGCCGTCTCTGACAGAATTACAATGTCATCGGCAAACCTCAAAGTTTTTACTTCTTCTCCATGAATTTTAATACCTACTCCAAATTTTTCTTTTGTTTCCTTTACAGCTTGCTCAATATACAGATTGAATAACATAGGGGAGAGGCTACAACCCTGTCTCACTCCTTTCCCAACCACTGCTTCCCTTTCATGCCCCTCAACTCTTATTACTGCCATCTGGTTTCTGTACAAATTGTAAATAGTCTTTCGCTCCCTGTATTTTACCCCTGCCACCTTTAGAATTTGAAAGAGAGTATTCCAGTCAACATTGTCAAAAGCTTTCTCTAAGTCTACAAATGCTAGAAACGTAGGTTAGCCTTTTCTTAATCTTTCTTCTAAGATAAGTCGTAAGGTCAGTATTGCCTCACGTGTTCCAACATTTCGACGGAATCCAAACTGATCCTCCCCAAGGTCCGCATCTACCAGTTTTTCCATTCGTCTGTAAAGAATTCGCGTTAGTATTTTGCAGCTGTGACTTATTAAACTGATAGTTCGGTAATTTTCACATCTGTCAACACCTGCTTTCTTTGGGATGGGAATTATTATATTCTTCTTGAAGTCTGAGGGTATTTCGCCTGTCTCATACATCTTGCTCACCAGCTGGTAGAGTTTTGTCATGACTGACTCTCCCAAGGCCGTCAGTAGTTCTAATGCGATGTTGTCTACTCCGGGGGCCTTGTTTCGACTCAGGTCTTTCAGTGCTCTGTCAAACTCTTCACGCAGTATCGTATCTCCCATTTCGTCTTCATCTACATCCTCTTCCATTTCCATAATATTGTCCTCAAGTACATCGCCCTTGTATAAACCTTCTATATACTCCTTCCACCTTTCTGCCTTCCCTTCTTTGCTTAGAAGTGGGTTGCCATCTGAGCTCTTGATATTCATACACGTGGTTCTCTTCTCTCCAAAGGTCTCTTTAATTTTCCTGTAGGCAGTATCTATCTTACCCCTAGTGAGATAAGCTTCTACATCCTTTCATTTGTCCTCTATCCATCCCTGTTTAGCCATTTTGCACTTCCTGTCGATCTCGTTTTTGAGACGTTTGTATTCCTTTTTGCCTGCTTCATTTACTGCATTTTTATATTTTCTCCTTTCATCAATTAAATTCAATATTTCTTCTGTTACCCAAGGATTTCTAGCAGCCCTCGTCTTTTTACCTACTTTATCCTCTGCTGCCTTCACTACTTCATACCTCAGAGCTACCCATTCTTCTTCTACTGTATTTCTTTCCCCCATTCCTGTCAATTGTTCCCTTATGCTCTCCCTGAAACTCTGTACAACCTCTGCTTCTTTCAGTTTATCCAGGTCCCATCTCCTTAATTTCCCACATTTTTGCAGTTTCTTCAGTTTTAATCTACAGGTCATAACCAATAGATTGTGGTCAGAGTCCACATCTGCCCCTGGAAATGTCTTACAACTTAAAACCTGGTTCCTAAATCTCTATCTTACCATTATATAATCTATCTGATACCTTTTAGTATCTCCAGGGTTCTTCCATGTATACAACCTTCTTTCATGATTCTTAAATCAAGTGTTAGCTATGATTAAGTTGTGCTCTGTGCAAAATTCTACTAGGCGGCTTCCTCTTTCATTTCTTAGCCCCAATCCATATTCACCTACTATGTTTCCTTCTCTCCCTTTTCCTACACTCGAATTCCAGTCACTCATTACTATTAAATTTTCGTCTCCCTTCACTATCTGAATAATTTCTTTTATTTCATCGTACATTTCTTCAGTTTCTTCGTCATCTGCAGAGCTAGTTGGCATATAAACTTGTACTACTGTAGTAGGTGTGGGCTTCGTATCTATCTTGGCCACAATAATGCGTTCACTATGCTGTTTGTAGTAGCTTACCCGCATTCCTATTTTCCTATTCATTATTAAACCTACTCCTGCATTACCCCTATTTGATTTTGTATTTATAACCCTGTAGTCACCTGACCAGAAGTCTTGTTCCTCCTGCCACCGAACTTCACTAATTCCCACTATATCTAACTTTAACCTATCCATTTCCCTTTTTAAATTTTCTAACCTACCTGCCCGATTAAGGGATCTGACATTCCACGCTCCGATCCGTAGAACTCCAGTTTTCTTTCTCATTTGTAGCATAGTCAACATAAAATCTTAAGGGAATACCGTCCATATGATCCAAATGGCTCTAAGCACTATGGGACTTAACATCTATGATCATCAGTCCCCTAGAACTTAGAACTACTGAAACCTAACTAACCTAAGGACATCACACAACACGCAGCCATCACGAGGCAGAGAAAATCCCTGACCCCGCCGGGAATCGAACCCGGGAACCCGGGCGTATGGAGCGAGAACGCTACCACACGACCACGAGATGCGGGCTAGCGTGTAAGGATCTTAACCGTTTTACAATCCGGGATATACTAAACACTATGTCAGCCATCCTTTCGTTTGTTAGATAATTGAAAGGGGGAATGGTGCTGCAGTCTTCTATCCATCTTCAGCTAATCCATGGATACTAGTGACATGCCAGTTGTTCTGTTCCAGCTTCCACCTCCATTTTATTCTTATTAGAGCCACGAACATTCTACTGTCACATGACAGCTGGAAAATAATGTTGTAACCTAAAACCACATCCAAGGAGGTCTACAACAAGAAAACTTAGGGCAGTCGACACATAATATCAATCTTCTCCAAGCTTCAGCTAGAGGTACATTCACGGTGTGTCTGTCGGGCACGCTCACTTTTGCTCGAGAACTCTTTCACTATCTGGCCATTTGCGCTTATCACAGTCACGCTGCATACACACGCAGCGTGGGAATGTCATCGTCGATCAAATGTGATGTAAGTGCACGTGTGATAAATTTCGGAACCAACGGAAGCGTTATCTTGATAACTGTGTATCCTAACTGTTAACAGTTCGCAAGCTACTACAGTGCAGTTATGGGTATGAGTTCATAAAGCAGTTTTACAGGTTGCGAGGTGCCGGGGCTAGTAGTGTATTTAAATTCTTCGAGAATCTTCATATATAAATGATGCTCTAAGCTCCCCCACCCCCCTATTCTAACTCCGACTTTTGCTGTTGCGCGTGGATTAAAAAGCGAACGGACTGTAATCGACGCTGAAAGTGGAGTGCAAAAGAGTTTGGCACCTGCAATAACTTAATTTGTTAAATAAGTTAAATAAAGGAAAGTTACATTAACGTAGTGAGAAATGAAAGGGTTGCTCTACCGATTAACAGAATGAAAGTTCTGTCCAAAATAACAATATGATTTATTATTACTAAACTCAAAATAATAAACAAAACCCATGAAACATTTACAATACATCAAATTGGCTCAAATTGGACACTCAAATAAATGCTGTGAAGGTGAAGTAGTCCCTAAACTAGATTGTGACATTTATGACAAAGTGGTATGTGGAGCCAATTCTTTGCAACTCAGATCTTAAGAGAAACACACAGCCAACCCAACATTAATTGCTGCTACAGTAGTGAGAACTCAGACAATGAACATCCAAGACAGAACAAAGTTAGAAAAGACGTACAGGCGCGCTCTGCTGAGCTCTGATTATCACCTAGCAAAATTGCCTGCTTTGCCGGTACTGCGGACGTACATTACCAAGCTGTCTTCTTAACTGCAAGGACACGATCTGGCGTACTGGAGGCGATGGCTGGTTGCTTCAACGTCCCGTCGTGGTGATGATTATGTCGCGAGTATAGCCCGAAACAAATTATCCTGGTCTGGTTGTTCCAGACTAAAGACTTCCTATCAATACAAATGCGCCTCTGAGGGAGACGAAGAAGGCTCGCCACACAATCACTGACGGTACAGTGATTGATTTTAACAAGCGAAGTCACACAGTAACTCCGATACTTTAGCCAAAACTGCCCGAGACAGACAACCGCTTGTACGCAGAACGCTCAATTGCCAACCGTACTCGGAAAGTTACGTTGAAGTCGAAACTTCAGCAACTTCGTTGAACAGTTACAATCAAATTAGACAGCCAACGGAAGCGAGAGCTCAGTCTTGTAACCTACTCCGACCGAAAGGCGAGAGCCGACAACCACAAGAGCACCCGTACAAACCTAACACAGAACATTCCCGCCCCCACGACAGTGGCCGTGGTTAAACGTTCCAATCAGCAACTCGAAAACCGGCGGAAAATTCCACTCTATTGCCGAAGCACTACCATTCCACCAATGGAGATTCTTGGCGCCAATTTCTGCGCCGATTTTGCTACGTCACGGAGCTATGTTCTGAGCAAGCCAATCACAGTTACGATTTGGCAGAAAACGCGGGAATTTGCCCGCCAAGACTGCCTGGGGACACAAGTCATTCCCACGCCTCGCTGGTTGCCCGCCAGAAAGTGTTTTCGCTAAGTTTCTGCGAAGTAACGGAATCTCTAGCCCAGCCTCTTCTTCAGGGGCCCCTGCGGGCGTGTCTCCGCCGCTCTACTGACAATCTCGGCGTCTGGAAAGCATTTACTCGGCTCCCTCACACCCGTCAGCTTAACCCTCTCAAGATCAGTAGAGCCCGCCTGTCACCGGACCATACGGGTGGCGAGAGACGCTGAGTGGGATGTCCGCGTGTTAAGGAATAGCGACTTTTCACCGCATGCAATTAGAGAGGAAGATCGAATTACTCAGACTAAGATAGAAATATGAGAGGGGGCTCATGCCACCTCTCAAGGTAACTGTTCATGTTTAGATGTAATGTCTCGGATGCAGGAGTGCAGCGTCAAGCAGGAGCTAATCAACGGACGACAACAGCCGCTGCAACCCCTGCATCCAGCCAAACAGGAATGTTCAGTAGGTTAGTCACAGCGTACTACTGGAATGACTGACTTCTGTTTAGCGCCCAACTTCCATCTCAGTTGTCGTGTACAGAGTTACATGCACTGCAGTTTACAGTCGCTACCAAAGACATACCACAGAAACTTGCGGGCTTTTAAATTATAAAATGTGATGGTGTGATGGTCCTCAACTACGTACCCTCCGACTCAGAGTTGAAATATTAAAAGTTTTGGCTGGTTTCGTTGTCTAGGGGCTGGGATACGTAGTTTCCGCATTACAAGCCAAATACTGCTGAGTCTACAGCATACAATACGAATATACACATGAATCTAATGGTCGAAAGTTCTTATCACTCGGCAATTGCGAATGTAACGTAGAAATTTATAAATGCAAGGTTGCAATTAAATAAAATCTGCAGGTACTAACTTAACGACTTTAAATGATGAGTACGATAGTAGAAGTACTTTTGAGAACGTGGTATATTTCTGCAAAACACTTACTGGTGTCGATGGTCCAGCAATTACATAAAATATAAGTTGAATAACAGGGAAAGAATAGATTCCTACTACACGTAATTAGTTATGAACGACAATATAGCTCGCAAGATATTCGCTTCTAAACGCATACTACGTCTTCACTGTAGAAACCTCGGAAATCTCACAAGTTCACAAGTCAGCACTCCAAAGTATTTCTATCTCTTGCTACCACGCTCAAACCGCTCCACACTCTCCAAGTCTCTCTCGCGACCATGCGTCCATCACGCCGCCACATCCAACACTCCCCGTGTCCTGTCCCGTACTCTCTGTGTCCTGTGCCGTCCTGCCCAGAACTCTTCTCCCGCTTCCATCTCCCCATTCACGAGCGCTGTGACTGGCTAGACCGCTCAAGCCATGTCTTCAACCAACGCACCTACACAAACATAACGAAAAACATTCAAAACACTGGATTTACATTTAAATAACTTATAATTAAATAAATATTCCTTCGGCTGGACCATAAACACGCTCTAACACACATTATTAGATACCTAAACAAGTATCAAAGGAATAGAACAAAAGGTCGGCCTAATGTCTCGGATATTTTTGATCACGTAGTGTATATTACGGAACGGCTGACCCTATCTTCGTTCATGGTGCAAAATCTCACGTGATAGTTGCCTATCTGACGGTTTCGAGGGGTACCAAAACATTTATTTTCAGTATTGCTTATAACTATTGCCTGAATTTAAAAATTTAAAATGCTGACACGATCTGTTCAATAAGAGGTGTAATCTTACGTTAGAAGTATAACACGAAAAGACAAGCATTGCAGTAAGAAGCTGTATGTTCGTCGTAAGGCAGCGTGGCAAAACTGTGCGCACATTACCCGAACTATGCTCATCCACTGAAATGAAACTTCCTGGCAGATTAAAACTGTGTTCCGGACCGAGTTTTAATCTGCCAGGAAGTTTCATATCAGCGCACACTCCGCTGCAGAGTGAAAATCTCATTCTGGCATGCTCATCCATAACTGATAATGAGGGAACTTAGTCACTTCCAACAAACTTTAAACACTCTTTCAAACTTTCCTAAACGTGGCCACCAGGAACAAAATAATGAGAAAAGTGGCCGGATCACAGTGGGGCGGTCAAGCTGCAATGCCACTATACTACTCCGCTGCAGAGTACGCCTGTCCTGATCAACACATGTCAGACGGGTGGATATTGCCCTTTGTGACACAAGCAGAGTTATAACAGGCTGCGTGAAGTCAAATCCAGCCGTATGGTTCTACCGCCTTGCAGGAATTGTACCACCCCCTGTTTGAAGATAAATAGCAGCAAACAGGGTAAAAACAACACTGGGTGAAGAAAAAATGCGTCCCATGCATGGACAACAATCCTACCCACAACGACTAATCTCAAGGGAAGGTTTCCTCAGGACATCGGAGAAAGTACCAACGATTGATGGTGAAGCCACGCTGCAACTATCCCACCCTCCTGCTTGAAAAAGATTTTCAAAATCTTTACGCACTGGTTATTATGTGAATTGGCCAATCTGGAAGTCCTTGAAAAGGCTAAGGTCAGGAGTGGGCAGATCACGGGTTAACCTGGCAAAATGGGGATACATTCAAAAAAATAAAACACAATCCCACTGTGGAGAAGAATAGACTGTTCAACATATGCTTCAATTTCGACTGTGCCCAGCCATCTGCTCAGAAGATGACCTTCACGACACAAGGTGAAATCCACTGCAAGTGGCTATATTTTTATCAACAGTTATATAAACTGTGTTCATCTGTCAACAATTGTATAGACGGTGTTTTATATACACTCCTGGAAATTGAAATAAGAACACCGTGAATTCATTGTCCCAGGAAGGGGAAACTTTATTGACACATTCCTGGGGTCAGATACATCACATGATCACACTGACAGAACCACAGCCACATAGACACAGGCAACAGAGCATGCACAATGTCGGCACTAGTACAGTGTAAATCCACCTTTCGCAGCAATGCAGGCTGCTATTCTCCCATCGAGACGATCGTAGAGATGCTGGATGTAGTCCTGTGGAACGGCTTGCCATGCCATTTCCACCTGGCGCCTCAGTTGGACCAGCGTTCGTGCTGGACGTGCAGACCGCGTGAGACGACGCTTCATCCAGTCCCAAACATGCTCAATGGGGGACAGATCCGGACATCTTGCTGGCCAGGGTAGTTGACTTACACCTTCTAGAGCGCGTTGGGTGGCACGGGATACATGCGGACGTGCATTGTCCTGTTGGAACAGCAAGTTCCCTTGCCGGTCTAGGAATGGTAGAACGATGGGTTCGATGACGGTTTGGATGTACCGTGCACTATTCAGTGTCCCCTCGACGATCACCAGAGGTGTACGGCCAGTGTAGGAGATCGCTCCCCACACCATGATGCCGGATGTTGGCCCTGTGTGCCTCGGTCGTATGCAGTCCTGATTGTGGCGCTCACCTGCACGGCGCCAAACACGCATACGACCATCATTGGCACCAAGGCAGAAGCGACTCTCATCGCTGAAGACGACACGTCTCCATTCGTCCCTCCATTCACGCCTGTCGCGACACCACTGGAGGCGGGCTCTACGATGTTGTGGCGTGAGCGGAAGACGGCCTAACGGTGTGCGGGACCGTACCCAGCTTCATGGAGACGGTTGCGAATGGTCCTCGCCGATACCCCAGGAGCAACAGTGTCCCTAATTTGCTGGGAAGTGGCGGTGCGGTCCCCTACGGCACTGCGTAGGATCCTACGGTCTTGGCGTGCATCCGTGCGTCGCTGCGGTCCGGTCCCAGGTCGACGGGCACGTGCACCTTCCGCCGACCACTGGCGACAACATCGATGTACTGTGGAGACCTCACGCCCCACGTGTTGAGCAATTCGGCAGTACGTCCACCCGGCCTCCCGCATGCCCACTATACGGCCTCGCTCAAAGTCCGTCAACTGCACATACGGTTCACGTCCACGCTGTCGCGGCATGCTACCAGTGTTAAAGACTGCGATGGAGCTCCGTATGCCACGGCAAACTGGCTGACACTGACGGCGGCGGTGCACAAATGCTGCGCAGCTAGCGCCATTTGACGGCCAACACCGCGGTTCCTGGTGTGTCCGCTGTGCCGTGCGTGTGATCATTGCTTGTACAGCCCTCTCGCAGTGTCCGGAGCAAGTATGGTGGGTCTGACACACCGGTGTCAATGTGTTCTTTTTTTCCATTTCCAGGAGTGTATGTTTCTGACACCAGAATAATAATAATTATATAACGAATAAAAATTTTACTTAACACTCACACAGTTTTCTGTGGCAGAATTGCTTGGTAATTTACAACTGCCACTGACTATGAATGCATCAATTGATACCCTTATTAACAAAACTGTTCTCTTGCAAAACAAAATACGGCACATACGGAAGTGCATTTCATCTAAGACTTTAATTATCACTCTACTACAGCATGATGTTGACTACGGTAGCGAAGACAACTACACCCCCTATAATCTATCTCCCCTTCCCTCCCACAATATCCGACCAGTCAAAAAATCCAAGATGAAAGCAGCTCAGTTGTGTTTTATGCCCAACCCCATCCCTCCCCATTTTCCCACCCAATCACAGTGTAGTACTGGAATTATGCAAAAAATAATGTCAAGTTCCACCATTTCCATGAAAGTCGAAGGTGTATGTGGATCCATTCATTCCTCTGGCGTAAAATTAAAAAGAGGCAGTCACTTCCGACAGCTGTAGTCGGTTTGTTCTAGGCGCTTGTCCGGAACCGCGCGGCTGTTACAGTAGCAGGTTCGAATCCTGCCTCGGGCATGGATGTGTGTGCTGTCCTTAGGTTAGTTAGGTTTAAGTAGTTCTCAGTTCTAGGGGACTGATGACCTCAGATGTTAAGTCCCACAGTGCTTAGAGCCATTTGAAACATTTGAAGGCAGTCACTATTTTCATAGGTAGTGCAATACAAGACAGCGTACGATATTTACCTCTGAACTGCGCACACACACACACACACACACACACACACACACACACACACACACACACACACACACTGCATAATGTACCACCGTCTTCCCCCCTATTCTCCAATCAGAGCATAATATAATCTACGTTCAAAAAGATTCCGTTCGAAGGCCATACAGTCCAGAAGTGGCACCAGAATCAGGCAAAATCGCCGTTAGCTTTGAGAAAAACATCCTACCGACACACCAGGAGGAAGACACCCTGTAAAACTGGGGCCAAAGGCGTCAGAATCTCATGGGGAGAGATCACGACTATAGGAAGAGTCTCTAGTGTTTCCAACTTGAGTTGGCAAAACTTCTACGTTACGACAATTGTGATATGGGGACGTAAGTTATCACTAATCAGCAGCATGGAACTTGGTGCATCATTCCACAACGGAGGTTGTCAACATTCATGCTGGCCCATACACATTCTTCATTCTCCGATGAATGTCTACCGGTGTTTATCCTTCGACAGCCAATAGAATAACAGCAAAAAATGGTTCAAATGGCTCTGTGCACTATGGGACTTAACAGCTGAGGTCATCAGTCCCGTAGAACTTAGAACTACTTAAATCTAACTAACCTAAGGACATCACACACACCTATGTCCAAAATAGGATTCGAACCTGCGACCGTAAGAGTCACTCGGGTCCGTACTGAAGCTCCTAGAACCGCTCGGCAACCGCGGCCGGCGAATAACAGCACTTTGGTCATATTTGGACGCATTTGGTAAAAATATCGCCATAGCTGAAGTTTCCGCATTTACCGCACGCACGTCGAGAAGACAGTAACCCTTGCCTACTTCGTCGGTGCTTATATACCCGCATTGGAGTCTCGCTACTTTGTATATACACTGCAGCAACTCCCTCAAACGGAAACTTCTTGATCGTCCCTTATATTTTAGCAGCCATTAAAATAAAAAAGGCAATTACGTTGTAGTCCCATTTTGACTACGCTCAAAATTATCCGAATTATATATGTACCTCTGCAGCATTTCTACATCTAAAATACGTGACGCTGACTGTACTCTATGAAACGTCGTGAAAAATATTGTAGAGTATGTTTGCGTTACTGACTACAAAAAATAATTTCCGTATGGGCTCACCGGGCGCACCTGTGAACTTCATTGGTAGCTCCATACCATTCGTTAAGGAATATTAGAACGATTCTCATGTAAACTGTGCACAGGAATAGTGGTTTATTGAGGTTACGTTAAAAGGCTCACGCCACGACGACATGTGAACATGTGTACATGTCAGCTCAATGTAACAATCTTTTGCAGTGTACCACTTGACAATAGAGTTAAGGCAGAAAATGGAATACTGAAAATAAATAATTTCCGCAGTCAATGCTGACTATGGTGTCTTTTAAAAAGGAAGCAAACTCGATGCCTCCTTTACTAAGGAGCCGTATCAGCATTTTTCTTAAGCTAGTTAGGAAAACATCTGAAAACCTAAAACTTCACCGTCACTGTATCGACTGCCAGTCCAGCGCCTTAACCACTGGGGCACCTGTCTCAGAGTAATGGGGAATATGTATGTGTATCCTAAGGGTAACGCTTTTAACCTGGCAGCACAAGACTACGTAACAGTTTCTCAGAACGACTTTCATCGCTAAGAAGTAATACGAAGCGCCACAAACAAAAAAAAAAAAAAAAAAAAAAAAAAAAAAAAAAAAAAAAAAAAAAAAAAACGCTTTTACAGGCGCGTAAACAGAGTTCCGTCTGTGTTGCCTTGTCAGAAAAGCAACGTGTTCGTACTGACTGTGGGTCAGCTGACGTTGCGTAAGGTTCTTTCGTGGAACCAAACCCAAGCTACCTGCAGCGACGGTGGAAATTGGAGACAACTGTGAAAAACATTCTAATGTTTCCCTGTACCTTCATCTCATAGAGACCTAATTTCAAATTAATTACGCAGTAGAATTTCTCTCATGCCGTAATTGCGCATTTCTGCTTCACTACTCATCGAATATGTCCCAAGCAGTTTCAGTTTCATTGTAGCCCAGGTGTTAACATATTACCTGTCCCATCTCACCTACATTTCATTCCGAATGTAATTTTGACGTTTCCTGATAGAATTAATGTTACATTACCGAAAATAATTTTATACACATGTTTTGAAGCACATCTCAGGACTGTTATGAGTGTGTTTCAAGGCTGTCGATGGACTTACTATCGTATTTCACGACGATAGGAATTTGCACTCATGTTACAGCGCATATGAAACTTGGGGCGACAGCGAAGCGGATATATAAGCACCGACGATGTAGGCAAGGGATTCTTGTGGCATTCGCATCTCACCGACTTGTGTGCTGTAAATGCATAACCATGATCTGTGGTGGCGTTATTACCAAATGTGTCCAAATAGGACCAACGTGTTGTTATTCTCTTGGCTGCCGAAGGACAAACATCTGTATACATCCATCGGAGAATGAAGAATGCGTATGGGACAGCATGTCTGTCGACAGCTAACGTTGTGGAACGGGGCACCAAATTCCGTGCTGCTGCTTAATGATAACGTATGTCACCATATTGCAATTTTCATATCGCAGAAGTTACTCCAACTCAAGTTAGAGACACTGCAGAACTCTTCTTATGGTCTTGATCCCTCCACATTCGATTTTCAAGCCGTCAGTCTCCTAAAAAAAGACTTTGAAGGCTCGATGATTCCGTCGGAGGAGAATGTGCAGTAGGCGGTTAGTGACTTCATGTATTTTATCAAACGGGTATCTTTATCCTGGTTCGTCGCTGGGATCATGGCCTCAGTACTCACGGCTATTTTACCTGATTCCCATACCTCTTCTGGACTGTACGGCCTTCTAACGGAAATTTTATAATCGCCCCGTAGTTCACTTTTCGATCAGAGAATAGTTTATGGAATGACTTCCGTTCAGCCATAGCGTTTTGCGTCTGCCACAGTTTTCCCAAAATTTCTCTCAATAAATTCAGAGTTCATTGCTTCACCTACCGTGCGATCATTTTCTCCTCCATCCCCGCTGTCTACCTCGAGATTGACGAGAAACTAAATTCTGGCAGTCACGTTGGCCACTCACCTGGACACATTGTAATTGTATACGTTTGTATGCATGGCACACGGGGTGACACTACACTATCTTTCATAAATGACTGCATGAACATCGATTTATAGGCCTTTGTTTCCGATATGTATGGAAGTGGAGGCTCCATCTTTAATGCTTCCAGGACTCAGTTAATGCTTGTCATGTAACTCCACAATCGATTATCGAGATAAAGTCGATGGCAACATCTACTGAAAAGCTCTTTGAACGCAATCAAAAAATTATATCAAGCGATTTTCACATTTCCTTATGCGTGACATATTTATGACAACAGTGCTTCCATTGATAGCATAAAATCTTTCGATATTGTATTTCCTGTAAGACGTCCGTATTTCGAGTGTTGAGGCCACTTCAACTAGGTACCCCACATTCTGCTACCGTTAAGTGAGGATCCACAGCAACTAAAGGCCATCTACAATAACTGGGTTCATGGGGAAACTACTCATTTCGATGATTCAAAAATTGTGTCACTTATGAACAAAGACAGCTGTTGCGAAATATTTACAGGGTGAAAAGTATTTAAACCAACAAACTCTGGGAGTTTGTATGGGACATAAAAACAAATATTTTTCCCTAATGTCATTTTTTCCTATGAGGTTTATTTAAACCAGTGGAAGCCGTATTACACTCTTCAGTTGTTAGAGGCCGTATTTCGATCTTCAGTTGTTAGAGGGCATATTACGCTCTTCAGTTGTAGGCAACTGCTGTCCACGAGTGTAGTAGTGCACTGTCTCTGTTTACTAATGGCGTAGTGCACCACAACGGACGAGCTGCACAGCAGTTTTATCAACAATAATATCCTAATCGCCGTATCCCGCATCACACGACCTTTGCTACTGTGTACCAATGTCTGCGTGAGACCGGATCATTTAGCAGATTAGCTGGACAGGGACGCCGTCGCACGGTAAGAACGCTGCAATTTGAGGAAGCTGTCTTGCAGCATGTGGAGCGGGATCCTTCAATCAGCACTCGTGCAATTGCACCTAACATGGGGACTAATCAGTCCTTCGAGACCAATTGTTACGTCCATTTCACTTACAACGTGTTCACAACCTGGAACCAGTTGATTATCCACCCAGAGCACAGATTTCGCAGTGGTACCTGGAACAGTGTGAAATGCATCCTACATTTCCATCCCCTGTGTTGTTTACCGATGAAGCAACATTCGGGCGTGATGGAATCTTCAACATGCACAATTCGCATGTTTGGAGTGAGGATAACCCACATGCCACAGTTACTAGCGCTCATCAAGTTAATGTGTGGGTCGGTGTTGTTGGGGACTGTTTAATTGGGCAGTATCTGCTACCTAGGCCATTAAATGGTAAGCACTATTACAATTTTTTTCTGGCCAGAGTATTGCCAGAATTGCTGGAAGGCGTCCCGGTCCCTACAAGACATCGCATGTGGTTCCAGCATGACGGGGCGCCGGCACATTTGAGTCGTCGTGTGCGCCGATTCCTGGACCGACGGTTTCCAGAAACGTGTATTGGCAGAGGTGGTCCTGTAACATGGCCTGCTCGATCCCCAGATATGTCCCCTCTGGATTTTTTGTGTGGGGAGAGATGCACAACCTTGTTTACGTAACTCCTGTTGCATCAAAAGAGGATCTGGTTGCTCGGATAGTAGCAGCAGCAGGAACAATTCAGGATACTCCTGTGGTTTTTGCCCGTGTCAGACAGAACATGATCCGACGGTGTAACCTTTGTTTACGTGTCAATGGAGGCATTTTTGAAACCTACTGTAGTTAAAATTGGGTTGTGTTAATGTACTGTCTCTTGGTCATAAAAAATGGAAAAGTGTTTGTTGGTTTAATTAATTTACCGCCAGAGAAATCTTCCTCTACCGGTTTAAATACTCCTCATAGGAAAAAATGACATTACGGAAAAATATTTGTTTTGATGTCCCTTACAACCTCCTAGAGTTTGTCGGTTTAAGTACTTTTCAACCTGTATGTTCAATAAAGAGGCTGTATTTACTCAGCACATGTTGGAGGACGAGAGACTTGTTTCGTACATACAAATGCAAACCAAAAATATCAATTGCATTAATATTACCAAAATTGAAATTAGAATATAAAATTCTACATAACTTCGAAAATATTACAGAGTGCTCCAGCAAGACTTGCACAAAAATTCCTTTAAGATAAGAGATTTTATACATAAATTCACAGTACAAACATTTCTTTAAAATAAGACATTTTATACATAGATTCATAGTCCGTTTAAGTTTAGTGAAAAATTCTTTTACTTTATTTCCGTAAGAGAACAGGAAGATTTGAGGATATGTTAGTGGAACCAATTGTGGTTACAGCTTTAACACGTGGTGTCACCGCCAGACACCACACTTGCTAGGTGGTAGCCTTTAAATCGGCCGCGGTCCGTTAGTATACGACGGACCTGTGTGTCGCCACTATCAGTGATTGCAGACCGAGCGCCGCCACACGGCAGGTCTAGAGAGACTTCCTAGCACTCGCCCCAATTGTACAGCCGACTTTGCCAGCGATGGTTTACTGACTTCTACGCTCTCATTTGCCGATATTGTGATCTCCGGAAAGACGGAAAACGAACATATGGCCAATCTCAGAACATTATTTCAGGTCTTGCGACAAAATGGTCTTCGCTTGCGGAAGGACAAATGTGTGTTTTCTGCTCGGGACTTGCCATACTTGGGACATGTACTCAATGCCCAAGGCATACATCCCAGTCCCACGCACCTTCGTGCCATACAAGACTTGTCTTCGCCGCAGAATTTGAAGCAGCTACAGAGTGTTCTGGGAAAAATAAATTATTACCATCGCTATGTGCCGCATGCCTCTTCCATTTCAGCTCCGCTTCGTCGCTTACGCCGTAAGGGTGTTCCGTTCGTCTGGACGACGGAATGCGAACGCGCCTTTCGCCAGTTGAAATCGGCGTTGCTTTCCAATACTTCTCTTACGCCATTCGATCCCCAGAAGCCCCTTTTGTTGATGGTGGATGCATCGGATTTCGGGATCGGTGCTGTGCTTGCGCACAAAGATGGATCGCACGATCGCCCTATTGCCTTTGCGCCCAAATTGCTCTCGTCTGCGCAAAGAAATTATTCACAGATCGAGAAAGAAGCATTGGCTCTCGTATTTGGTGTTACAAAGTTTCATGATTTCTTGTATGGTCGTCACTTTACCTTAATCAGGGACCACAAACCTTTGACATCGCTTTTTCATCCGACCAAGCCTGTACCTCCACGTACAGCGCAGAAATTGATTCGCTGGTCTATTTTCCTCTCGCAGTACCGCTATGATATCTTGTATCGGTCCACTGCTAAGCACCGAAATGCCGATGCGTTGCCCGCTTACCTGTTGCTGAGGATAGGGCATTCGATTTCTCCGAACTTGCTTGCATCTTCATTTTCGTCGTGTAGCTGCAGCCACAGCTGCCGACCCTGTCCTTGCTCCCGTTCTGCGTTTTGTTGCTACGCAATGGCCCCTGTCAAAGTCACGGATCGGGGACCCGTTGGTTCGCCGATTTTTTGTCCACAAGGAGAGACTTTTTGTACGACGTGGTGTTTTCCTGTTGCGTTCTGATAATGATCAGTCCAGGGTCGTGGTACCACGTTCGTTACAGTCCTCTGTCTTACAGCTTCTCCACCAAGGACATTGGGGTATAGTGAAAACGAAACAACTTGCTCGTCAGCACTGTATTTGGTTCGGAATCGATGCCGCGATTACGAATATGTGCTATTCTTGCATGGTGTGTGCCGAACAACAATCAGCACCAACGCGGAAATTCTTTGCATGGCCAAAAGCCACTTCCCCTTGGCAATGCTTACACATCGATTTTGCTGGTCCATTCTGGAATGCTAGATGGTTAGTTGTGGTAGATTCATTCAGTAATTTTCCTTTTGTTGTCCGGATGTCTTCCACGACGTCATCTGCCACCATCCAAGCGTTATCTGCTAACTTTGGCATTGAAGGTCTTCCACAGACTATTGTTTCCGACAATGGCCCACAATTCATGTCTGCTGAATTTCAGTCATTCTGCAAGACCAATGATATTCAACATCTGACGTCCGCGCCGTTTTCGCAACAGTCAAACGGTGCCGCTGAACGATTGGTCAGGACTTTCAAGTCACAGATGTTGAAGTTGAAAGAGTCGCATTCTCGGGAGGACGCGTTATTGCTCTTTTTGTCCTCGTATCCATCTCAGCCCCGAGATGGTCGCTCGCCGGCTGAGTTGCTCCACGGTCGTCATCATCGATCCTTGATGTCTTTGCTACATCAGCCGCATCAGGTTCCTGTGCCGCGGCAGACATCAGCTTTTGCTCCAGGCGACGTGTTCTACTATCGCCACTGTCGAGGTTCACAGCGTTGGCTCGAAGGGCACATACTTCGCTGCCTCGGCCGCGCTATGTATCTGGTTTTGGGGGCCTCTGGTGAGGTGCGTCGGCATCTCAATCAGCTGCGCCTCTGTCGTCGCACGGGATCTGCCGCTCGCCGTCTACTTTCATTGACGGTGCCGTCCGGTCAGCGCCCCGGGGACCCATCTACTGGCTCGCCTCAGCCCCAGGTGTTACCGACGCTGCCTTCCATTTTGCCCCATGGCGACGCGCCGCCGCCGCCGCCTGTTCTCCCGCCGGCGACGCCCGCAATGGACGCGTCGCTGCAGCCGCCGGGCGCCTCCCTGGGTCACGCGCCGCCGATCGCTTCCCGTGACCAGTTATCCTCCGACATGGAACTCTTGCCCGCTCCGGACCATATGTCGCCTTCGCCCGTCGGGTGCCCCGGCCCGATGGAGGTCGACCCTTCAGCCCCTCCTGTCTCTCTACGGGCGCATACACCACATGTTGGCGTGCACCCTGGAGCAGGTTTTCAGGCGTTTCCTAGCTCCCAGCGGTCCAAATGACAGGGTGCGGGTGGCACAGCCTCGCCTGTTGTTAGGCTCCCCACCTCGTCGCATACGTCAACATGGGGTCCTCCCCACTTCGGGCGGAAGCCTTATGCCACAACCGTACGCTGATTTGCGGGGGAGGAATGTGGTGTCACCGCCAGACACCACACTTGCTAGGTGGTAGCCTTTAAATCGCCTGCGGTCCGTTAGTATACGCCGGACCCGCGTGTCGCCACTATCAGTGATTGCAGACCGAGCGCCGCCACACGGCAGGTCTAGAGAGACTTCCTAGCACTCGCCCCAGTTGTACAGCCGACTTTGCTAGCGATGGTTCACTGACAAAATACGCTCTCATTTGCCGAGACAATAGTTAGCATAACCTTCAGCTACGTCATTTGCTACGACCTAGCAAGGCGCCATTATCAGTTATTATTGATATTGTGCATCATGTACCGTCCAGAGCGACGTTCGTCATTAATGGAATAAAGTTAAGTATTCCACCAGCTACTTCCGTTTTTCTCATTTATAATTCCCTTGTCATGTTCCAGACCTCACGCCAGCCTGCGTGAGCTAAAACGCGTGCATTTCGGCCTCCTTTAGCAATACGGTGTTGGCTCTCCTGCCAGCCACAACATAATACACATTCAAACAAATTTAATTTACAATACTGCCTTTGCTCATGTAAATACACACGGGCGTCAACACAGTCTAAAAAGACACAGACAAATCTTCTCTGAACTCACTTAGTTAATTCTCTGTAGAAGCGTCCACGTCGCGGGAGTGGGTGCGACTCAGAATAAATTGATGGCTAACTTCTACTGTGGACCCAGTATGGTGAGGTATAACGCATCACATTTGTCCAGGGAAACGGATGAAGATCACATCGGCAGTGAGGTTTAGCTGAATTATTCCGGTTCAGCGAATCCAGCGTAGATGACAACCCTGCTTTTGGGGCTGGTATAAAAACAACTAGTGAAGGGCAGCAGTGATCACTAGTACCAGTTAACGTACAAGAACGGATCTTGGATCATTTCGCGACTGGAATTTTACAGGCTTGATTGGAAAAGTTAATACGGCTGTATGACTGCGAGGACAAGTCTACGGGAAACCTCTCCATTATTTCTCTACTATAAGTCATTGCGACTAAAGCAAAGACAAATGTGATCAGAGGATGCTATGATTCCCCGTATTCTGTTGGAACATTCTGTGAAAATTCTAAGCAACTATTTTACTTTTTCAGAACACGTTCCGAGCACGTAAATTTGACTCGTTGTTAAGGAAATGACTCTAAAAAGCCTAGCTATATTTCGCGTCAGCGACAGAAAGTACCCAAACAACGGACAACGTCAGTTTCAAGGCGATACATTTTATTACAGCGGAACCAATTATGTACATCATGGACATGGAGAAGGTATATTCACAAAAGGAAACGTAGCTACGGAAGTTATACGTGTAGTAAGATTAATTAAAAACATTACGTGCAACTAAATTCACAGAAGACAATATCAATATAATACAGATATACGCACCCACGGCCGAGATATCCGATAACAAAGTCGAGCTGTTTTATTGTGACCTATATACTATTCTTAAAACAACGAAAAAAGAACATATTTCAATGATTTTAGGTGATTTTTTAATGCCTAGTTGGATACGTAAAAGTTGATGAGTGTGAACGATGGACTAGGTATCAGAAACAAACGAGGCGAAAGATTGAGTTCGCTCAATGAAACAGATTTGTAATAACGAACGTGTGGGTCAAATTCTCTAAATGTAGACTACATACAAGAACATCACCAAGGCATATCACAGAAAATATAATCACAAATCAGACTGACTTCATCCTCGTTAACCAAAGGCACAGAAATAATGTAACACAGCCAGAAGGCAACATAAACTGGGACCATAATCATCTCGTAGCAACATTTAGAGTAAAATTTAAAAATCCGATATGCAAAACTTTATTGAATAAAATAAATACAGAATTACTTAAGGAAAAGTTAATAGAAATAAAGATGAGCGATAGTATAAAAATAAGACTAACTCGCAGAAAAGAAGGTTGCAGCGTTGACAACGATTGCAAAATAATGATTGAAGCTGGACTTAGCTAGCAAAGTAAACATTAATTCAAAACGAACTGACACATGACATCAAACTTACGAAGGACGGAAGAAGGAAATATTAGGTAATAATAATAAAAAAAAACAAATCAACAGATCAGATTTAAGATAATTCAAGCTAAGGAGAATCAGACGAAAAATTGTCAGAAAGTACAAGAGCTCGATAAAAAATATGATACTTTCTTAGCCATAAGAAATTACAGGAACGGCGAGAAGGAAAAACCACAGTTTAAAGATTAACAGGGAAACCTAATCCTGGATATTTCCCAGAAACTGTGGAAGATGGTAAAAATACATAAGAGAACTTGTTTAAGATTATAGAGACGAGATGAAAGAATAAGTAGCAAAATATGGTCCAACCGTTAGAAAAAGTGAAGAGGAATACTCACTGAAATGTGCAAAAGTGAGTAAATCAACCGGTCCAAATGATTATCAGTGGAACTCCTGAAGCTAATAGAAAATGATTAACTGTAGATATTAACTGATTTATGTACTATGTAACAGAACGAGATGCATTCCAATAGAACGACTAACATCTCCTTCTGTTGTAAGGTAAAAAATGTTCCGAACTACAACGATAAGCTTAATGTAAAATACTTGAAAAATTTTCCTCGTAAACATTCACTACTGAATAAACAAGGATCTAGAATATAGTATGAGTGTAAATCACTTTTGTTACAAACGTTCCTAGATAATTATGCATCAAGATGTTGTACATTGATTCTAAAAATGTTTTTGACAAAGAACGACACGATAAATTGGTTAGCCCATTGCAAGAAAGTGAAACTGACTGGCAGGACATTAGAATAATTAAGAACTTATAATGGCAACAGACCATTGTTATCAGCTGCGATGTAGACACATCAGAAGATGTAAGATAATGCGAGCAGCGAGAGAAGACCGTAATCTGTCCTCACTCCTGTCAACTGTTATTCAGAAGCTGGCTCAGGCAAACGACATCAGATATAGAAGAAGATATAATACTCGATGGAAAATAGATTAAAAATATGTGTTGTGTTGACGACACTCTAGTACTGGTAGAAAATGTAGCACAAATACAGATACTATTCGAAGAAACAAATATAGTGAGAAACAATTTTCGTCTCAAAATGAGGTTTAGCAAAACCAAATACGTGGTTATTAGTAAAAATCCAAAGATCTCATCAGATATTACAACTAACACCAGTCATTCAAAGGGTATCAAAATATAAATATCTCGGTACCTGAATCAATGATAAACTGAATAAAATATGTGTAATGTGACTCGGGGGAACGTATATAGCGTTCTGATACGGTTTACTCAGCACCGACGGTATTCAACACTGAAAGGATCCTCCTACCCTTCCGCATTGTTCAAGTTGTGGAATGGAGAAAAGCTAGGAAATCATCGAGATCTCTTTGCATAAATGGTGACATGCTTCCATAATTTACAGTGACATTCTTTTATACTGCGCAGCATAATAAAAGGACCAGTTTTTTGAATCGCCGTAATTATCTCCCATTGCAACCTTCTTCTGTAATGATGCAAAACCACGGCGCCCAACAGCGTAACCCTCTGGCCCGGTGATGCTTCAGAGAGCTAGGTGTCGCCACATGCGAAGCAAGGCCAGAGCTCAGAAGTTCAGGTGAGGTGTAAGGTGGGTTAATGATGTCACATTGGTACCGAATTTCACCGTAATTACGCCCAACGTCACCATGGGCGTGTCACACGATGGGAAGGTCGTCACCCACTTCTTTTGACGCGTCTGCGGTGGTCAGAATCACGACGTCTATCGTTAAAATGGCGAGATTTTCTTATGGGTGGGAGAGGGAAACATTTCAGGTTCAAATGGTTCAAATGGCTCTGAGCACTATGGGACTTAACATCACTGGTCATCAGTCCCCTAGAACTTAGAACTACTTAAACTTAACTAACCTAAGGACATCACACAACACACAATTATCACGGGGCAGAGAAAATCGCTGACCCCGCCGGGAATCGAACCCGGGAACCCGGGCGTGGGAAGCGAGAACGCTACCGCACGACCACGAGATACAAACATTTCAGGCACACCGCCGCTCAGTGCCTTAGGGAGTGGCATAAAGGGAATCGATGAAAACAATCAATTCCATTGGGGCGTTGATTCCCGCGGAGTTCGTGATAACCTGTGACACGGCTGACAGCCCTTGACATTCAACACTACTCTAAGGACATCGAGGCCCAGCAACCCCACTGAAAGTGTTCGCACTCCTTTGGGATGCAGTGCGATCGCAGTTTTTGCTTTGGTGTACAGTGTGGAACCACTAGGTACCGTTCAAAACCACCCAAGGAAATTGGAACTTGATCCAAAGGAGCGACATGTGCTCGTGCTTTTTCATGCCTCCTCTTTCAGCCCTTCTGTGGCACGAACACGGACATATGAGTGAATAAAACGTGGAAGAGTCCCTCTAAAACCCAACAGTTCGGCACCATCCTCGGTGCCACCAGCCAATCTTTGTTGAGCACCTCAAAAATGTACCTCCACAGACACATCCTGTGGCGAAAGTTCTAGCTGCCTGCTGGCAGCCTCCTGCCCCTGACGCTGCTAGCAGCCCATCCATAGTCGGAGATGTGTCGAAGGTGTCGCCTGTTTCTAAGAGCCTAGGACTGCGTCCAGGTTGTCTCTGTTCAGGTACAGTCTTAAAGTGCTCAACAAAGGCTGGTGGTTGTCACCGAGGCTGTTGCCGAACTAGTAAGAGAGAGGGAAGTGTCATAAGAACCCTTTCCCGTTTTACTGTCGCCTGTATAAATGTCGCATTGGTCTGTGATCAAGCCACAGGAGGTCACGAAGCAGGGTGGATTAGAAAGGCGTAACCACTCTTCGCTGTTTCGGATCACACTCAGATTTCGTCAAATGGTTTTGAACCGTCCCTTGTGGCCTCACTCTGTTCAGCAGAGGAAAAACTGCGGTCCCACTGCACTCCAAAGGGGAACGGTCCCGTTTGGTAGCGTCCCTGGACCCCGATGTCCTTAGAGAAGGGTTGAATCGCCCGGAGAGTAACAGCACTATCAAAGGACGTCAAGGACGTCGTTCTGTTGCTCATCACACAGTACTGTTGTTTTCTACCGAGAAATGTGTGGGAATCGACGGCCCAAAGGGAGACATGGTTCCAGTAACCCCCTTTATGCCACCCGCTACGGCAATTCCGTTTCGATACTCAGCTGCTACTCATAAGAAAACGACTTGATTTCAACGCTAGCCGTCGTGATTCTAGCCACCGCAGAGCGTCAAAAGAAGAGGTGAAATATCGGTAAGGCGGCATCCTCAGTGTGACGGCCTTCCCCGCACATATTTAGTGCATATTTAGTGCATAATTTTGTAAAATTTGGTGTCAATTTGACATCATTAAGCCACGTTACTCGTCACATGAACTTCTGAGCTCTGGCCCCCCCTTTTTTTCCCGCCAGTGTCGACACCTTGCCGTCTGAAGCGTCGCTGAACACGAGGATGAAGTCGCAGGGCGCCACGCTTTCGCACCATTCAGCAACGAGTGGTCACCCAACACGCAACAGTTTACTATTCAGTCAAAAATTTCGACGTTTCACTCATCTAGGAAGAAATGGAGGTAATCGTTAATGTCAAAGGAAAAATATTACTCTCACAGATACACATGGAAAACATACCTATCTATTAATTACCGTCTACTGCTGTAAAACAGTGGTCACAGAGTAGGGAAGTAACATTGCCTAAATCGAAACTGAAAGCTTACAAATCTCTTACTAAATCCAAATATCTCTGTGAATCGTAATAACAACACGAAATGCATCTCTATCTCAACTGAGTTAAAGTAAACGTAACCCAAACGGCTATACATTCTGATACCTTTCTCTCAAGATCAGCCATAAATTCTCAGATGAACATGTCTGTTAACTTATCGAGTTCAGCCATTAAAAAACAGTGAGGACTCCTCTGTCCTTAAGTGTGGGGGAGAGATTCGTTGAGTTTAAAAATGGTCAACCAAAACCTCTCGTTCCTGTTCTTCCTTATCGTTGACTATCTTCTCTGTCCTATCTGCCGTTACAATATCCAGAGAACAATTACTCCGTTTAAAAAAGAGAGATTCGTTTCTTTTTAAGTGACCAAGCTTAAGTGACCAAGCTCCAGGCTTCGTCTTTTCTATTCTTCTCCTAGCCTGTTCCCTTCTCTGCCGTATCTGCCGTGTCTAAAATGACGTCAACTAGGGTACGGTTTCTCTGTTTAAGAAGGGGACTGAGGAGAGGAATCGTTGGGCTTGGAACTCCCTGCTAGCTTTCTCGCCCTGTGCCTCTTATGGCCTATTCCTTTCTCCGTCTGCATGCTACGTTAATTTTCCAACACCCACACAATCTTGCAACAGCAATCGGTCATGAAACACAGGATAAAGGAGATTATAAATGAATGGAATAAAACACCTAGCTTGGTCCATCTTGATCCCAGAGATTTTAGTGCAGCCTTGTCTGGGTAAAAATTTAGCGTGGCAGACTGGACAACGAAAGAACAAACACGACACGCAAGTAATAAATTACGTCAAGTTATTAAGAAACGAAACTTCGATGGCGCTTAGTACATGTATATGGAATGGAGGCAAGGACAACGCAATAATGAAGAAGATTGTGGCATTCGAAATGTGGCTGCATCGACGAGTTTTAAAAATTCCTTGGACACGAAGCATTACTTATGAAGACTATAACAAGGCAAATCAATAAAACTAAGGAATTTGGGACAAAATTAAAACAACAAAACTAAAGTATTTTGAGAGGTGAAGATAATATTCTAAGACTGAAAATGTAAGCGTAAGTTGTAGGGAAAACATCAGAAGGGAGAAGACAAACAACTCGGATGCAAAATCTGAGAAACTCGTTCGGCTGTTCTTTCCTATAACTGTTTAGATCCTCAAAGTCAAAAACATGTTTAGCGGCAAGAAAAACCAATTTCCGAAAGAAGACGGCGCCTTCAGTGGAAGAAGTTAATATTAACATAAATGACAACAGAATTAGCCATCAGTAGCGTATTTATGTTATTAGATACATTTCAATAGTTCGTTTTGCGACATCACATGCTTTGAACATGTGGAGAGAAGGATGTTTTAAACAAATTTTGGACAAAGGCCAAGCGTCACTTGAGAGTGAATTGATGTGGAACATATTGATTGACAGTATTTTCGATTTTTGTCCGTTCCAACCAAATGTTGGTTGGAAATGATGTAGAAACATGCCTGATGTCAGTCATGAGCGACCTCTGAGAGCTTTTTTCAAAATAAATATTGAACTACGAAGACACGCTCTGATATATCAATATGTACATTGCACATAGCTCCAAAACACTGAGAGCGCAAGCGAACTTCGGGCCCAAATTACAGCTCAAATCAACATACATAAGTGAAATAATCGTATGAAAACAATCTTTGCAAACAATCACATCACAATGTTTTCAAAATGTTCAACATTGGCACTGCAGACGTGGTGCAAACGAAGAATGAAATTCGCCATCACATTTCGTAGTGTCTCAACCGAAATGGATTCACATGCCACGGAGATCGCCGATTCAAGCTCGACCAGCGTGGCGGGATGCTTCGGGTAGACCGTGTCTTTCACTGTGCCCCCCAAAAAAAGTCACAGGGAGTCAAATACGGCGAATATGGAGGCCAATCCATGACTGCACCAGTAAATTTGGGATATTCCAAAGCAATGACTCGATCCCCGAAGTATTCCTAAAGAAAGCGAAACACTTGTTCGGTCCGATGTGGTCGGGCTCCATATTGCATAAACCATTCAGTACCTGGTCGATCCTCTAACGCTTGCTGTGTGGCGACAAATTTTTCCAAAATTGCAACGTAATGTGCACCAGTGACCGTTTCTCGAATGAAAAAAGGGCCAATAATGCCTCTCCTGCATACTGCAGCCCACACAGTAACTTTAGGAGAATACAGGGGTTTCGCTTCACACCAAGATAGCTTTTCGGAACCCCAAAATCGCCAGTTCTGCTTATTCACGTATCCATTCAGGTGGAACTGTGCTTCATCTGTAAACCAGACGCAGCCAACATCAAATCCTTCACTATCAATCACTGTGAGCATCTGATTAGCAAAGGCAACCCTTTGTTGCACAGCTCGTACGGGTATGGCCTGGTGCGTTTGATTTTGAATGGAAACATGTGTAGGCTCTTTCTCAGTATTTTCTGTGTGCTGGAACGCTTCAAACCAGACTCAGGTGCAATTCTACGGACGGATGACATTGGATTTTGCTGAATAATTCCACAAACTGTGGCGATATTTTCAGGAGTAACTGCGGTTTGCTTGCGGCCAACATGCCCCACTAGATCAACAGTTACGCTGCCTGTTCGTTGAAATTATGCGAAGAGCGTACGAATGGTTTTCGCATCGGGTCCTTTTGGGACATTAAATCGTGCTTGAAAACTTCGCTTTGTTGCTGTAGGACTCTCTTCTAACCTGTGGTACTCTAGCACCAGAAAAACGCTTTGTTCAATGGAGTACATGGTTTTAACCTCTTCCTTCAATGCGCTAACCTCCTTTCACGTTTCAATAGTGGAACTGATCGCTCTGGGCTTCGGATCACTATTTATACTAGGCATTATGTATGGCGATTACAGCGCCATCTGTTAGCAGCTTTTGTAACTATTATTTCAAACTGCTGAATAAACTTCTTACATCTTTCATAATAAACATACCGTTTACTGCATTCTTCTATCGATCTTTGTGTTCGAGATATTTAATTTTGAAATCGGGGAGTCCTTTTCTGGACACCCTGTACCTAGAACAATAGAGTCTCCCGCCAAGTACGGGGGCCTGGTGAGAAATTTCGCCTGAAGCTATGCAGCCGACATCACATAACTGTAGTGCGTTTTCTTCTTCAAGACAATTTTCAACCTCATTTGCAGGGACAATGAAGATGCTCCTATGTCGTTTGATTACCCTCAGTACAGCCCGTATTTGTCTCTGCTCACATGAACTGCTGGCTATGAAGACAACATTTTGGCACAGACAACGAGCTGTGGGTCAGCGTAGAGAATTGGCGGAAAGCACTGGCGGCTGCCTTCTATAACGAGGGTATTGGAAAGTTGGTACAACGCTACGACAAACGTCTAAGTCGGATCGGCGCCTATGGAGATAAGTAGCTGGAAGTTTTAGCTAACTGTTGCAAATAAAACAGTTTTGATTTTCACTGTGGTTCACATTTCACGACATATCGTTCCTTACTTTCCGAATAGACCTCGTACTTTGAAACACACCGCACATCTGGCCACATCTGTGTAATTCGAAATTGACGACTAGGTGTCACAATGCTGTGTGGAGAATTTGGTTGTCTGTAGAGAAGCTGTAACAGTAGAATATGTCGCTTGGGAGAGTTCAGTGACTTCGAACGTGGACTAACCACTGGATGTCACCTGGTAAAGAGATCCATGAAGGCCATGCAGCCCTTCTACAATTGCATATGTCAACTGTTGTTGATGTGATTGTGTAGGGGAAGAGCAAACAGCTAAATCAAGATCAGACAGACCCCATGTACAGACAGATATGGATCGTCGATTGTTGAGGATGGTGGGTGTAAAAAACCATATGAAATCAGCGGAGGGACTCACTCGTGACTTCCAATATGCTACCAGCAATCTAGCCAGCACAAGGACTGAGGAAATGAGGTAAAAACAATGGGTTACAATGGCAGAACAGCTCCTCACAAGCCACTTATTTTTGTAGTCAGTGCTAAGTGATGTTCTAGATAGCGTAAGGAACGACATCACCAGACAATGGATGACTGAAGTGATTAGTCACGTTATACGTTGTTGCAACGAACTATGTTATAAACAGCATCAATGGTCAATGGACATTAATTTTCCTGAAATGGCCTGGCCTATTCCGATTCCCGACCTGTACTGAGTGGAATACCTTTAGGATGAGTTACAACGTCAACTTCACTGCAGATGCTTCCCTGGTTTCGACTCTCGAAGAAGAATGGACTATTATTCCTCCACAGACACTCACGCATCCAGCTGGAAGTTTCCGCGGCAGAGTCCAACCCGTCAGAAAAGCGAAAGATGGGTACATCTCTTAATAATGTCTTCTTCCGGTTACTTTTGATCACACAGTACACATACTTTTTGTTCGTAGACGTGAGGAATAATTCAGTGATTTATACACATAGTGTCCTAGGAGGAACGGTCAATGTTCAGGAACATGACGGGAGGATCTTAGAAGCAAAGAAGTTTAGGAAAAATGTGCTCTAAAATGCATACTTGAGGATCTACGAGCACTCGTTTATCTTCGATATTGTGAACCACATCTCTTCTACTGCAAGCATTTTGCTTTCCATATTTAGAGAGAAGGTAGTATGGATCAAAACAAGAACGAATGTCTAGGAAAGATGGGCTCTAAAATGCATGCAGTAATAGCTATGGGCACTTGTTCAATAGAAGAGAAGTGTTGTACAGAAGCGAAGATGAACGACTATTCATAGCTCTTATGGTTTTAGAGCCCATGTTCACTAAACATATTTTCTTGTTTTCGTGTTAGGAACCTGTTTTCAAAGTCTGTAACGGGAATTTAATTACATCTTGTACACCCAGAAAAACAATATAATCTATTCTAGTATACTAAGACAAGATGTTTCACGTTGCTCCAAAAAACCTCAAAAAGATCTGCACCGATTCAATTCAGATCTTTGCATGATGCTCTAATAAACATAATAAATAGCTTATATATATATATATATATATATATATATATATATATATATATATATATATATATATTAAGGCCATAGAAATGTGCTTCTGATCAAAAAGCACCTTTTGCGTACTTGTGATGAAATTTCCATAGAAGCTTCTATTCTATAATACGTATTTATTTATATTTAACTGAGTGGTGAAACACCAATTCAAAAACCTTTTAATGTAATGAAATATTTTCTCACAAATTTTTATTCTGAGTTTCGTCCCCTGAGGGGACGCTGAAACAAGTATGTTTTTCTAAGAAAGAAGTTAAATAAAAATTTTCATAGACTTAGCTTCATAAATTGTTTCGTAATGTAGAACTTTCATAAAAAATCTGATCTCGTATTCCACTACATTAGGAGGTTGAATTTCCAACATCACTGAGACACGTATTTTTTTTAATTTCCAGCTCAGGAATCAAACTTCAGTTTTTATAGATGTACTTTTCAAATACATTAGTGGTTGTTTAATAATGATTTATTTTCAAAAAACTTTTCACACACTGTTTTACCTCCTTAATCGTTGAATTTATAAAAATGCTGGAACACATATTTCTTTATTTCTGATCGAGGAACTAAATACCAATTTTCGAAGCTTGAAAATTGGCTTAATTGCAACATTATTAAAAAAATCATTTCATACAGCAATAACGCCAAAACCAGTGCTGAGCTGAAAGAAGCGATTCAGGAGGTCATCAATAGCATCAATGTTCCAACACTTCAGCGGTTCATACAGAATTTCACTGTTCGTCGGTGCCACATTACCGCCTAGGACGGCAGGCGTATGGAACACATGATAACCTAGATCCGAATATCTGTAGTGACGTTTAAAAAAAAATGTTCAGATGTGTGTGAAATCTTATGGGACTTAACTGCCAAGGTCAACAATCCTTAAGCTTACACCCTACTTGACCTAATTTATCCTAAGGACCAACACACACACCCATGCCCGAGGGAGGACTCGAAACTCCGCCGGGACCAGCCCCACAGTCCATGACTACAGCGCCTCAGACTGCTCTTCAAATACCGCGCAGTGACGTTTACATGTTGATTAAAGTGTGTGCACACCGTAGTTTATAACTAATTTAAGTTTTTTTCATACAGTTAAATAATTGTCAACCTGTATGTAGACCGACGAATAAAGATATACAATGTTAATAACGTTTGTTTTATTTTTTAAAAAATCAATAGCTTTCACACAAAAAAAATCATAGCCGTTACTTTTCACCACGCCCTCGTAGACGTACTGAGTAAATGTCACGCTTATGTTACTCCAGGGTTGACCCAAGTTACAACAGTTTATAAAATAATGGCATTACGCATTTTGACGTACCAGAGAGAGACATTTACAATCAGTGGAAATTAAATTTCTAAGAAAAATCAAAGGATGTTGCATGATTGATAGAATAAGTAATCATAAGAGCAGGATTAAATGTTATTAAAATCGGAACAAATAAAGAAATTTGAAGGAACTGCGAGTTCATGAGAAAGAGCGAGAGACAACATCCTAAGCTGACATAAGAATACGGGCATAAATGGAGCAAAGACGTAGGAAGACTTCTGAAAGGCTGGTACCAACTAACTGTATGATGCCGCAACTGAGATTTTGGCTATACCGCGAAGTGAATAAGAAGAAGGAGATTTTTTTTTCATTATAAAGATTACTGAAAACGAAATACTTGTCCAGGTTTAGGTTCAAATGATTCAAATGGATCTGAGCACTATGGGACTTAACTTCTGAAGTCATGTCCCCTAAAACTTTCAACATAGCTGCTAAGGTTCAGTGACCGTGTCAGAATTGTACTAGAACAAATAAGCCCTAGGTCACAAATATTAAGTCAAAATTGACCAGGTTTCGACGCTACTATGAGCGCCGTGTTCAGAATTAGACTAACTGTTCTGCTCGTATTTTAGTGAACAAGGTTTGCAACAAGCCCTTAGCGGCTCGCCATCTTACATACAACTAGTCATGACGTCACGTTTCCGGCTTAGATCTTTTTTAATATGTGACTTTAAGTACTGCATCTTTTTCGCGTCAGTACAAACTTTAATTTTATTAATGTATTATATACTTAATACGTTTTAGAACAGTTAGTCTAATTCCGAAGACGACGCTCATAGTAGCGTCGAAACCTGGTCAATTTTGATTTAATATTTGTGACCAAGGGCTTATTTGTCCTAATATAATACTCAAAAAATGTTCAAATGTGTGTGAAATATTATGGGATTTAACTGCTAAGGTCATCAGTCCCTTATCTTACACACTACTTAACCTAAATTATCCTGAGGACAAACACACACACCAATGCCCCAGTGAGGACTCGAACCTCCGCCGGGACCAGCCACTAGAACTACTTAAACCGAACTAACCTAAGGACATCACACACATCCACATCCGAGGCAGTATTCGAACCTGCGACCGAAACGGTCGCGCGGTTCTAGATTGTAGCGCCTAGAAACGCTCGTCTACCCTGGCCAGCCGGCCTTGTTGACCGAGCGGTTCTAGGCGTTACAGTCTGGAACGGCGCGACCACTACGGTCGCAGATTCGAATCTTGCCTCGGGCATGGATCTTTGTGATCTCCTTAGGTTAGTTAGGTTTAAGCAGTTCTAAGTTCTAGGGAACTGATGACCTCAGAAGTTAAGTTCCATAGTGCTCAGAACCACTTTTGAACCACCCGGCCGGCCCAGGTTTAGGATGCACGGGAGAATCATGTACTGTACAATCTAGTATAGACAACCTTTTGCTGTTGAGTCTAAGACGGGCATCTCGCAACATTTGCATAGCGTTGTCGACATACAGTAACGAGATAAGAGAGGCGAACAAAGGCATTCCGCACATAGTGAGTTGTAGGAGAGCAGATAGCTCGCTGAGCGGCGGTCACTGCGGCACGCCAGCCTCAGACGCAGAGCGCGTGGTGTCAAAGGCCTGTGTCGCAAGCGCCACTTAGAGAAACAACGGCCAGCTGTTTACTCGCCAGAGCAGACGAGCTTCGGCGTTGTCCCTCGGCGCCAGGGGCTACAAGGCGAGGCACGGCAAACTCCTGGGACGCGAGTTACACAACTGCGCGGACTCACCACTCACTTTGTCCTTGAACGATGCCCCTACAGCATGCTATTAGCGCACGTCCAATATACACTACACTACACCAATAAGAAGAAAGATGATAAACGGCTATTCATTGGACAAATGTATTAAACTAGAACTGACATATGATTACATTTTCACGCAATTCGAGTGCATAAATCCCGAGAAATCAGTACCCAGAACAACAACCTCTGGCCGTAACAACGGCCTTGATACGCCTGGGCGTTGAGTCAAACAGAGCTTGGATGGCGTGTACAGGTACAGCTGCCCATGCAGCTTCAACACAATACCACAGTCCATAAAGAGTAGTGACTGGCGTATAGTGACGAGCCAGTTGCTCGACCACCAGACGTTTTCAATTGGTGAGAAATCTGGAGAATGAGCGGGGCAGGGCAGCAGTCGAACATTTTATGTATCCAGAAAGGCATGTACAGAACCTGCATCACGCGGTCGTGCATTATCCTGCTGAAATGTGGGGTTTCGCGGGGATCGAATGAAGGGTAGAGCCACGGGGCGTAACACATCTCAGATGTAACGTCCACTGTTCAAAGTGCCGTCAATGTGAACAAGAGGTTACCATGACGTGTAACCTATCGCACCCCATACCGTCACGCCGGGTGATACGCCAGTATGGCCATGAGGAATACACGATTCCAGCCTGCATCTCGTGGTCGTGCGGTAGCGTTCTCGCTTCCCACGCCCGGGTTCGATTCCCGACGGGGTCAGGGATTTACTCTGCCTCGTGATGGCTGGGTGTTGTATGATGTCCTTAGGTTAGGTTTTAGTAATTCTAGGTTCTAAGGGACTGATGACCATAGACGTTAAGTCCCATAGTGCTCAGAGCCATTTGAACCAATACACGCTTCCAATGTGCATTCACCGCGATGTCGCCAAACACGGATGCGACGACCATCATGATGCTGTAAACAGAACCTGGATTCATCCGAAAAAATGACGTTTTGCCATTCGTACACCCAGGTTCGTCGTTGAGTACACCATCGCAGGCGCTCCTGTCTGTGATGCAGCGTCAAGGGTAACCGCAGCCATGATCTCCGAGCTGACAGTCGATGCTGCTGCAAACGTCGTCGAACTGTTCGTGCAGATGATTGTTGTCTTGCAAACGTCCCCATCTGTTGACTCGGGTATCGAGACGTGGCTGCACGATCCGTTACAGCCATGCGGATCAGATGCCTATCATCTCGACTGCTAGTGATACGAGGTCGTTGGGATCCAGCACGGCGTCCCGCATTACCCTCCTGAACCCACCGATTCCATATTCTGCTAACAGTCATTGGATCTCGGTCAACGCTAGGAGCAATGTTGCGATACGATAAACCGCAGTCGCGATAGGCTACAATCCTACCTTTATCAAAGTCGGAAACGTGATGGTACGCATTTCTCCTTACACGAGGCATCACAACAACGTTTCCACAGGAAACCCCTGCCAGCCTTGTGTGAATGCTCTGAAAAGTTAATCATTTGCATATCACAGCATCTTCGTCATCTCCTTGGTGTACAAATTTTAATGGTCTGTAGTGTATGTTTCTTATGTCAGTGGGAGGACTGCTGCATGCTAAACTTTGTAAAAACTCCTGTATAGGATGTTCTAAACGAAAAGAGGAGTGTCGAATATTTTGAGAGGCGCACAGTTGTAGTCGGAACAAAAAAACGAGTCACATAAACGAGAATTCAGAGGCGCGTCCTTTCCGAGACAGAAGCACTAGTTCATAGGAGGCGGTGAAAGACGTTTGTTAGTGTATGTGAGAACACACGCGTCAACAGCGTGTTTTAATGTCTTTATAAACCGTAGTGTCGTAGGTACTCACTGGTTTGAACGTAAGGATATGTGCAGTCAGTTGTGCCTGGCTAAAGAACCACATCTGCGTCGGCTCAGTTTTCCGGAAGGTGTGCGGAAGCATCTCAGTGAAATGAACTGTTTTCGCCTAGAACAAAAGAACTGTATTTCCCATTTGTAACTCCCGCGTGGGAACGGCACTATTTAGCGTGAGTAAATAAGTGTTGTTCGTTAACTGTCCAGAAAGTATTGTTATTATTTTTAAGCACTGTTCTCTTCCATTTCAATTCACTGAGACATGCGCCTCTGTTCCAGATTAAAAGCCGGCCGGAGTGGCCTAGCGGTTCTAGGCGCTATAGTCTGTAACCGCGTGACCTCTACGGTAAAAGGTTCGAATCCTGCCTCGGGCATGGCTGTGTGTGATGTCCTTAGGTTAGTTAGGTTTAGGTAGTTCTAAGTCCTAGGGGACAGATGACCTTAGAAGTTAAGTCCCATATTGCTCAGAGCCATTTGAACCATTTTGAACCAGATTAAAATAAACTTTTACGGTATTTTACATACGTAAAAGTAATTTGATTTTATTGTTTGATAGGGGCCGCTACAACTTCCTCTCCTGTGCCAACCTCCACATCTCATTGTGCATTTCCACCCTACCATCTTATTTCTTGGATGCATTTCCTTCTCTGTCTTCCAAAAATGGCTCTGAGCACTATGGGACTTAACTTCTGAGGTCATGAGTCCCCTATAACTTAGAACTAGTTAAACCTAACTAACCTAAGGACATCACACACATCCATGCCAGAGGCAGGATTTGAACCTGTGACCGTAGCCCTGCCTTCCCCCACAATATTTGTCTTATACAGTTCGCTCTAATACCATGGAACCTCTTCCACATTTATGACGTATTCCCTTTCTCGCTGATTCTGCGGAGGACGTCATCATTTTTAATAATTGCAGTATATTTTCAGTGCCACTCAGCAACACAAAAAATCAAACGATCCGATTTTCTTGTGTACAGTCCACCACTCGCTTTCGTACAACGCTGTGATCCAGATGTACATTCTCAGAAATTTCTTTCTGACCTTAAGGCTTATGTTTGATACTAGCAGATTCCATTCAGCGAAGAATGCCTTGTTACCTGTGCTAGTCTGCTCCTTATATCCACTGTACTTCATCCGTCATGGGTTATGATTCTTCTGTTCTTCTACAACACAGTTACCAATTTTAATGTTTACTGCTAATCTCATTTCTGCTACCCCTCATTACTTTCGTCTTTCTTTAGTTTAATCTCAATCTGTACTACGTAAATAGGTAGTAAAAGGAAAAGTCTACTATAAACTCCCCTGTAAATTTATCGAAAGGACAGCTGACAGCTGACACAGCTAATTTAGGAAAAGCGTGGAATGTCATTTTACGCTGCTCAGTTATGGATGCAGCTGCAACACTTCTGGTAATGCGCATCCCGCTTGTTAATCAATCTGCTCTTGTTCTCACAGACGACATGGCTTAAAAATTATTCAGCTGTACTACGACGAGTAGATCCACGGGGCATATTCACCACTCACTTCTGCTCCCTTGCAAACAACAATGAAAAACCCATTTTGTGATACTCCAGTTTCAGTGCCATGACTTCTGCACAATTTATTCTTGAAAGTTCTGGAACTGTAGCGTATAAATAATATCGTGAAACGTCCACTCTCTCTAATCATACATTAATATTCGCTTCAGTACCTAAATGAACACTGACAGAAGGGCCCTTTCGTGTTTCCTGCGTAATATTAATATTTCTAGCATCCAAAAAACGAGTATTCCTAAGATCTTTATTTTATTTTTGCAGCCTTCTGTCACCGTCCATATATACCTATCCATTAAATGCAGAAAAAATATATAACTTGTTCCCTGCGTGATGACATCGAGGACGGCCGTTGTGGCCGATCGGTTCTAGGCGCTTCAGTCCGGAACCGCGCTGCTGCTACGGTCGCAGGTTCGAATCCTGCGTCGCGCATGGATGCGTGTGATGTTCTTAGGTTGGTTAGGTTTAAGTAGTCCTAAGTCTAGGGGACTGACGACCTCAGATGTTAAGTCCCATAGTGCTTAGAGCCATTTGACCATTTTTTGGTGACATCGACACATGTTGTTGTTTTTGTGGTCTTCAGTCCGGAGACTGGTTTGATGCAGCTCACCATGCTACTCTATCCTGTGCAGGCTTCTTCATGTCCTAATACCTACTACAACCTACATCCTTCTGAATCTGTTTAGTTTATTCATCTCTTGGTCTCCCTCTACGACTTTTACCCTCCAATACTAAATCGGTGATCCCTTGGTGCCTCAGAATATGCCCTACCAACCGATCCCTTCTTCTAGTCAAGTTGTGCCACAAATTTCTCTTGGCCCCAATTCTAGTCAATACCTCCTCATTAGTTATTAGATCTACCCATCTAATCTTCAGCATTCTTCTGTAGCACCACATTTCGAAAGCTTGTATTCCCTTCTTGTCTAAACTATTTATCGTCCACGTTTCACTTCCATACATGGCTACACTCCACACAAATACTTTCAGAAAAGACTTCCTAACACTTAAATCTATACTCGATGTTTACAAATTTCTCTTCTTCAGAAACGCTTTTCTTGCCATTGCGAGTTAACATTTTATATCCTCTCTACTTCGAGCATCATCAGTCATTTTGCTCCCCAAATAGCAAAACTTATTTACTACTTTATGCGTCTCATTTCCTAATTTAATACCCTCAGCATCACCCAATTTAATTCGACTACATGCCGTTAGCCTCGTTTTGCTTTTGATGATGTTCATCTTATATCCTCCTTTCAAGACACTGTCCATTCCGTTCAACTGCTCTTCCAGGTCCTTTGCTGTCTCTGACAGAATTACAATGTCATCGGCGAACCTCAAAGTTTTTATTTCTTCTCCATGGATTTTAATTCCCACTCCGAATTTTTCTTTTTTTTTCCTTTACTGCTTGCGCAATATACAGATTGAATAACATTGGGGATAGGCTACATCCCTGTCTCACTCCCTTCCCAACCACTGTTTCCCTTTCGTGCCCCCGACTCTTATAACTGCCATCTGGTTTCTGTACAAATTGTAAATATCCTTAGGTTCCCTGTATTTTACCCCTGACACCTTCAGAGTTTGAAAGACCGTATTCCAGTCAACATTGTCAAAAGCGTTCTCTAAGTCTACAAATGCTAGAAACGTAGGTTTACCTTTCCTTAATCTATTTCCTAACGTAAGTCGTAGTGTCAGAATTGCCTCACGTGTTCCATCATTTCTACGGAATCCAAACTGATCTTCCCCGAGGTCGGCTTCTACCAGTTTTTCCATGAGTCTGTAAAGAATTCGCGTTAGTATTTTGCAGCCGTGGCTTATTAAACTGATTGTTCGGTAATTTTCACATCTGTCAACACCTGCTTTCATTGGGTCTGTAATTATTATATTCTTCTTGGAGTCTGAGGGTATTTCGCCTGTCTCATATATCTTTTTCACCAGATGGTAGAGTTTTGTCAGGACTGGCTCTCCCAAGGCTGTCAGTAGTTCTAATAGAAAGTTGTCTACTCCCGGGGCCTTGTTTCGACTTAGGTCTTTCAGCGACATCAACGCATATCAGGAGTGAATGACATCCTGTGGTGTAGCTGTCCATGCTGCGTGCACCTGGTTCCAAAGTCTCTCTGTGCTGATTGGAATTGGGTAACAGCGCAGTACCCGTCGTTTTACCATATCCCATACATTTTCCATCGGTGCCATATCTGGTGATCTGGCGGGTCACGGCAAAAGACTGATATCCTGTGACATCAAGACGGCACGTGTTCATGCAGGCAGAAAGTGGTCGTGCGTTGTCATACAAAAAAAAAAAAAAAATGGCGTCTGGTGAGTTCTGCAGAAAGGCTATGGCTTCTTATGTTTATTGATGGGGTCCGCCTTTAGCAAAACACAATTTTGTTTTTTTATCCCAAACATGTTTCACTGCAGTTGCAGCATCATCAGTGGGCTTTTATTTTGTGGTTGTTAAACATAAAGAAAGTTCTTTACTGTTTGCACACATGTAAATATCAGTTTTTAAAATCGTATAGCTACTGGTCGCAGAATGTTATTCACGTAGGTCACACTGCTCACTGTGCCCTGGACTGCGATTTGTGGTACACCATGACTGTCTAGCATGTTTCTGCACATTCGTCGAAGGTAGGTGGAGGACAACGCGCACGTAATCCGTGCCGTACTAAACGGCGACGGGATTTCACCTCTGATAGTGTACGATGTGCTACACAGTTTCACTGTTCCTTCAAAGCCGAGGACGACGCAGATTTGTCCAACAATGCCATTCGGGTAAAGCGTCGGTCTTGTCGTAGGGTGGTCTGGGTGGTGCGACCTGACCCATCTCGTCGTATTCTACGGTCTTCCGTGAACGATTCTGCCCCCATCCGTTGCACTGCCGAAACACTTCGTCTCACACGAGCAGCAATTTCCCGGATAGATGCTTCACAATTTCTCATGCCAAAAATGTGCCAACTTTCAAAACTCACCGATTTGACGGTACGGTTTGCGTATACGTCTGCGAGGCATCCAGCACGTCTCAAGTCACACTGATCCATTACCTAGTGTTTATAGCGACAACCGACACCGAAGGCATATTTTACTGGCGGGTGGTGGTGCACCTCGATATCGATGTTGACCTTGAACCCACGGACCGAAATGGTTCAAATACTAAGCACTTCCGCAGAACATGCTAATATACATGTCCTATGAATATCTACGTCCTCATTCTAGTCGTTCAACATGTTCTGTTTTTTGTGGACATGAGTGTTAGTGTCAAAATGCGAAATCGGACAAAGCAGAAAATGGGCGACCAATTAAGTTTCCCCGGCCATTTGACCATCTGCTTCTGTGCGGATGCACAAACAGTGCCCGAACTCTTACGGGAGCCGCCAAAAAGCCGCGAGTAATGAGTATAATGGACAGGGGCAGCATGAATATAGTGCGGGACAATAAGTTGAGAATGTGGGTCTCACGGGAGGAGTGCCAGAGATAAGTCCCTGCAGTCGCACTCTCCTGTGTGTCCTCGGTGGCTCAGATGGATTACCGGGACGGCAGCTCTGCATGCTCGACCAGAGAGCTGGTTGGCGTCTGTAATAAAAAACTGAGCGAAAGGGTCAACAATGAACTCGAACGGATGTCTTGTGACGTCCACAACGACCAACAACGAACAAAATGAAAAAAAGGACGAATAGATCGTCTGCGATGCAAGCAGTAGACTCCGGGTTCGAGTCCCGGTGGGGGCACACATTTTCGACAGTCCCCGTTGACGTATGTAAACGCCTGTATGCAGCTAAGCGTAGTGATTTCATTTTAATTTCAACCTTCAGTTCTTGTTCAACGTTCTCAGGGCCTTCATGTGTCACAGTGTTATCCACAACCCTTCTTTGCATATCTGAGGTACTCACAGGGGAACTCCCCATCGCACCCGCCTCAGATTTAGTGCTAAGACGGCTCAGTGGATAGCCCATCAAAACCTGAACACAGATCAAGCATGAACACAGGAAGAGGATGTACTGACCTGCGAAATAAAAAGCAAAATAGAAACAGTAAACTGTTTAAGCTTAAGAAGAGCAACATTCATTGAGGTGGAGAACTGATGGCGTCGTGTTATGTGGTCACGGTGTTGGACGGCAGAGCAGACGAGCCATCTTCAAAGCTCGCTCTTGCTTTTTTTGTTCAGCTGTTCGTTGTATTCAAATTTGTGTCTGTGTCGTGGCGTAACGTTCGTTTGAAACAGCGAGGTGTAAGGAAGGGACCTATAATGAAAGTTGATTCTGCAAAACTTCTCTATAAGCAGCCGAAGGGAAGTGGCTTTCGAATGGGAACCACAAACCTTTGACGACAAGTTGACAAGTCAACCTAATTCTCCACCGGAAAACACGTCTGGTATGTCATACATGGCGTTAGTGGCAGTACGTGTGTTATACGATAGGAATCTCTTGTCGACGCACTTGATTTGTACGCCTGGTGAGAGAGTGAGATACTCCTCCATGTTCGATTCAGGTGTTCGTATGAATGTGAACGTGATCATTCTCAAAGAAATGATGAAAAGATAATAGTTTGTCACATGAGCTGCAACGAATGAACGCAATTGTTTGACAATCACATAGCTCTTCTGTGCTCCTTCAAAACATGTTTTTAACATTTCAAAATTTGCGTTCCGCTTTGGAAGTTTTGACACTTTCATTCCTTTGTTGTAAGACATATCACATCCGTTTATCTATTGTTTTCATTTATGTGAGACGTTTATGTGGTATCTCGCCTGCTCTCACTATTCATTATATTTATTTGAGATGGTAATGTATTGTTACCGCATGTCTTATATTCTATAACCAATGTATAGCATGACAACTGTAAAACTGCAGGAAAAGGACAAACATTTCAGTGACTGGACGGACAGTTCATAAAGTTGTGAAAAACAAATGGAACGAAGGAGTTCTGCATCTGGTTCGCCCTCTTTGCCTTCCAACACCGTGGCCACTTAACCGCGACGTTACTGCTTAATAGCAGTGTCGCACCTGTTGATCTTGGACGGCTCATTGTTTTTTTTGTTTTTTTTTGTTTTATTTGTTTTTTTTTTCCTGTTAAGTACACCTTCTTCCTGTTTTCATGCTTCATCACCCTTCAGTTTTTAACGGGATATCCACTGAGCCATCTTATCACTAAACCTGAGGGGGTTGCGATGGAGAGGTTCCCTTGCTTTGCAGCCAAGCATGGCTTCATATGGCGACTGCTGAATGCCTCGATGGAAAGAACAGTTTTTCATGAACTGAGTAAATCGAAAGCTCTCAGCCCATTGTGTTGATTCATTCGTCTGCACCCATCTCTTTATCATATTCCGAACATCCTGGCTGGCGCGTTCGATGGAATCTTGGTTTTGGCTATGTCTATGTTTTCCGTGTACCAGTACAGATCGAGCCACACGATTTTTATTTCACTTATAACCTGGTTATAAAATTCTTTCCCGTTATAAGTCTGTAGCACACTTGGAGCGCCTATAGTGTGAAGATATAAAGTATCTGGTAAGCAATTTCTTATTTTCTTTTGCTTTTCATGGGCGGCAATAATATAACCTTGGTTAAATGATCGTGGTAATTGAGTATAAACATGTAATCAGTGTCAGGATTGTTTTGCAGGTCGCTTAGATCTGCCTGGCATATTTTCTTTAAATATCAGAGGTTTGGAAGCTAAGCCTTTCTGGGGATATGACAAAGTAGTCCGACAAGGTTCTCATAGTCAGAGATACAATGTAATGACTTCTTTGGTGACATTTTTGTATTTAGTTTGTACTTCTTGCCGGCCGGTGTGATCGAGCTGTTCTAGGCACTTCAGTCAAACGCGCGACCGCCACGGTCGTAGGTTCGAATCCTGCCTCGGGCATGGATGTGTGTGATGTCCTTAGGTTAGGTAGGTTTAAGTAGTTCTAAGTTCTAGGGGACTGATGACCTCAGATGTTAAGTCCCATAGTGCTCAGAGCCATTGGAACCATTTTGTACTTCTTTTTCCATCCGTGTACGACCTCCATGTCTAGTTTTCAAGTGAATATCACGCAGTACGTCGAACAATTCTTCTGTTTGCGCGCACTAAAAAATAACACTGTTGTCTCCCGTTACTCACCAACTTCAGTAATTTCTTACCGACGATAGTCAACACTCTCTTTTCTGTGATTGGCTCTGGCTTGTTTAAAGTCCTCTGTAAGAGAGCCGGATGCACCTCTAGAGAGGATTCCTTTATTATTTGAGTATCCTTGCAGCAGAGTATTCAGACTGTCCAAGAGCTTGCTTTTAATATCAAATGTTGGTTCCGCATCTGCATGTATCCCAACTTTGCTCTGCTGATCACTCCCATTTGAATCAGCCATAGGACAGCCTACGGAAGAATGATTGTACTCGACGTATCGTTACATGGCACAGGTCAAGAGACAAAATAATTATATGCGGTTGTTAATTTACCACATTTAAAGGAAAACGTCAGCAAGTATATAAATATCACTAATTCAGAGGGGAAAAGGACGCTCTAAAAAAAATCATACAATTAATGTATTTAGTCAGGTTTAAAGAGTAGTATTTGTTTTTTTTCCGCATCGTACGCCCTTTCCTCTCAGCCGTCCAGGCTACTGCCAGTTCAGGCCGGATAATGTTTTAAGAAACAAAACTGAGGAATGTAGAAATGTATTACAGTCCCTTATAAACTGCGAAGACAAGATATGACTAATTACAATACACACTAAGGCTTTTAAGTAGTCATTCTTCCCGCGCTGCATTCGTTAATGGAATGGGACTAAACAGGAACACGTGGCACAGTGGGAAGTACCCTTTGCCACGCACTTCACTGTGGCTAGTAGAGTATGATTGTAGGTGTATGCAGTGTACAGATAAAGCAGTATTTCAATGTCCATTTCCAACGGCTCTGTTCCACGATTCTGTTTGCCGTCACAGTACCTAATGAAAGTCGCAGCTTCATCTCCATGTGCTTTTATAATTCCAAGCGTCAGTTAGCAAGATATCAACTTCGAACGCTTTCGACAGACGAGATATCCAGAAGGTAATACCAGATAACATATCTCTCCTGTTTAGTATTGCACAATGACTGATGTGTGCTCAGGAAATGCCACAGAAAATCGTTGATGCGAAGCTAATCACTCGGAGATCTTTCTTCGCGCACGCACGAATCATTTCTCTGACTGAAAAGCTCTGTTTCAAATTTTTTTTATACTTTATTTTGCTCTCCGCCAGTTATGATGTGTCGACGAATACCAGATGTAGAAATCATCCAGTCATGCTCATGGATTCTGCGACAGGAACATAGCTTCAAAATAACATAGTGGAATTTAAGAAAAACAAGGACGAGAGAAATATGCTCAATGAAAGAACGAACCTGAGACTGATAATGAGGGAAGATGACTGGCTGAAATTCGAGAGTGAGATACGAAAAACTGAACCACCAGAAATTGCGAGACATTTAATAACATGCAGGTAGATAACACATCCCACAACATTTAATTCGCAGTGCATATAGAAAAATATAAGAAAATACACCACAGTGACCTCTAGACAATAAAATATTGCAGTTCTACACTAATACAGTTACAGCGATACATGCTGTACGATTGGTACATTTTACAACGATTCCAACATTTTGCATTGTGGGATGAGCAAAAGGATTATTACCATTGCTTCTTAGCAGAGATATCCACTGACCCTGAAATATTGCTGCCTTGGAATGAAGTGGATGCACGAACCAGGTAGTAGTGTTCAGACAGAGACAGATTTTAACTTTAATTAAAGAATGAATGTTATGAAAATCAGATTAAATAGCATATTCTACAGGCGGGATGATGTTATGCCCAGTGCCAATTATTGATGCCGAAATCATAGGCTCTCTTCTGTACATAGTTATCCTATTCAAGCAATATGACGCTCCACCTCCTTGAACGGATGGAGCTTCCCCACCACGAGAGGATATATGCGGCCACATTAGAAAATTGCAAAATACAAGTAATTAAACTGTGATTTGGAGTCACTATCAAATAAAGTGCTCCTCAAAGTAATGTTCTTCATTCTTTCCTATGCTTAACCTGCAATCTAAATTAAAACACTTCGCTGAAACATTAAAGTTTGTAGAGAACACGAGCATAGTGATTTTGTCTACTTATCCAACATACCAGACACACCTAAAGTAGTAGCTGAAAGCGTTCATAATTGAATCATAGCATACAGATTAACTTTCAATTCACTCTGTATACAACTGAAGACGAAAAATTAATTACTTAAGAAACGAAAGAATCGAAGTAAAGGAGAATCAAGAAGTTTCCATTTGAAGGCGTTGTTGCAACGTACACTACTGGCCATTAAAATTGCTGCACCACGAAGATAACGTGCTACAGACACGAAAATTAACCGACAGGAAGACGATGCTGTGATATGCAAATGAATAGCTTTTCAGAGCATTCACACAAGGGTGGTGCCGGTGGCGACACCTACAACATGCTGACATGAGGAAAGTTTCCAACCGATTTCTCACACACAAACAGCAGTTGACCGGCGTTGCCTGGTGAAACATTGATGTGATGCCTCGTGTAAGGAGGTGAAATGCGTACCATCACGTTTCCGACTTTGATGCGGGTCGGATTGTAGCCTATCGCGATTGCGGTTTATCGTATCGCGATACTGCTGCACGCGTTGGTCGGGATCCAATGACTGTTAGCAGAATATGGAATGGTGGGTTCAGCCGCCCTGGATCCCAAAGGCCTCGCATCACTAGCAGTCGAGATGACAGGCATCTTATCCGCATGGCTGTAACGGATCATGCAGCCACGTCTCGATCCCTGAGCCAAGAGATGGGGACGTTTGCAAGACAACAACCATCTGCACCAACAGTTCGACGACGTTTGCAGCAGCATGGACTATCAGCTCGGACACCATGGCTGCGGTTACCCTTGACGTTGCATCACAGACAGGAGCGAATGCGATGGTGTACTCAACGACGAACCTGGGTGCACTTATGGCAAAACGTCATTTTTTCGGATGAATCCAGGTTCTGTTTACAGCATAATGATGGTCGCATCCGTGTTTGGCGACATCGCGCTATACTCACATTGGAAGCGTGTATCGTCATCGCCACACTGGCTTATCAGCCGGCGTTATGGTATGGGGTGCCATTTGTTACACGTCTCGGTCACCTCTTGTTCGCACTGACGGCACTTTGAACAGTGGATGTTAAATTTCAGATGTGTTACGACCCGTGGTTCTACCCCTCATTCGATCCCTGCGAAACCCTGCATTTCAGCTGGATAATGCACGACCGGATGTTGCAGGTCCTGCACGGGCCTTCCTGGATACAGAAAATGTTCGGTTGCTGCCCTGGCCAGCACATTCTCCAGATCTCTCACCAACTGAAAACGTCTGGTCAATGGTGGCCGAGCAACTGGCTCGTCACAATACTCCAGTCACTACTCATGATGAACTGTGGTATCGTGTTGAAGCTGCATGGGCAGCTGTACCTGTACACGTCATCCAAGCTCTGTTTGACTCAATGCTCAGGCGTATCAAGGCCGTTATTACGGCCAGAGGTGGTTGTTCTGGGTACTGATTTCTCAGGATCTATGCACCCAAATTGTGTGAAAATGCAATCACATGTCAGTTCTAGTATAATATATTTATCCAATGAATACCCGTTTATCATCTGCATTTCTTCTTTGTGCAGCAGTTTTAATGGCCAGCAGTGTATATGCCACGCCACGCATCTCCGATGCTGGTATATAAGCAACGACATATAGCAAAGCTACTAGTGTGGCATTCGTGTCTTTCCAACGCGCTTGTGTCAATACCGAAGCGCGAAATATGGTGATGTTATTAGCTAATGTGTCCTCACCGGTACGCATCCATTGGAGAATGAACAATTTGTATAGAGCGCCCAGATCAGTGCTGGTCGCGTTTCAACACAAGGCGCTTCCATTACCACTAATGTCGTTACGCAGGAGCTACGCCAGCTAAAGTGGGAGACACTCGAGAGCCCGCCTTATAATCCTGATCTCTCTCCAAGTGGTTATGACGCCTACGGTGCCTTAGCAAAGGTTTTGGAGGGTCGAAGATTACTGTCGGACGAGGATGTGCAGCAGGCAGTATGGATGTCTTCAAGCAGCAGGACACATTGTTTTATCAAACGTGTCTCTTCAACTAGTGCGTCGGTGGGATGGTCCTCTTAAGGCTCATGGCGATTTTGTCTGATTGTTATATCGAATGTACGGCCTTCAAACAGACAATTTTTGATCACCCCTTACATAAGATTAAAGCCGATGTCAAAAACTACTTGATGTCTGGGTAGATAAAAAACTAAAATGAGGAAGATCTGTGTGTCCCTGAATCCAATACAAGAGAAAAAGTGCTGCTTATTTTGTGATAACCATATGCCCTATAACGGTTGTTAGCCCTGTACATAGTATATCCCTTTGGTGCAGTAACTGTCCTCTCATATCTCCATTTACAAAGAGATGTTCGAAACCACGGTTATTTTTATTTTCCAGTACATTGCACCGGGTGATCAAAAAGTCAGTATAAATTTGAAAACTGAATAAATCACGGAATAGTGTAGATAGAGAGGTACAAACTGACACACATGCTTGGAATGACATGGGGTTTTATTAGAACCAAAAAAATACAAACGTTCAAAACATGTCCGACAGATGGCGCTTCATCTGATCAGAATAGCAATAATTAGCATAACAAAGTAAGACAAAGCAAAGCCGGCCGCGGTGGTCTCGCGGTTCTAGGCGCGCAGTCCGGAACCGCGCGACTGCTACGGTCGCAGGTTCGAATCCTGCCTCGGGCATGGATGTGTGTGTTGTCCTTAGGTTAGTTAGGTTTAAGTAGTTCTAAGTTCTAGGGGACTGATGACCACAGCAGTTGAGTCCCAAAGTGCTCAGAGCCATTTGAACCATTTTGAACAAAGCAAAGTTGACGTTCTTTACAGGAAATGCTTAATATGTCCGCCATCATTCCTCAACAATAGCTGTAGTCGAGGAATAATGTTGTGAACAGCACTGTAAAGCATGTCCGGAGTTATGGTGGGACATTGGCGTCGGATGTTGTCTTTCAGCATCCCTAGACATGTCGGTCGATCACGATACACTTGCGACTTCAGGTTACCCCAAAGCCAATAATCGCATGGACTGTGGTCTGGGGACCTGGGAGGCCTAACATGACGAAAGTGGCGGCTGAGCACAAGATCATCACCAAACGACGCGTGCAAGAGATCTTTCACGCACCTATCAATACATTGTTTTTTTATTTGTTTCTAACAAAACCCCATGTCAGCCCAAGCATGTGTTTCAATTTTTTACCTCTCCATCTACATTATTCCGTGGTTTATTAAGTTTTCAAATTTATACTGACTTTTCGATCACCCGGTATTTTAGCCTATATTGTACAGTCTTCTGCCAATAGCATTTTAAGGGATTAAAAGCATGTCTTTTTGTGGTATGTGCTATCTTGTCCGACCATATAGTTTTTTCGCAACACCAGTTCTCAACTTGTGGTAAATTTACCAAATGTCTTCATATAGAAATGATTAGGGTAAGTGCACAAAACATGGAGGAATAATCCCATCTACATTCTGTGTTCCATGCAACGTAATTCGTATTCAGAAACAGCATTTAATTATCGGTTGTTTATGGGAAGATCGTGTTACGCATTGTGTAAGAAAGAAAATCTTCTAACAACAGGTGTTGAATTCGAGAGCAGCGGTATCGTGGCCTATCGGGACTACGATTGATCTTCCTGCAACATTCCTGCTGGTGTGGAACAGGTTCCCACCACCGTCATGCTGATGGAATGTTTGGGTTCAGTGGGGCCGCACTCAACGCCCTGCAAGATCTCAGCGGCCCAACGCGTCTAGTGCCCGAGAGGATAGAGATATCGTCCTCTCTGCTGAGCAGCATTGTACAGCCACGTCGCATAAATGTGCTACTTCACAAAAAGAGCCAGTGTGAGACCCCTGGAGTATCATGGACTGTCTGCAAAGAGCCCGTTGCTGCCATTTTCCTCGCTGTGACAGTACGTGAAGGAGCGACAACAGTGGTTCAGCAAAACACGACACCGAACAGAGGAGTGGCATCATGTCATCATATCAGACGAGTCCCGGTTCTGTATACAGTATCACGAAGAATGTACACGTGCCTGGCGATTGCGAGGAGAATCAGTTTTACCACACTGCATTCGTCATCGTCAAATGGGCCTTGCACACAGTGTGATGTTAAGGAGTGCTGCTGAGTACAAAACGCGATCATTCCTGGTGTGCAAAGCATTTAGAAAGAACCAGCACTTTTCTGACACGCTGAGGCCGGTGACTAAGTCCTGTGTTGGAGGTCTTGGTGGTTTATCTTTCAGTATGATATCATGAAACTGCATGTTGCCCGTGCTGTTCTGACTTACATTGATACGGAGAGTGTGGTGTCACCGCCAGACACCACACTTGCTAGGTGGTAGCGTTTAAATCGGCCGCGGTCCGGTAGTATACGTCGGACCCGCGTTTCGCCACTATCAGTGATTGCAGACCGAGCGCCGCCACACGGCAGGTCTAGAGAGACTTCCTAGCACTCGCCCAAGTTGCACAGCCGACTTAGCTAGCGATGGTTCACTGACATCTACGCTCTCATTTGCCGAGACGATAGTAAGCATAGCCTTCAGATACGTTATTTGCTACGACCTAGCAAGGCGCCAGTCTCCGTACTATTGATATTGTGAATCATGTACCATAAATAGCGACCTTCGTCATTAATGGATTAAAGTTAAGTATTCCACCAGCTACGTCCGTTTTTCTCAATTCTAATTCCCTTGTCATGTTCCAGACCTCACGCCAGCATGCGCGAGCTAAAACGCGTGCATTTCGGCCTCCTTTAGGTTCGGGTTGGCTCTCCTGCCAACCACAACATTGGCGACGAGACAGAACCGCGTTCTTATCGATATTGCCCTGATTTACTTGTGTAATGGCTTCACCACAATCTCCAGATGTACTGTCCGAATTTTATCGCTTACAGAATCAGCAGACGCAGGCCTTACTGGATGTCCTTGGACAGCTCGTCCACGGTCAACGTGCGATGCAAAACGATGCGGCAGCAGCCGCTTCACCGCTGACGCAGCCACAACACGCTGTTGCACCAGCTTTTCGATCTTTTGATGTTGCACTAGAAAGCTGGACGGACTGGTCACGCCAATTTGGATTCCATCTCGCCGCCTACAGAATTCAAGGTAACGAGCGGCAGCCATTTCTGTTGTCTTCCGTCGACGTGAACACGCACCGTGTGATAGTCAAGTTATTTCCCCGACGCGACGCAGCAACTATGTCCTACGAAGAAATTTTGTCTGCATTAGATGCATATTTCAAAGAATCAGTCAATGTAGTTGCCAAACGGTATACCTCAGCCACGTGTACCGCGACGGCAAGCAAATGCAGTGATCAAATCATGCCCACGGTGTGCTACCAAATATTCGCGTGAGAATTGCCCTTCACGCCAAGCTATTAGCTTTTATTGTAATAAAAAAGGACATGTTCAGAGTGTTTGCCAGAAAAAGCTCAGATCGGAAGCTCAGAACCAATCCGGAATCGGAATCGAACCAAGAATACTCTGGCTCGCGAAACTTCGCCCATGGAAATTCATGTAGTTCATTCCACTGCGCCCAGTGCCACTCTCTCTAACAGTGACTGTGTTCGTCCCAAAAATAGTGTGCGTCGACATCGCCGGAACTCCCGTCAAGTCGCAAGTGATTCTGTACCAGTGTCAGTTCACGTTGCACGAGACAGTCGCTCTTGTCGTCAGCAGCACAATAAACTTTTTGTAGACTTGGACATTAACGGCAAAGTGATACCATTCCAGCTCGATACCGGAGCTGCAGTTTCACTGATCAATCAAGACACAAACTGCTGGGCACAGCTCCGTTGCGTGCCGCAAATGTTACGTTAAATAGCTACTCCGGTCGAAATATCCCTGTGTTAGGACAGTGTAGCCTTCTTGCAACATACAAAGGACAAACAAAACTTGTGTCATTTTACGTCCTTCGTTCTTCTTCTGCATTGAACTTGTTTCGATTTATTTCAGTTGTTTAACTTGTCTATAGTAAATCAGGTCCTATCAGTGAACCAGACTGTGCCTTCAGACAGTGTTTCTCGTCTATGTGAAGAATTTGCAAACATTTTTGCACCGGGCCTCGGTTGCACTAAGAACTATAAAGCACATTTGGAACTGAAAGTAAACGCGCAACCGAAATTTTTCAGAGCGCGCAATGTTCCCCACGCATTGCGTGATGAGGTCGCAAGAACATTACTCAATTTGGAATCACAAGGTGTAATTGAACGTGTGCAGGCTTCTCTCTGGGCATCACCCTTAGTCATTTTGCCAAAACCGTCCGGAAAATTGAGACTTTGTGTGACTTCAAGGCAACAATGAATCCACAACTAGTGATTGCAACTTTTCCTTTATCCCGCCCGGAAGATCTTTTTGACAAACTGTGCCCGGGTAAATATTTTTCAGAGTTGGACTTCGCAGAGGCATACTTGCAAATACCGGTGGACGAAGAATCTCAGCTCGTTTTGGTGGTTAACACGCATCTTGGTTTGTATCGATTCAAACGACCGCCATTCGGGTGTGCATCCGCCCCTGCATTGTTTCAGCAATAACTACAAACTGTTTGTGCATCGGTCCCTACTGCAACAAATTATCTGGACGATATTGTGATCTCCGGAAAGACGGAAGAAGAAGATTTGGCCAATCTCAGAACATTATTTCAGGTCTTGCGACAAAATGGTCTTCGCTTGCGGAAGGACAAATGTGTGTTTTTTGCTCGGGACTTGCCATACTTGGGCCATGTACTCAATGCCCAAGGCATACATCCCAGTCCCACGCCCCTTCGTGCCATGCAAGACTTGCCGTCTACATCTACATCTACATCTACATCTACATTTATACTCCGCAAGCCACCCACGGTGTGTGGCGGAGGGCACTTTATGTGCCACTGTCATGACCTCCCTTTTTTTTCGCGGGAAGAACGACTGTCTGAAAGCCTCCGTGCGCGCTCGAATCTCTCTAATTTTACATTCGTGATCTCCTCGGGAGGTATAAGTAGGGGGAAGCAATATATTCGATACCTCACCCAGAAACGCATCATCTCGAAACCTTGCGAGCAAGCTACACCGCGATGCAGAGCGCCTGTTTTGCAGAGTCTGCCACTTGAGTTTGCTAAACATCTCCGTAACGCTATCACGGTTACCAAATAACCCTGTGACGCAACGCGCCGCTCTTCTTTGGATCTTCTCTATCTATTCCGTCAACCCGATCTGGTACGGATCCCACACTGATGAGCAATACTCAAGTATAGGTCGAACGAGTGTTTTGTAAGCCACCTCCTTTGCTGATGGACTACATTTTCTAAGGACTCTCCCAATGAATCTGGTACCCGCCTTACCAAAAATTGATTTTATATGATCATTCCACTTCAAATCGTTCCGCACTCATACTCCCAGATATTTTACAGAAGTAACTGCTACCAGTGTTTGTTCCGCTATCATGTAATCATACAATAAAGGCTCCTTCTTTCTATGTATTCGCAATACATTACATTTGTCTATGTTAAGGGTCTGTTGCCACTACCTGCACCAAGTGCCTATCCGCTGCAGATCTTCCTGCATTTCGCTACAATTTTCTAATGCTGCAATTTCTCTGTATACTACAGCATCATCCGCGAAAAGCCGCATGGAACTTCCGACACTATTCCTGTCGCTCAACAAAGAACATAAAGAAGTAAAGGGAAAACACAGCTTTACTACTTCACTAGGATATGGAAGAAGAAGAAAATCATATTATTAAGTAATACTGCCAAACAGGTTATCAGGGTACTGCCTCATAATATCTACATGACACAGTTTCTATTTTACATTCTCTATATTGTAGTAAATGACATTGTTGTTATACTACACTTTACCCCTTTGTTTATGCAACTATTTCTTTTTCAGTACTCTTGTGAGAAACTATTGATTTTAAACGTCTATGTTTGTTTAATTACTGATCATAATGAGATATGCTGTTAATACGATCGTCGGCACACTTGCTGGCTGTAGCTTACTAGTTATGCGAGAAACACGTACGTACGTAGGTGTTTGCGGTCGTGCTGCTCCTCCCCTACAGCATGGTGGCTATTCGCAACAGAGCCTCCACCACTGTCGTTGTTTACTCCCTCACTGTGCTGTCTGCGTAACGAGGGGTCAATGTTCTTTAGTGTGCATTCTTCCCCACGACATTTCACCATTACTGTGCGTACGTTTCAGGCCTGAATCATTTCTCACATAAGGCTACCCAAACTCATGTTGCAGGCGCCTGTTTTATTCACGAACTATAGAATTTTCTTTGGCTTGAATTATTGCCTCGCCATCTGTTTACAGACGTACAGCAATGATCTAACCATCTTTCTGTTGAACCTGTAGGTTCGTGACTGTTCAGACGATTTGCATATATCGTCCTGTAACTGGTCCCAGACAACTAGCAATGATCCACATCTTCTGCTTTGTATGTGATGGGATGCCTCAAAAAATGAACAGGTTTCTCTGACTTGCAGGAAGTACACAGGATAATTGTCGTCATTGTCATCGTCTTTGTTGTAAGCCACGTCACACGGCCAGCTCGGAATAGGCCCTTTCTGATTTCTTTATATATGGTGACAACAATTTAAAGTGAAGCACTGTACGATCTTTATCAAACTTAAGGAATGTTAATCAAATAATATCTGTTATATCATTAAACTTGCATCACATTCGGACCTGACTTCCATCATCAATATCAATATGAAGTCTTATGCAGACATTTGCCAAGAAGGTCTGTATCACTATATAGTTCACAACTATGCAACACTTATTAAATACTACATAGGTTGACATAAGAGACTTCACAATTTTAAATATGTATTGCGATTTGTCAAAGTCAAAAATGATCTTTCCTAAGGTGTAATGTTAAGGAAAAGTAGACCAAGACTGACTTATGTAGTTGTAAGGCACCCGGAGTTTATGGACCATACAAGAGCTTGATCCATAATGACAGTACAATACAGTATGAGATCCTCAGAAAATAATATTAAATCAACAAAATACAATTGTAGCAACCTCATGTACTGAAAGCTAAGAAAACAATGTCTATCAATATATGGACAGGGGCATGAATAGACAAGTTAAAATGAAACGCATTTTGGAGAGGAACCGTGCTGGTGGTTAATGGCATCAGAAAACCCCACTTAACAAGAGAACGGCAAGCTTCAGTTCAGGAAGGGATAAGGGCAGAACAATACATTATTCCTTTTAATGTAAATACCGACGTGACCGAGGGTAAGTGGCTGGATGCCTTTAACAGGGCTAGGTGGCAAACAGGCAAGGAAAAATAAAATTCACCTCTAGAGGAGAGCGATTGGCTTGGCGATGCAATGCAGACACATGGTGAGGAGATCCCCATTATATAAAAGCATTCTGAGAACTAAAATTTTTAGATATCTCGTTCGTCTCACAGTGGACCGCACACGTGTGTGGAAAATAGTGAGGGCATTGAGAGCTTTGCTTTCTGCAAAGTGTGGATGACACACTTCACATATCGTGGCAACAGATAACAAAGAGGTGGTTAATTATTCCTGTGGGAATTTTTGCAGGCAAAGAAATTGTGCACATCGCTCCAACCCTTAGCAAGTGTGCAACAGCCATTATTTCAACTAGGGAAAACTTAATGTTCTACAGAATGCAGAAAACTTGAGACTGAGTGAATTCAGTCAAGGCCAGAATAGGGAATTAAAGTTTCAGATCCAGCATGGAGACACTGCCATTGCAGATGCTGCTTGGTAAAGTACCATCGTGCATTAAGCCACAATAAATGTTGAGTCGAGATTTTGCTCATTCCAACTTGCATATGCTTTGACCATTGAATACCAAAAGCTAGGATTTTAACCTACCCTCACTTTGAGTACATGTGAGTTTTTTTTTTCATTGGTTTAAAAATTAAATTTATTTTCCACCAACACATAGATGTAAATGAGCTAATGAAGATTTTAATCATTCTTTCCCATGATAAAAAAATTCATATGTAGTGACAACGATTTTAATAATTGTCAATTCAATATGTCCAAGTGTTAAATATTTTGTTATTGAGTGTTCAAAGTAATTGAACATGGTTGTTGTGTATCACTTGACCCACTCATACATTCTAGTTAAGTGACGGCAGCATTTCTAATGATTTACAGGGCCAGGTTCATATTTATATAGAATGTCTGTTTAACACCCTGGGCTTTAGAAGACAGTTCAGATGTTTTGTCCATTTGCATGCTAAGCGGTAAGCTAGGTTTGCACACATTAGTCCACTCACTGTGCAGATTCAAAGAGCGAACAATGTCTCATAGCTTTATAGTACAAATTCTCATCGCCAGAAGTGCTGACAGCCACGCAATACAAATGGCCACTTTCATTGAGATAGAGTACACTAATAGTACACTGTCATTCGATCAGACGCGTTCAATACAGCACTTCAACTTATGTTTCCTCAGATTTTTGAAGCAACTACAGAGTGTGCTGGGAAAAATCACCTATTATAATAAATATGTGCCGCATGCTTCTTCCATTTCAGCTCCGCTTCATCGCTTACGCCGTAAGGGTGTTCCGTTTGTCTGGACGACGGAATGCGAACGCGCCTTTCACCAGTTTAAATCGGCGATGCTTTCCAATACTTGCCTTACGCCATTCGATCCCCAGAAGCCCCTTTTGTTGATGGTGGATGCATCGGATTTCGGGATCGGTGCTGTGCTTGCGCACAAAGATGGATCGCACGATCGCCCTATTGCCTTTGCGCCCAAATTGATCTCGTCTGCGCAAAGGAATTATTCACAGATCGAGAAAGAAGCATTGGCTCTCGTATTTGGTGTTACAAAGTTTCATGATTTCTTGTATGGTCGTCACTTTACCATAATCACAGACCACAAACCTTTGACGTCGCTGTTTCATCCGACCAAGCCTGAAAGCGCAGAAATTGATTCGCTGGTCTATTTTCCTCTCGCAGTACCGCTACGATATCTTGTATCGGTCCACTGCTAAGCACGGAAACGCCGATGCGTTGTCCCGCTTGCCTGTTGCTGAGGATAGGGCATTCGATTTCTCCGAACTTGCTTGCATGTTCATTTTCGTCTTGTAGCTACAGCCACAGCTGCCAACCCTGTCCTTTGCTCCCGTTCTGCGTTTTGTTGCTACGCAATGGCCCTTGTCAAAGTCACGGATCGGGGACCCGTTAGTTCGCCGATTTTTTGTCCACAAGGAGAGACTTTTTGTACGACGTGGTGTTTTGCTGTTGCGTTCTGATAATGACCAGTCCAGGGTCGTGGTACCACGTTCGTTACAGTCCTCTGTCTTACAGCTTCTCCACCAAGGACATTGGGGTATAGTGAGAGCGAAACAACTTGCTCGTCAGCACTGTACTTGGTTCGAAATCGATGCCGCGATTATGAATATGTGCTCTTCTTGCATGGTGTGTGCCGAACAACAATCAGCACCACAGCGGAAATTCTTTCCATGGCCAAAAGCCACTTCCCCTTGGCAACGCTTACACATCGATTTTGCTGGTCCATTCTGGAATGCTCGATGGTTGGTTGTGATGGATTCATTCAGTAATTTTCCTTTTGTTGTCGGAATGTCTTCCACGACGTCATCTGCCACCATCCAAGCGTTATCCGCTATCTTTTGCATTGAAGGTCTTCCACAGGCTATTGTTTCCGACAGTGGTCCACAATTCATGTCTGCAGAATTTCAGTCATTCTGCAAGGCCAATGGTATTCAACATCTGACGTCCGCGACGTTTTCGCCACAGTCAAACGATGCCGCTGAACGATTGGTCTGGACTTTCAAGTCACAGATGTTGAAGTTAAAAGAGTCGCATTCTCGGGAGGACGCGTTATTGATCCTTTTGTCCTCGTATCGCTCTCAGCCCCGAGATGGTCGCTCACAGGCTGAGTTGCTCCACGGTCGCTCTCATCGAACCTTGATGTCTTTGCTACATCCGCCGCATCAGGTGCCTGTGCAGCAGCAGACACCTGCTTTTGCTCCAGGCGACGTTGTCTACTATCGCCACTATCGAGGTTCACGGCGTTGGCTCGAAGGGCGCATTCTCCGCTGCCTCGGACGCGCTATGTATCTGGTTTTGGGGGCCTCAGGTGAGGTGCGTCGGCATCTCAATCAGCTGCGCCTCTGTCGTCGCACGGGATCTGCCGCTCGCCGTCTGCTTTCAGCGACGGCGCCTACCGCTCAGCGCCCCGGGGACCCATCTACTGGCTCGCCTCAGCCCCAGTTGTTACCGACGCTGCCTTCTATTTTGCCCCATGGCGACGCGCCGCCGCCGCCTTTTCTCCCGCCGGCGACGCCCGCAGTGGGCGCGTCGCTGCAACAGCCGGGCGCCTCCCTGGGTCACGCGCCGCTGATCGCTTTTCGTGACCAATTGTCCTCCGACATGGAGCTCTTGCCCGCTCCTGACCATATATCGTCTTCGCCCGTCGGGTGCCCCGGCTTGATGGAGGTCGACCCTTCGGCCCCTCCTGTCCCTCTACGGGCACATACACCGCATGTTGCGTGCACCCTGGAGCAGGTTTTCAGGCGTTTCCTAGCTCCCCGCGGTCCGAATGGCAGGGTGGTCATAGGTTGCCCCTTTACTGGCACGCCACTGCTCGTCAGATATTATGACTGACGACCTCCAGCATGGTAGTGAAGCAGTGTGAAGTCATGTTTCTGTCAACCAGTTAGATTTTATGTACAGCTTGGTTAGAGGCACAGTTGTTGGCACAGGATGTTTTATAGCATTGAGTTTTCAAGTGTATAGTAAATTTTGCAACCTGCATATACCCGAATTGCAATATACTTAATTATGTATCCTTCCTACTATACCGTAAACTAACAATAGGTAAAATTTCATTATTCACTATTCTTTCTAGAGATATTATTTTAATGGCCACTAGTGTAATGTTGATATGTTTCATATACAGAACTTAATAATTCTTCTTCTTGCCTGATCTATAGAACAGCAAATGAGAATGAAATGTTACCAAAAAATAACGAGTCAGAAAATTCTATAAAGTTAATGATTTTAGAACATTCTATAATTCTGAAACCGCTATAGAAGTATTCTGAACAAAATACATGGTGTTACTCAAATGCAGATTGCAGGACGGCTTTAGTTTCTGGTGGGCAGTTAGCTTCACGAGAAAACTATTGCTATAACTGTCACGCAACCATTTTCTGAAAACATCTACATAAAACATGCAAATTCATAATTGAAGTCGATTTGTTTGGAATATTTAATTGACACCAGGATACATGATAAACAGCAGCAGTAGTGATTGTCGGTAAATGACTAATGCAACCTTACTGTTCTTTAATCTTAATTCAAATTTGCATACCTTGTAAAAGTGAGAAAACTGGAAAGCATTCTAAACAGTGATAAGGCACACGAATCGCCAGAGGCAATAGAGCAGACTGCTCCTCAGAGCCAGTTCATGAAGGGACCATTGAAGGAGAGATGAGGGTCAGTAGGCTGCCGGCGTCTCTTTGTGGTGCAGTCCTGGGACGTCTGACCACCTCGTGTGCAATGCAGATAATATCTCCCATACAGCAAACTCCTGGCAAAAATATTTCACTACCTGGAAGTGGAGTGAAAAGCCTTGGTTTTTAGTGGAAGACATCATTGTGCTCAAAATGTACAAACCTGGTCATTTCTCCAGCAAGCACTGAGAGCTCAACATCTCAAAGACGTAATGGGGCCTGCAGTCCTGGGCCTTTGAAAACGTGAGACACCGCTGAACATTTTGACTCAGCAAAATACAAATGTTTACGCAATGTAAAAACCTCCAGTATTGGTTAATGTAAATGAACTGCAAGTTAGAAAGAGACATGGGAGGGTGGTGACGAAGAGTACGTCCTTGGTCACAGAGTAGTGTAACTTTTTCTGTGGAGGATAGTAGGATGTAAGTTACAGGACAACCAGCAACGAGAAGGAGCAGTTGTATTGGGCGGTGGTCGGAACATAGGGATGCGGGCCAATGAAAATTCAATAGGAATACGAAACAAAACCATGCGAGGTTTCCTTTTATTTAACATTTGAACGTAATTCACTTCATCTTCAGCCTCGAACTTCATCTGCATCTTCTGGAGCCTCCGCCACAGTTTTCCTTGCCACATTATTGACTCCATCAGCCAGCTGCGCCATCTAAGTCGACACATTGGGGAAGAAAAGTTGTGGGCTGATCTGCACCTTGTTGGTTCCGCCAGTGAGTGATTCAGCAGCTACTTCAGCCCCCACCTGCAATCTTATGGTGAGATGTAGCCACAACCACGAGACGTGTCAGGACATTACAATCATTGTATAGTAATCTGGATGCTACCATCTTCAGTCTCAAGACTTGTGTTTTACGCCAGTGAACAATTTGCTTTCAACTCTGAATGCATGAGTAATGTACAGTGTTCCTTCGTGTAGCACTTTATGTTTTCAAATAATACCACGACACTCTGTGGAGGTTTCAAAATTGTAATTAAATTACTTGCGCGATTATCAGTATCTTTTACCCTGACCCTCTATGTCAGATATGTCAAGGTCGTTCTTTATTACTATCGCCACAGACTATTTGTTTCCTCTGTGATTTCGTTGGAATAATATTAATGCTTCCTTAGACTGTCATTTGTTTATCGCTCATTTTATGGGACTACATCAAAGTAGCATTGATAAGATTTTTTCTGGAGGATATCGTTGCATTTTTTGACGCCTCTCAGAATTTCAATTCACTAACTAGGAGTGACAAATTTTAGAACGTCCCCCAGAGTAACGTACCATGTTCAAAGAGATTTCGGTCTTGCAGCCGGTCGTCGTAAACCTCATTGCACGATATTTCTACTGGACAACTGCCAGCCATCTTCAGCTGAGCCGAACAAAGAGCGAGAAAGACTTTTTTTCTCCTTTATTGATTTTCGTTTCCCCCCGAAGGGGACGGGCTGGCAGCAGCTTAGTACGCCGCTCTTCAGCCTACAGAATTCGTTTTAAAAAGATGAAGATAATAAATGATAAAGACAAAGACTTTTTTTTCCTTTATTGTTATTTTAAACCTGTTTACAGGAAGGCCTGCAGCAGCATACTACGCCGCTCTTCGGCCCCAGAGAAACATACAAGACAGAAATGATGACAATGTGAGATGAATAGATGGTGGACATATAAACGGAGACAAACACATTTTAAAATACACGGAGCCATTCATGTGTGTAGAGTCCAAGATAAAAATTGTCCAGGCACCGGGACACATACATAGACGAAAGTAGTTACACGTGAACGTAGGTGCACAAAACGAATAACACTGAACCACTGAAGCACAAACGACGGCACACACAGAAACACGAGGCGGTGATCTCCAGCACGCGAATGTTCACTAACTGTGTACAAGTCCGGGGACCTGCCAAGAGAGGAGGAGGGGGAGGGGTGGGAGAGGGAGAGGGAGAAGGAGAGGGGAGAAACGATGCCATGGGCAGGGGAGACAGGGGGAGGGGAGAAGGGGGGGAGCCCGGGAGAAGAGGGGTGGAGGAAGGGGATGGGGGAAAAGGAAAGAGAAGGGAGGGAGGGTGTCAAGAGGACAGGCCACAGGAAGTGGGGGTGGGTAGGATCAAAGTTGATAGGAGGGGTAGATAGAGGGGAGGAGGACATCATCAGGGAGGGGGAGCTGCTGGAAGCGACCTTGGGAGAGGGTAAGGAGGGTGGAGGTATGGAGACTGGGTGGGACATGGGAATACAGGCGCGGCAGCGGGCGTGGTTGGGAGAGGATGGGGGAGACAAGCGGGTGAGGAGGGTCGAGTTTGCGGGAGGTGTACAGGATAACAAAGACGTTCTCCGCTCCGACTTATATAGTGTGCTGATGGTACAGCGGCGCATGCGTTGAGGTCGCGGAGACAGAAGGACCACACCGCTCAGCGACAGCGCCCTCGCAGGTGGAACTGCAAGACTCAGCTGCCGTTGATATTGTCACTGGCCGCAGCTATCGAAGACTTATGGCGTCTTCGTCTCGAGCAAATTTCGGAGATGACGGTATTTCACTCGTTATTGAGTTGGTAACCACTTTCACGGTTCATTAGATTTCCCGCGATGCGTATTTCAACGGATTCTTCGATAATGCAGTCCCAAAAAGTTGTTGCTGTGGCGAAAATCCAAGTTTTGTCGTACTCCATTGAATGTCCGTTGGAAATACAATGTTCCGCAACTGCATACTTCCTAGGTTGCAATTGGCGAGTGCAACGTTGATGTTCCGTACAACGTTCATCCGCTGTATGCGTTGTCTGTCCTATATAGGCCATAACACATTGACACGGTTTTTTATAAATTCCCGCCTTCCGAAGTCCTTGTTCGGCTCATCTGAAGATGGCTGGCAGTTGTCCAGCCGAAATATCGTGCAATGAAGTTTACGACGACCGTCTGCAAGCCCGAAATATCTTTGAACAGTTGATTCGCCGGGAAAACTTCAAATTTTACATAACATACCATGTTATCTGGTGCTGTCATTAACCTATTTCTATCTCAATGACACATCATAGTTCCTCAGAAGCGCTGCTATGGTAAAAGATTTCATACTTGCAATAGGAAGAGGGCAAATGCAAAACTGTAATAGCATGCCTAACTGGGGGAAAGGTAGATGTCACATGTAGGAAAATGAAAGAGACGTTTGGAGAAAGGCGAAACAGCTGTATGAATACTACATACCAGTACCAAGAAAAGAGAAGAAGCTGAAGTATGGAATAAATATATAAAGAGTCTACAGAAAGGAAACAAATATGAAGGAAATATTATAGAAAGACGAGAGGAAGTAGAAGAAGATGAGATGGGAGATACAATATTTCGCGAAGAATTTAGAGAGCATTGGAATATCTCAGAAGAGAACCTCCCCATCGCACCCCCCTCAGATTTAGTTATAAGTTGGCACAGTGGGTAGGCCTTCAAAAGCTGAACACAGATCAATCGAGAAAACAGGAAGAAGTTGTGTGAAACTATGAAAAAAATAAGCAAAATATACAAACTGAGTAGTCTATGCGCAAGATAGACAACATCAAGGACAGTCTGAGCTCAGCAGCGCCGTGGTGCCGTGATTAGCGTGAGCGGCCGCGGAACGACAGGTTCTTGGTTCAAGCCTTCCCTCGAGTGAAAAGTCTATTTACTTTATTTTCACAAAGTTATAATCTGTCCGTTCATTCATTGACGTCTCTGTTCACTGTAATAAGTTTAGTGTCTGTATTTTTCGGCCGCACCGCAAAACCGTGCGATTAGTAGACGAAAGGACGTGTCTCTTCAACGGGAACTGAAAACATTTGATCGCAAGGTCGTAGGTCCACTGATTCCTCCACAGGAAAACACGTCTGATATATTCTACACGACACTGGTGCGTCACATGACAGTAATATGTTGTCGGCCCACCTAACTTGTACACTTGGCGAATGGTTAAAAAGATTCTTCTACCTTGCCCGATTTAGGTTTTCTTGTGGATGTGATAATCACTCCCAAAACTGCAACAAACGAATGCAACAATTTCACTGTCGCACAGTTTTCCCTGTGCTCTGCCAAAACATATATTTTTAACGTTTTCAAATTTCTCCGTGTGTAGACCGTCAAATCTTGCATACGTCCAAGCAAATCTGAACATGTCTTGGAATTTTGGAGAGCGAAGTTGATTATAAAAGAAGTTAAACATTTCACTCAAGGGAAGACTTGAACCAAGGACCACTCGTTCCGCAGCTGCTCACGCTAACCACGGGACCATGGCGCTCCTAAACTCGCACTATCCTTAATATTGCTTATCTTGTGCAGGGACTACTCAGTTTGTATATTTTGCTTATTTTTTTCATAGTTCCACACAACTTCTTCCTGTTTTCTCGATTGATCTGTGTTCAGTTTTTCAATGCCTATCCACTGTGCCAACTTATAACTAAATCTGAGGGGGGGGGGGGGGGGGGGGGTGCGATGGGAAGGTTCCCTTGTAAGCAGAAATCAGATGTCTGAAGTTGACGATAAGAGGTGGTTATAACTGAAGTAGAGCCACTCACGAAGGTCCAGTGTTGTCTGTAACTACTTTACGGCAGCGAAACTTGGCAATTACGCTAAGGCTTTAAAGCAGAACCGATTTAAGCTGGGAAAATACTATCAGTTCCAATTGTGCCACCAGAAGGAAATCTGTCTCCGTACACTGTTTGTATGATGGTATGACACCCACGCTGCCATTTGACGGGCCGTAACGTGAGTGAACAGTATGGCTATCGAGAAGAGAGACCGCCCGCTGTTAGTGACACTTTTTTACGTGAGCGGCAGCACTCTGAGAAAAATCGTTGACTGAAAGGTCTGAGGAGAGGCCCGATGTTGTTAAATGCTTTAAAGAACGTTATAATGAAATGCGAGAACACGGATGCCCTTGGTGTGGCATCTGTAAGAGGAAGGCATCCTATTCCAGTGAAAGTTATTGACGAGGTTACTGTTGCTGCAGCACGTGCCCTGAGGTAGAACTAGTGCTCATGCAGTATCACGAGAATTTTCCGTCCTACGGTCAACAGTGCGGAAGCTCTTGCGATCTATTTTATACTGGTACCCACACAAGATCCATTCGGTGCAGCAACTGAAACCTCATGATCCGCAGCAACGTTCTGAGTTTGCTCTTCCGTTTCTGGCACGGATGAAGTTGATGGCATGTGGCCGGGCTATATTCTATGAAGTGACGAGGCACATTTTACATTACAGGATGCAGTGATTACACAGTACTGCCGTATTTGGGATACTGTTAAACGGCATGTTGCGCACGATGAACCACTGGAGTTGCAGCATGTGACTTTTTAGTGTGGGTTCACAAGAGTCTGTATTCTCGATCTGTTCTTCTTTGAGGATAATACGCCAAGAGGACATACCAGGTGTACAGTGACGTCTGCGCCTTATGGGGAACTCCTTGCACAGTTTATGAATCCTGCTTTGGAACTACGCTGAAACCACTGTTTTCATCCAAGGTGGGGCAACGTTTCATGTCGCTCGCCCAGTGAAAGTTCTGCTTAATACAATCCTCCGCGATCGTGTTATCTCCAAAGATTTTCCAGATGTATGGCTTGCAAGATCACCTGATCTGAATCCATGTGACTGTTGTCTCTGATGACAAATGAAAGAACGCGTTTACCAGGAGCATGTTCGGCCTCTACCAGATCTGAAAGCCACTGTGCCGGAACGCTTCGCTCAGTTTCCATCCAGACTGCTGTGTTCAGCTATTGATCACGTCATTTTAACGATGCAGCATCTCGTCGGCGTCTCCATTGCTCATACTGAACAAATTATGTAAGTCACAGTTAATAATAATATCAACATCATACCTTTTCCGCTTGTTTGACCTCTTCTTCTCATGCACCGTTCCATATGACAACGTTTCCATACATCTTCGTTACATTCACTGCGCTAGATTTGCGCTTAATGTCCAAAATAGGACTTTTTGCAGCTATATCGGTTCCGCGTTAACGAATTAGAATCTCTATCAGATTTCGCTGTCATACATTAATTACAGAATGTGACTAGTTGCACTTTAATTTTAGCCACACGGTATTCCTCAGAATTACTGATATCCTAGAGATAGCCAATCGCAAGAAAAGTATTTCAGCTGACGTGTAAGACATATAGACAAGTGAAACAACGTCAGACTTCAGAAATAATGTAATAATAACAGCTCCAAAGAAGGTAATTGTTAATAAGTGTTCAGGGAAGATCAGTTTCCGCAGAAATGTAGGAACAATGTAGGCAACACTGACCCTGCAACTTACCTTAGAAGATAAGCTGAAGATAGTCAAACCTACGTTTAGAGCATTTATAGATTTAGAGGAAACTATTACCAATGTTGATTGGACTGCACTCTCTGAAAGGTATCAAGAATAAAATGCAGGGATAAACGTTAAAGCGGTTATAAGAGTCTAAGGACATGAAAAGGCAGGGATAACTGAGAAGGGAGCGTGACAGGGTTGTAGCTCGTCCCCAATGTTCAAATGTGTGTGAATTACTAAAGGAGCAAACTGCTGAGGTCACCGGTCCCTAGACTTACACACTACTTAAACTAACTTATGCTAAGAACAACACACACACAACAACACACACACTCGAATCTCCGGTGGAAGGGGCCACGCAATCCGTGACATGGAGCCTCAAACCATGCGGCCACTCCCCGCAGCTCCCCGATGTTATTCAGGAATTATACACTCCTGGAAATGGAAAAAAGAACACATTGACACCGGTGTGTCAGACCCACCATACTTGCTCCGGACACTGCGAGAGGGCTGTACAAGCAATGATCACACGCACGGCACAGCGGACACACCAGGAACCGCGGTGTTGGCCGTCGAATGGCGCTAGCTACGCAGCATTTGTGCACCGCCGCCGTCAGTGTCAGCCAGTTTGCCGTGGCATACGGAGCTCCATCGCAGTCTTTAACACTGGTAGCATGCCGCGACAGCGTGGACGTGAACCGTATGTGCAGTTGACGGACTTTGAGCGAGGGCGTATAGTGGGCATGCGGGAGGCCGGGTGGACGTACCGCCGAATTGCTCAACACGTGGGGCGTGAGGTCTCCACAGTACATCGATGTTGTCGCCAGTGGTCGGCGGAAGGTGCACGGGCCCGTCGACCTGGGACCGGACCGCAGCGACGCACGGATGCACGCAAAGACCGTAGGATCCTACGCAGTGTCGTAGGGGACCGCACCGCCACTTCCCAGCAAATTAGGGACACTGTTGCTCCTGGGGTATCGGCGAGGACTATTCGCAACCGTCTCCATGAAGCTGGGCTACGGTCCCGCACACCGTTAGGCCGTCTTCCGCTCACGCCCCAACATCGTGCAGCCCGCCTCCAGTGGTGTCGCGACAGGCGTGAATGGAGGGACGAATGGAGACGTGTCGTCTTCAGCGATGAGAGTCGCTTCTGCCTTGGTGCCAATGATGGTCGTATGCGTGTTTGGCGCCGTGCAGGTGAGCGCCACAATCAGGACTGCCTACGACCGAGGCACACAGGGCCAACACCCGGCATCATGGTGTGGGGAGCGATCTCCTACACTGGCCGTACACCTCTGGTGATCGTCGAGGGGACACTGAATAGTGCACGGTACATCCAAACCGTCATCGAACCCATCGTTCTACCATTCCTAGACCGGCAAGGGAACTTGCTGTTCCAACAGGACAATGCACGTCCGCATGTATCCCGTGCCACCCAACGTGGTCTAGAAGGTGTAAGTCAACTACCCTGACCAGCAAGATCTCCGGATCTGTCCCCCAATGAGCATGTTTGGGACTGGATGAAGCGTCGTCTCACGCGGTCTGCACGTCCAGCACGAACGCCTGTCCAACTGAGGCGCCAGGTGGAAATGGCATGGCAAGCCGTTCCACAGGACTACATCCAGAATCTCTACGATCGTCTCCATGGGAGAATAGCAGCCTGCATTGCTGCGAAAGGTGGATATACACTGTACTAGTGCCGACATTGTGCATGCTCTGTTGCCTGTGTCTATGTGCCTGCGGTTCTGTCAGTGTGATCATGTGTTGTATCTGACCCCAGGAATGTGTCAATAAAGTTTCCCCTTCCTGGGACAATGAATTCACGGTGTTCTTATTTCAATTTCCAGGAGTGTAGAATTATAAGATAGTACGTCTGTTATTTTTTTTTTTTTTTTTTTTGTATTCCAGTTGACTTCTGTGCAAGCACTAGATGAACAAACAAAAGTTTTCAGATAACTGTATCGCTCAGTTAGAAATTTCACTAGAGGTATTCTTGCTTCATGTACACTGTAATTGACCTTCCTGCTTGATTAACTAAGCGAACATTGTAACGGTAGGCGGGATGTGGAGATAGAGAGGGGGGCAGCTGTGTCATAAAATAGGGTTCTAAATGGTTCAAATGGCTCTGAGCACTATTGGACTTAACATCTGAGTTCATCAGTCCCCTAGAACTTAGAACTACTTAAACCTAACTAACCTAAGGACATCACACACATCCATGCCCGAGGCAGGATTTGAACCTGCGACCGTAGCGGTCGCGCGGTTCCAGACTGAAGCGCCTAGAACCGCTCCATAAAATAGGGGGAGGGACACCCTGCGTCTATGTTCATTTCTTTTTAGCCTCCACATATATACATGGAGAAACTTGCATAGCAAATGTTGTGTAACTGGAAAGTGCTGTTGATGTGCGGCTTTGACAGAATGGATTGCTCATCAAGGGCTCGTCCTGTTAGCCAATCATTAACCCTTATAATGTATATTTTTTATGCAAACTTACACTTTGTTCAATAGAACAAAGCCTATTGACATTAACAAACAAAAAGTAGGATAAATTAGAATGAAAGTTGTGTGTTGATGGATTCCAGTGGGAGTCGTTAACGAGATACCGTACTTCGAAAAGTTCCCACACCGGCACTTGTACAATACCTGTGGTAGCACATGCTAAAGAATGACAACTGCATACACTATCTATGTGGATCGTGACGAGTGACGAGACAACTGACCATCACAGACTGTGTTCAGTGTGTAGCAATACGCACTTCTACTCCGGTACAAAACGACTACTCCAAACGTGCGACGATTTCAACAGAGAAATCCGAGCAGGCTGCAGAATACGTCGTAGCATATCATTGGTTGTAACCGGTATGTCCTTGTAGACAGCGTCTTTCAGCGTTCCTCACAAAAAAGGTCTACAAGCTTCAAGTCAGGGGAAAGGGCCAACGATTTGGAAACAGTTCGTGAAGACATGCTATAGTACCTAGTGCAGTATAGGCTGGGCAGTCATAATATCGGTACCATAGGTTCATGCTAGTCTTCAGACGAACGTCTTCGACGCTGCGATACATGCGCGCGTTGACCGTTCCGTCTATAAAAAAGGAACCTTTGAGCTGATGATTTACTGTGCCACACCACAAGTTTACACTCCATGGACACTGACGTTCCGCCTGACGGAACCAACGGATTTCCGTGCAGCTCTTGATAGAGAGAGATGTGATAGGAATGGAACATAAGTCGATGGAAAATGCTTAGGACCGTTGCCTGGCTCATGCCACTTCCTCGTGCGATTGCGCGGAAGCTAAAGTACTGATCAACTGCAGCAGCAAGAACATTAATTTCCCCCTTTTCTGTCGCCACTTGTTTCCTTCGGTTACTTTGTCTAGTTGTTACACAACCGGTTTCACGTATCTGGTTGACGAGGTTCATAAATAAATGCCGAGATGGTTGACGTCTATTGGGATATCCTGCCGCATATAACACACAAGAAGATAGTGAATTCTTCCTACGTTATTCACACACCATGAGCAGGTCGGCTTTTCCAGCGTTGGTAAATCCCACCGTCGACCCACGACCTGCAGCTTGGACGCAATACATTAGCTGACTAGCAGGTTGCAATGACTCAAGGAACACAGAAGCACACTGTAAGAAGACATAACAACATCGTACATAGCAACTAGGAAGATCGAATGACGCAAACGTCAGTATGGAAACTTTTCGAAATACGATATCTCGCGAACGACTCGCACTAGAATCCTGCAATGAGCACCACTGACATCCTAATTTACCCTACTTTTAGTCTGTCGATATCAACAGGCATTGTCCAATTTAAAAAAATGTGTATTTGCACAAAAAATACACTTTCTAAATATTATTGCAATCAGTTGATTGTATCCGGAAATGCATCGTTGCCACGGTTGATGACCCTGACAAATGAAAGTTCTTCTGACCATATGCCGTGTATACTAGCGTGTTGCAAACTGTACAGCTTACTGTGTGCAGCCGGCCGGAGTGGCCGAGCGGTTCTAGCCGCTACAGTCTGGAACTGCGCGACCGCTACGGTCGCAGGTTCCAATCCCGCCTCGGGCATGGATATCTTTGATGTCCTTAGGTTAGTTAAGTTTAAGTAGTTCCAAGATCTAGGGGACTGATGACCTCAGATGTTAAGTTCCATAGTGCTCAGAGCCATTTGAACCATTACCGTGTGTAGGAGAATGGTCGGGTATTCGTGTCGGGAACAGGCAGAGATGGTGTTTGTGTACAGTCAGGCAGATGGAAACAGTCGGTCCTCCAAATCTGGTGTACGCATAGTCCGCCGCTTCCCTGCACGTTCGTCTGAAAGTGACCATGATCATACAAACTCCCAAAAAGGGCTTGAAATGTTGTGCGATGTGGGCTGGTGGTACCTGTTTTCGTATAGCCTTACGCAGATGCCATCTCGGCTTGTTCCTGACATTAATACCGGATCATTCTGCTACTTACGGTACACTGCGTGGTAATGCATATATGCATTCCCTTTACATGTTTAAGCCAAGTATTACAAACATTTATGCAATCGGGAACGCTCAGCAGCAGCCTCGCTACATGTACATTTGACAACTGTCAGCAAGGAGTATTAGTGATGAAATCATATAGGAGGCAGTGTTGTGCATCCTTACTAGGGACCAGATCCGACTATTCGGGAGTAGGATCTTACAATCTGAGACAGTGTTCCAAGACAAACTTCCGTCACAATGTACGCAAACGTGACGTCAGATCCACCTAGCAACAGCGATCTGAACGCCCATTGGCTGAAAGTTTTGGATGTATATATAGGTAACGAGAGAAGTGTCCTTTTTGGCTGAGGGAGAAAGGTGGGGTGGTCTCTCTTGTCCTTCGGGAAGACAGAGCGAGTTAGTCGCGAGCAGCCACTCAAAACGCACGGTCGAGAAACTGGGGCGATTCTAAAAGAACGGTCGCGAGTGGATATTTGAGATGTTAAATAAGTGAAGTTATTAGTTATAAGAACGCCACGTGTCGTGGGCAGTGTCTCATTATGTAAAGTCAAAATGGTTCAACTGGCTCTGAGCACTATGGGACTTAACTTCTGAGGTCATAGAACTTAGAACTACTTAAACCTAACTAACCTAAGGACAACACACACATACATGCCCGAGGCAGGATTCGAACCTGCGACCGAAGCAGGAACGCGGTTGCGGCCTGAAGCGCCTAGAACCGCTCGGCCACTCCGGCCGGCTATGTAAAGTCAGAAAACTGTGTTAATGTGTGTAAAGGGTCGAATAATGGCGTAGTCCAGAGCCGTCTTATGCTGATTCTGTAGCGTGTGTGTCAAAGAAATTTCTGTATTAAAACAATTATAGTACAAACGTTGTTGACAATTAACAACTTGCATCCCTAAACACTCCACATCAGCAGGATCACCAACTACATGGAACCTGGCGACTGAGCGCTACTACTGAGCTACGAGGGACTTACCGAAGCAGCAAGACACCAGGTTAGTGATACCGCCCAGAGAAGCACTTCCTTCTCGCTACAACACCAATGAGGGTGTTGTAGCGTCAATCATACAGCCTCCAAAACACAAAATACACACGGCTCATAGTCAAAGGACCCTTCATTCCTCAGTGCCATCTACTCAGGTAACGATGCATTTCCAGACACATGTTCATACGACCTTCTTTCTTCCTTTTCCAGTCAGAAATGCCCAATGTCAATAGAAAGCGTTGGTTCGTTTCCCACCAAAAAAAAAAAAAAAAAATTGCTTTGAGAGTGGAAATTTACGTAACCACACCATATAGTACTTCAAAATTAGTCGTCTGAAATATTCATTTTAGCGATGTGTGTGACTATTGACAGTAAAACACGAAGAATAATCAGAACTCCAGCAGCGACTCATGGTGGTAGCAGACAGCGCTAACCAGGGCGACTCACGAGACGGGTAAGTTGGGCAGCAAAGACGAGTCGAAAATGTTTTACTGTGTTTTCTGTCACTTTTAATACACATCCCTGATCTAAAGAAACGACTCAGGAAAAATCTGGAATGTAGCAGTGTAGCTCTGAAGTGAAACAAACATCAAATGCCGGGAAGCCAAGGTGAAATGACTAAACGAAAATTAGAAGTAATTGGAAAATAAACGGTCATCGGGATGACTGATATAGAAAACTCAAAACAACTGAGGTAAAGGAACTGCCTGATATGAAAGAAGAAGAAATGGAAATTGATTTTGAAGACTCAAGGGAGTATGAGAGTAGGACTTAAAAGCAGCTTTGGAAGACTTGTCAAGGAATATGAAGGAATTCATAGACATTCTTCTTTCCCAGTTTCTAAAATGACTTGGGAAAACAGCAATCACACGAATCTCTGTGTTTGAAGACAATAGCATAATCAGCGTAACAGCTTAGGTCTCCAAGCTAATAATGTCAGAAGTAGGGAACAGAATAGTGAGGATTTGTTAGAAATGTTAGATGATAAATCAGTTTGGCTTTAGGAGAGACAAAGGGACTAGAGTGGCAGTTTTGACCTTGGGCTTGATATTGGAGCAAGCCTCAGGAAGAGTCAAAGTGCGTTCATTGAATTTGACGACTTTGAAAAATCGTTCGACGAAGTAAAATGATGCAAGATGTTCTAAACGTGCAGAAAAATAGGTAAATAGGTATCAACTAAAGGAAAAGTCGAGTAATACACAAAATGTACAAGAACAAAAAGCCAGCAAGAAGAATGGAGGTCCAAGAACGAGGTAGAAAGATTTAAAAGGGTGTAAGACAGGGATGCAGTCTTTCTCCTTTTCTCGTCAACATGTATGTCGAAGGAGTATTGACGGAAATAAAAGAGAGTTTTATGTTGGAAGGATATAATGTTAAGATTCGTTAATGACATTCCTATCGTTAGTGAAAGTGAGGAAGAATAACAGGGCCTTCTGAATGCATTGAACAATCTGACGATCATAGAATATGGATTGAGAGTAAACAGAAGAAAGGAAAAATAATTGAGAGTAGCAGAAATGTGACTAACTGTAGACAGCAAAATTGGGGACCACGAGTAGAACAAATGAATAACTTCTACTGCCTTGAAAGCAAAATAACGCATGACAGATGAAGAAAGAAGGACACAGGAAGCAGAGCAGCACAAAGAGCGCATTCTTGGCCGAAAGAAGTCTGCTAGTATTAAATGTTGCCCCCCCCCCTCCGGCCCCTACACACACACACATACCATCAAAGTGGTGGTTTTTTTCTGAATATGTCGAAGCCTGCATCTGTTGCTGGAATTTTTGATTTTATGGTCTATCTCTCCCCAACTTTTATTTTGCTGGAACACTACCGTCAGAAGTGACCCGAACTTCAGAGTGTTTGGTGCAAGAGAATCACGGTAAAGGTTCATTTCTGCCAACATCTTTTAAGTTTCTGATGCTATCACGCAGTGTCAATTTTGTTGTGAATTACGGTGGCGAGGTTTTTGATCATGTCTTCTATTCATTTGACGTTGGCTTTGTGATGTAAATCTATTATTGTAGCGTATCTGGAGACTCTGAATATTCACCTGAAGTTTCTATTTTGCAGTATCTCGATCTGCTTAATACACATTTTACTCAACACGAGATGCTGCCATAGAGTAGTGTTGCCAGAACTGTTAGTATTTAAAGTCTGAGTTCAGTGTCCACAGCTCCTTATTTAAGAAGAAGAGCTTTTTACTATTCTTCTCGCTTTACATTTCAAATTTTGGATGTGATGGTGAAGTAACATTTCTTTATCCAGAGTTACTGCTAGATACTTAACAGGTGGGCTATATGGAATATTTCTGTTTGCCACAGATCAGGTCCTTTTTACTAAAGCATACGTCTGTGACCTACCCCGGGTTTAGCTGGATTTTGTTGAGTCTGCACCACTGCACTGTGCAATAAAGTTGTTCTTGGAATCTTTTTTCCCATGTACACTGCGAATTAAATGTTGTGGTGTATATTAGTCATCTGCTTGTGAAAAATTTTCTGTTTGTTCTTGTGGCTCATAGGTAACCTTAAGTTTAAAAAAAAACAGGATGCATGCTCTTACAATGAAATTTTCAAAGCTGTTTCTGAAATCTTGCAATTTTCATGTAGAGCGATATATGTTGTTGGCACTAGTATCCCTTTGTTCCGTGCTTTGCGAACAAAGACCACGAATGTTTCAAGGTAGAGTGGACCACGATTTGCACTTGGACTCTCAACAGCCTACTCTGACAATTACTACATCAAATTTCTACATCTACATTTACATCTACATCTACGTGATTACTCTGCTATTCACAATAAAGTTCCTGGCAGAGGGTTCAATGAACCACCGCCATGCTATCTGTCTACCGTTCCACTCTCGAACGGCACGCGGGAAAAACGAGCACTTAAATTTTTCTGTGCGAGCTCTGATTTCTCTTATTTTATGGCGATGATCATTTCTCGCTATGTAGGTGGGTGCCAATAGAATGTTTTCGCGGAGGAGAAAACTGGTGATTGAAATTTCATGAGAAGATCCCGTCGCAACGAAAAACGCCTTTGTTTTAATAATTGCCACTCCAATTCATGTATCATGTCTGTGACACTATCTCCCCTATTCCGCAATAATACAAAACGAGCTTCCCTTCTTTGTACTTTTTCGATGTCATCCGTCAGTCCCACCTGATGTGGATCCCACACCGCCGAGCAATACTCCAGAATATGGCGGACAAGCGTAGTGTAAGCAGTCTCTTTGGTAGACCTGTTGCACCTTCTAGGTGTTCTGCCAATGAATCACAGTTTTTGGTTTGCTCTACCCACAATATTCGTTCCAATTTAGGTTATTCGTAATTGTAATCCCTAAGTATTTAGCTGAATTTGCAACCCTCAGCTTTGTGTGACTTATCGCGTAATCGAAATTTGGCTGATTTCTTTTGGTACTCATGTGAATAACTTCACACTTTTCCTTATTCAGGGTCAATTGCCACTTTTCGCACCATACAGATATCTTATCTAAATCATTTCGCAAGTAGTTTTGATCATCTGATGACTTCAGAAGACGGTAAATGAGAGCATCATCTGCAAACAATCTAAGACGCTACTGAGATTGTCTCCTATGTCGTTAATATAGATGTATTTGCAGTTGCGAATACAGACAACCATCAGCTATATAATGGAATAAATTTGTGTCGGACCGGGACTCCAACCCGGATTTCGCGATTGTCGAGAGCGGATGCCCTACCATTTCACAGGCCAACGACCTACCTTTCATACGTCGTCAACCAAGTGTCTACAGCCTGTAGTCTTACATACATTATGTAATGCCATACAGCGGAGACATTTTACTTGAAAGTCGCTTGCCTTATGTCGCGTGATTAATGCGATATTGCACTGCCTATGTTATTCCGAATTACGATGCGGATGCAAAGTTCCTTCGGACATGCATGCATGCATCGTAATTAGGAATAACACAAGCACTGCAGCATCGCATTACCACAATTCGATTTTAACATGAACTGACAGCACGCAAGGACGTTACGAAGGAAAGATATACGTTGTTTACAGTAGACGTGAGACACACGTAGGAAGAAATTACATTAATGTCGAGATATTGTCGACAATAACAAATAAATGATACAGTAAGCAGCAGAAACAAATTAATCATATTTGTGAGGTAATTATAATGCGAATATATTGTGATATATACTATAAATATGTAAGGAATTTAAGCGTGATTTTAATTTGCATTTCGAATATTTCACTCTTTAAAAACATTTTTCACTGTAGGCCACAATGGTATTAAAAACAGTCAACAGGTGATTAATACTTCTTCCTGAAAATGCAATGATGCCATCCGGGGATCGAAACGTTCCAGACGGTAATGGCAGGAAACAGCCAACTATTTTTTAAATATGTCGCCATTGTAATCGTTGGCTGCAGTTTAATGTGTATAAACCCAATTGCGTCTTTCAAGAGAGGCAATCCTACTCTAATTACTGACAAGGAGACAGCACGACCGTGGGGTCGGGGATCTGTCCGCAATTTTGTGTGGTGAAAGAGCATCCCTAACACCTCACGTGGTTAAAATAATAGGACGCACTACTCGGAAAATCCCGAGAAAAATCGATCCAAAGTTTCTTAGGTGCCTTATGAGTGTAAAATGTTAGTCCACTGCCGAGCCGCCGTCTGGCCTACATGGTTAGCGCTCGCAGAGGTCCCGGGTTCGATTCTTCCTCCGGCACTTTTTTTTTTCTTCTGCTGCTTGCAAAATTGCAGCGCATTGTTACAGGAGAATCGTGAAATTAATTCCCGGGAAGATTTTATAAAAATTCATTCTATAATTCACTATCAATATTCCGAGACATGATTCAAAATGACTGGTTTGCCTCAAAATTGTCAGAAACTCGAAACATTTTTTGTAAATGGTAATGGGGCACGTTTTTGTATACATTTATAGCAAAAGCCCTGTGATTGTAAAAAATCCGGTTTTATATGTTGCGCAAGTAGTCGCAAAAATTTTTGCTTCGTTTGTTTTTACGATAATTACCTCTGAGGTTCTTGTTTATAATTATTACATGTATAAAAATTGAATGTTTGCTAATAGACTTTGTTATTCTGATTAAAAAGTCAATGTTTCTCCTCATATACTTTACAATGAAAAATGGAAAAACCACCGCCATGAACTGTGTTGTTGGACAAAAAGGAAATAATTTTGATTGAATGCTGTAACTAATTTGTTAAAGATAATGTAGGTTTCGGAAACTTTCTGAATTGGTGGAATAACCGAAGAAAATGAAACAGAAAAAAATAAGTGCAGGAGCAGGAATCGAACCCGAGACCTCTGCCGCAATAGTTCGAGCTCTAAACACATTGGCCAGACGGCGGCCCGGCATGCGGCTAACATTTTATACTCATAAGGCACCTAAGAAAGTTTGGATCGAATTTTCCCAGGATTTTCCGGGTAGTGCGTCCTAATATTTTAACCAGGTGAGATGTTAGGGGGTCCTCTTTGACCACACAAAATTTCGGACAAATCCCCGACCCCACGCTCGTGCCGTCTCCTTGTGAGTTGTGCTTTCGTGTGAGAGAGCCTTTTCGTGAAGTAAACAATTCTCTCGTCAACGTGAATGGGTAGCACAGGGAAAATATTTAGACGCAATAAATATCTGGAGAGGAGGACGAACGGAGAACTGCAGAGCGCGACCGCTTTATTGGCGCCAAGGCCATTACCTTACCCTGTCAATAAAGAGGCCGCCACGGCATTGGAGAGCAGCTCACCCAATTGCGCTGTCGCGGAAGAATGACCAAGGCCGCTACTGTTTTCCTGCGGCTAAAAAGCTTCTACTGCGCCGCGCCCAAGCCTTTCACAGGCCAACGACCGCCGATTGTGAAACGCCAGCTACGCAGCGACCTGCTGCGACAACAGAGGCAGCCATTCCAGAGCGAAAGGAAACGACGGTCCTAGGCGTTAGCTTCACGCACGTCCGTGATGTGCCCCAACCTGTGAGTGACGCTTATATCAAGTGATAACGCCGGCAGAGATGGCGTACAATGATTAATACGAAAATACTCCGTCCGAACAGGCCTTTGAGACCCAATGGGACCGACCGACCGTCGTGTCATCCTCAGCCCATAGCCATCACTGGATGCGGATATGAAGGAGCCTGTGGTTAGCGCAGTGCACCACTCTCCCGACCGTAGTCAGATTTCGAGACTGGAGCTGTTCCTTCTGAGAAAAGTACCTTCTCAGTTGGCCTCACAAGGGGTGAGTGCAACCCGCTTGCCAGGAATGCTCGGCAGAGCCAGACGGTCACCCATCCAAGTGGTAGCCAAGGCCGACAGCTGTTAACTTCGGGGATCTGACGAAAGCCGGTGTTACAGCTGTGGCAAGGCCGTTGACTTATGAAGATTAATGAACAGGGTTCATATTCAAAACAAATGAGGGACAAATTCTAATCGACCATTTCTGGTTTAGATCTTACATGGTTCCTTCACATAGCCACCTACGATTTCTTACGTACACTCCTGGGAATTGAAATAAGAACACCGTGAATTCATTGTCCCAGGAAGGGGAAACTTTATTGACACATTCCTGGGGTCAGATACATCACATGATCACACTGACAGAACCACAGGCACATAGACACAGGCAACAGAGCATGCACAATGTCGGCACTAGTACAGTGTATATCCACCTTTCGCAGCAATGCAGGCTGCTATTCTCCCATGGAGACGATCGTAGAGATGCTGGATGTAGTCCTGTGGAACGGCTTGCCATGCCATTTCCACCTGGCGCCTCAGTTGGACCAGCGTTCGTGCTAGACGTGCAGACCGCGTGAGACGACGCTTCATCCAGTCCCAAACATGCTCAATGGGGGACAGATCCGGACATCTTGCTGGCTAGGGTAGCCGACTTACACCTTCTAGAGCACGTTGGGTGGCACGGGATACATGCGGACGTGCATTGTCCTGTTGGAACAGCAAGTTCCCTTGCCGGTCTAGGAATGGTAGAACGATGGGTTCGATGACGGTTTGGATGTACCGTGCACTATTCAGTGTCCCCTCGACGATCACCAGAGGTGTACGGCCAGTGTAGGAGATCGCTCCCCACACCATGATGCCGGGTGTTGGCCCTGTGTGCCTCGGTCGTATGCAGTCCTGATTGTGGCGCTCACCTGCACGGCGCCAAACACGCATACGACCATCATTGGCAACAAGGCAGAAGCGACTCTCATCGCTGAAGATGACACGTCTCCATTCGTCCCTCCATTCACGCCTGTCGCGACACCACTGGAGGCGGGCTGCACGATGTTGGGGCGTGGGCGGAAGATGGCCTAACGGTGTACGGGACCGTAGCCCAGCTTCATGGAGAGGGTTGCGAATGGTCCTCACCGATACCCCAGGAGCAACAGTGTCCCTAATTTGCTGGGAATTGGCGGTGCGGTCCCCTACGGCACTGCGTAGGATCCTACGGTCTTGGCGTGCATCCGTGCGTCGCTGCGGTCCGGTCCCAGGTCGACGGGCACGTGCACCTTCCGCCGACCACTGGCGACACAACTTAGAGGTTTGGCTAAATTTGGGTTAGACCAAAAGTATTGACATATCATTGGAAAAACTAAGTAAAATGAATGAATGGAATTTATTCATACAATATTAAATACATTTTGTAAAATGATGGAAAAATGACGGGGCAGTTTTTGTTGTGGAACCACATGTTTATCAAAAAATGTCACCACATGGTGATAAAACATTCTATTTACTTGACAAAAAGCATTCAGTATTTAATGCAAAACATATTTTTCTTGGCCAATTTAGATTGAAAAAATGTGGTATTTGTTGCGGGGCATCGTGGAATACTGCTGCTTTATTTCCTATAGAGTCATGAAATTGCGATCTGTGGAGGCGCTGTACGTAGACTTCAATGTGGCTTCTGTAACGCAGCTGCGTTCCAGGCAGAAAGCTGCCATTCAGTTTTTTTCAGCGGAAAATCACAGCATCGCAGGTATTCATAGGCGCTTATAGGATGTCTATGAAGACCTGGCAGTGGACAAAAGCACGTTAAGTCGTTGGGCGAGGGGTCTGTCATCGTCGCAACAGCGTCCCGCAAACCTGCCGGTCGGTCGCACACAGCTGTGACTTCTGCAATGTTGGGACGTGCGAACACTCTATTCGAGGTAATCGACGGACCACAATAGAACACCTAGCTGCTCAACTGGATATTTCTCTTAGTGCTGCTAACACACTCGTCCACCAGTTGTTCTTCCTCAGCCCACTCTACAGCGCGGCTCTCGCAGCTCCCCAACTCCCATCTCTTTGTCTCAAAGAAGGATGCACTCCGCACGAAGCGGTACGTGGATGGTGGAGAAGTTGTTAATTCAGCAAGACGTTAACTACGACGCCGAGCAGTAGAATGGTGTCAAGCGCGCATAAAGGCCCTCCCGGTACGGTGGCGTAAGACCGTCACATTTAACAGAGATTATCTTGAAAAACAGTCAAAAGAGTAGGGAATAATATGATGTAGTGGAATTCTAAATAAAACCAACCTACCTTGCCGGCCGCTGTGGCCGAGCGGTTCTAGGCGATTCAGTCGCAGGTTCGAATCTTGCCTCGGGCATGGATGTGTGTGATGCCCTTAGGTTAGTTAGATTTCTATGTCTAGGGGACTGATGACCTCTCATGTTAAGTCCCATAGTACTCAGAGCCATTTGAACAATTTCAGCTTCTTACTTTGTTTGCCTTAAGAACAGGGGCAATGTCGTACCTCATAAGGACTAGCAATCCCATGAGATAGACCTGTCTGGGTGAGATTAATTAACTAAAGGGGCTGACACATCAGATATTCCCAGCATACCTTCGTCTAATGTAGGTTGGATGTCTTGAGTAAGTTGTCCCCATAGTTTTGTTTTTAACTGCGCTAATGGCCTTGATCATATATGTTTCGTTCCATTTCTCCCTCTTCTGCGAAATATATTTTGGCTTGGTTCTCGGTATTCGAGAACGAAGAGGGCACAGGATAGCCATATGACAAAATGGTCCAAAATCTGATGGTAGTCAAAATCTATGCCATATGTAAAGGCCTAAATGTAGACCATTGCTAAAGCATAAATTGTAGGATAATTAGAAAACAATGAAAATAAGTAGATAGTAAAACTAAAGATAATGTAAAAGTTAAACAACCATAACCCGAGATACTCGAGGAAGACTGTTTGTAAACACAGGAACAGTGTGAAAAATAAGTTATGTGCACCTGCAAAACTATTTAAAATGCTCGAAATAGAGTGCCCAGCTTCATCGAGACGGTTGCGAATGGTCCTCGCCGATACCCCAGGAGCAACAGTGTCCCTAATTTGCTGGGAAGTGGCGGTGCGGTCCCCTACGGCACTGCGTAGGATCCTACGGTCTTGGCGAGCATCCGTGCGTCGCTGCGGTGCGGTCCCAGGTCGACGGGCACGTGCACCTTCCGCCGACCACTGGCGACAACATCGATGTACTGTGGAGACCTCACGCCCCACGTGTTGAGCAATTCGGCGGTACGTCCACCCGGCCTCCCGCATGCCCACTATACGCCCTCGCTCAAAGTCCGTCAACTGCACATACGGTTCACGTCCACGCTGTCGCGGCATGCTACCAGTGTTAAAGACTGCGATTGAGCTCCGTATGCCACGGCAAACTGGCTGACACTGACGGCGGCGGTGCACAAATGCTGCGCAGCTAGCGCCATTCGACGGCCAACACCGCGGTTCCTGGTGTGTCCGCCGTGCCGTGCGTGTGATCATTGCTTGTACAGCCCTCTCGCAGTGTCCGGAGCAAGTATGGTGGGTCTGACACACCGGTGTCAATGTGTTCTTTTTTCCATTTCCAGGAGTGTATCTTCCGGCTCGAAAGAGCCTAAGGGAACGCCATTGCATAAGACAGCGTACGTGCTGTGAAAAGAGAACGCCCAATAAGCGCGCCGGCCCATGAGGTGTCGGCTGCGCACACAGTAAAGTTATATTGGCACCATCTGCGAACTCTGGTGCAGACGAGAGACCGAAGAGCGCCGGTGATTGCATCAGACGCGCTGCCGGTAACAGGTAACGCGAGGCAGGCAGATCCGCGATTCCACGGGGGGCTCTGCTCTGCTCGCTGGAGAAATCCGCCTCTCGATGCCTGGCACCTGATAACACCAGCCGCCGTCTGCACGTGTCCGTGAGAGGCGCGTACGATAAGCACCGTACGTGGCTCGAGAGGCCTGGCGTTACGTAACGCTCCCTGCTTCACCTTCTCTGTGTAATTGCGCACATCATGGCTCAGCAGTGTGTAACGCGCTGCTTACTAACTCGACGTTTATTATATTGCCAGTTTCTGTTAAAAGAAAACAGCCCCCGTCGCTAATTTTAAACGAATTAACCAGGCTTCGACAGTGCTGGGAGTGTCTCCCTCAGAATTTAAACCAAAGAATGGTCTATGACGTGGTTACAGAATTACGACTAACAGCGTATGATCCAAATTGTAAGTACCGAATTATCGTGAAAGACTGGCAGTACTTACATGTCATTTATAAAATAATAAATATGCCGAAAGGGCATTGGTCACAAAGATATTTAAGATAAAAAAAACTGTGATGGCGAGCCACTGAGGGCTCCTCGTTACTTGCGTGTTGCAGGTTGTAAACGGACTCCGGTAGTCTTTTATATCTTAAATATCTTTGTGACTAATGCCATTTTGGCATATTTGTTATTTTATAAGTGACATTTAAGTACTGCCAGTCTTTCACGATAATTCTGTACTTATAATATGTATCATACGTTTTTAGTCATAATTCTGTGACCATGTTATAGACCATTCTTTGGTTTAAATTCTGAGGGAGACACTCCTAGCAGTGTCGAAACCCGGTTAATTCGTTGAAAATTAGTGATCGTGGGCTTTTTTCCCTTTAATTGTAACTATTCACGGTCTGTAAAAGTGCAGCCACGTACAAAATTTTGTTATTGCCAGTTTCATTAGTGATTACAAAAAGCCTTTCGAAAATGGTTCAAATGGGTCTGAGCACTATGGGACTCAACTTATGAGGTCATCAGTAGCCTAGAACTTAGAACTACTTAAACCTAACTAACCTAAGGACATCACACACATCCATGGCCGAAGCAGGATTCGAACCTGCGACCGTAGCGGTCGCGCGGTTCCAGACAGTAGTGCCTGGAACCGCTCAGCCACCCCGGCCGGAAAAACCCTTTCCTTTGCCGCAACCTCTCCGCGTTATTAAGAAACGTTAAGTGTTCCTTACACTGTAACTTTCTCTATGTTTCCTATTGTAAGTCCCGCAGAGCGATTCGTCTCTTGCAAAGAGCATTTCCGTGTTTATGATGAGCTCACCCAGCCAAATACTACAAGCCTCGTTAAAAGAGCACGCTGGCATCTTTAGATGTACTGCTCGATTCGAGAATAATGTCACATAATTTGTGAAAATAAACCTAAAAGTCCTATAAACATGTGTCCGATTTTCGATTGTTACGGAACTGGAGAGGGCTGAAGTCTACCATGAATGATTTATAACGACAAGTGTGAATATTATTTACCGAAGTGCTATGCAGGCGCTGTGGTGGACAGAATAAAGGTGGAACAGATGACTGATCTCTCCACCCATCTCAAAGCAGTTGTCATTGTGTTGTGTTGCACATCGAACGTCATCTCGGCTGCCTTTAATCCGGTCAACAGCGTAGGTGCTGCGAACGACAAGTTCTTCACGTGTATCCACCTTCGTGGCGCACCCCATCCCCCTTTAACAAGTCCCAAAAACAGAAGTCTAATGTTGTTGGGTCGAGTGATTTGGCAGGCCAGTAAATGCTTCCGTCACAGCCAGTCTACCGTTGAGGAAATGTGTTATCCAGATACTTATCTGGTACAATGGATCGGTGATCCATTATGTTGCAGGTGTATTGGCCGTCGTTGCTCTAATGTCACGTTCTCCAAAAGCGCGGGTTAGCCTTCTGTCAGGAAATGAGCGCAAGCTGAAGCTGTCATTCGAGTTAGCAGGAACACAGGCTCTCTCACCAGGCCATCAATCATGCGGGACCAGTCATTCACTGAGAACCTATCGTTTCGCTAGTGCCACGTGGGTTCTCCCATCGCCCATTTATGAGAATTGCGGGCGTTCATGATACCTTTGAGTGCAGATGTAGCCTCATCTGTAAATAAAGTGTATTGCACGACGTCTCTGTGTACAGCTAACCACTCACTAAATTGCTGTCCGCTTACTGAGTCACATGGATACAGATGTTACACGGGCTGCACATGGAATGGGTACAAGCCCTCGGAATGCAACGTACGCTGCACTCGCTTTTGTGAGATACTGATCCAAGGGCTAATCCGCCGTGTACTGGCAGTGAGACTAAATTGTACCGTTGCAGTAATGTCGTTCCTTTCCTCAACTGACTGGACAGCCTTTCGTTCTGACGTTACTTGAACGCTGGACAGGGTTCTGGATAGAAAAACCCTGGAAAATTCAGTGACACAGGGGCTTTGTAATCAGGGAAATTGCTGTGGTATCCTGTCAAAGCCACGTAGGCATTGTCATTACAGGACCCGCACACAAACGTATCTGTGTATTCTTCAATCCTTGAACATATGTAGAATGTTGGTATTCACGGAAACGATGGGCTTACTCAATTAAACAATACTCAAGAACGACGCACATACTCTCACGACTGCACAGTGATCAAACCCACATTGTACACTGGGCACTCTTGCTTCTGTTTCCTCAGTTGTGACGTCATAGTGAGGCCATTTGTTGGAGAAACTCCTCATTTCTTGTAGGATGTGCTACACTGACTTCCTCGGAATACATGTAATGTTACGGGTATACAAAGTACGCAATGAACTTCAAAATCGATTTTCTCAAAAACCAAGACCTGTCGCTAAAAAACTGGATAGCCATGTACTCAGAGTGAGTGCCTCTACAACATATTTGAAGCGCATCAAAATCCGTGATTTACATTATGGAGGGTCCCCTTGTCAGTAACCGTAGCCCATTTAGTATGTACTGAACCGCAAGTCCACTTGTGCAGTTTCATAGCTACAGCCGAGCTTGTCGAGAAAAAGATAAATCAAGTTGCAATTAATAAAGTATTATTTATTCTGAGGGTTATAATTAACTGTATTAGTACTAGCCACCTCAGTGTCCAAGAAGTAGGGCACAACAAAAATTTTACATGCGGTCGGGGCTAGCAGAAAACGCCGCTGCCGTCGGCAACGCATATATAAGACAACATGTGTCTGGGACAGTAGTTAGGTGGGTTATTGCTGCGACAGTGGCAGGTTACCAATCAGTTTGAACGTCATATTATAATCGGCGCACGAGTGATAGGACACAGCATCTCCCAGATAGCGGCGGAATGGGGATTTTCCATTTCAATACTGTATCGTGAATATCACGAATCCGGTAAAACATCAAATCTCCGACATATCTGCAGCCGGAAAAAGATCCTGCAGGAACGGGACCAACAACGGTACTGAGGAGATCGTCCAGCGTCACGGAAGTGCAATCCTTCCGCAAACTGCTGCAGATTTCAGTGCGGAACCATCAGAAAGTGTCAGCCGGCTGAAGTGGCCGAGCGGTTCTAGGCGCTACAGTCTGGAACCGCGTGACCGCTACGGTCGCAGGCTCGAATCCTGCCTCGGGCATGGATGTGTGTGACGTCCTTAGGTTAGTTAGGTTTAAGTAGTTCTAAGTTCTAGGGGACTCATGACCACGGCAGTTAAGTCCCATAGTGCTCAGAGCCATTTGAACCGGAAAGAGTAAGCGTGCAAACCACTCAACGAAACATCATCGATATGGGCTTTCGGAGCCGAATGCCGACCCTTGTTATGTTATGTTAACCGGGGACCTAGAAACGACGCAGAGGCTCCGTCCCCGCCGCCGCCGCAGTGGTCCGCAACCCCACGACGACTACCGCAGTCCACTTCACCCCTCCGCCGCCCCACACCGAACCCAGGGTTATTGTGCGGTTCGGCCCCCGACGGACCGCCCAGGGAACGTCTCACAACAGACTAAAGTAACCCTTATGTTTGCGTGGTAATGGTGGTGTACGCGTACGTGAAGAACTTGTATGCGCAGCAATCGGCGACATAGTGTAGCTGAGGCGGAATAAGTGGAACCAGCCCACATTTGCCGAGGCAGATAGAAAACCGCCTAAAATCATCCACACACTGGCCGGCTCACCGGACCTCGACACAAATCCGCCGGGCGGATTTGTGCCGGTGACCGGCGCTCCTTCCCGCCCGGAAAGTGTGAGTTAGACCGCACGGCCAACCGGTCGGGCCGTGTACCCTTACTGTGCGACAAAGCTTTGCGCCTAGTCTGGGCCAGTCAGCACCGACATTAGAGTGTTGATAACTGGAAACATGTTGCCTCGTTGGAAGAGTCTCGTTTCAATTTGTATCGAGTGGATGGACGTGCGCATATATGAAGACTGCCTCATGTCAGCAAGGGACTGTTCAAGCTGGTGGAGGTTCTGTAATGGTGTGGGGCCTGTGCAGTTAGAGTGATATGGGACCCCTGATACGTCTAGACTCGAGTATCACAGGTGACACGTACGTAAGCTTCTTGACTCATCACCTGCATCCATTCATGCCCATTGTGCATTCAGACGGACTTGGGCAACTCCAGCAGGACAACGCGACATCCCACTCGTCCAGAATTGCTAGAGAGGGGCTCCAGAAAAACGCTTCTGAGTTTGAACACTTCCGCTGGTCACCAAACTCCCCAGACATCAGCGTTATTGAGCATATCTGGGATGCCTTGCAACATGCGGTTCACAAGAAAACTCCACGCCCTCACACTCTTACGGACTTATGGATAGCTTGCGGGATTCATGGTGTCAGTTCCCTCCAGCACTACTTCGAGCATAAGTCGATTGCATCCCACGTTCTGTTGCGGCACTTCTGCGTGCTCGCGGTGACCCTACACGATATTAGGCAGGTGTAGCAGTTTCTTTGGCTCTTCTGTGTAAGAAACGTCGCAGAACAATAGCGACCGGTGAAGCAAGAATGGAAACAGAGTCTAAACAGATGTAAAAGCATAATACAGAGTTACAGGCTGAAAACCATGTCGAGCGTTGCCACCCCGAGCGCCACGAGACTTGGTAGGGCAGAGGCGACCGTCACAAGTAAGAGCGGGGAACGGAGTGACGCAGACGGAGGACAGTAAACAGGCCAGCTACTCAGTCGATGAGGCAATGCTGTTAGGACGACAGGAAAGTCTCGCGAAAGCGACTAGTCCGGCCGTTTACATCAAACTGGCATACCAAAACAGGAGCTGAGAAGGTATGCTACGAAATGATGAAAATGGCGCCGAAGGCGCATAAATCTTACCAGGGTATGGTACTACAAACTCAAACTGTCGTTGCTGTTGTTGTGGTCTTCAGTCCTGAGACTGGTTTGATGCAGCTCTCCATGCTACTCTATCCTGTGCAAGCTTCTTCATCTCCCAGTAACTACTGCAACCTACATCCTTCTCATTCTACTTAGTGTATCCATCTCTCGGTCTCCCTCTACGATTTTTACCCTCCAAGCTGCCCTCCAATGCTAAATTTGTGATCCCTTGATGCCTCAGAACATGTCCTACCAACCGGTCCTTCTTCTTGTCAAGTTGTGCCACAAACTCCTCTTCTCCCCAATTCTATTCAATACCTCCTCATTAGTTATGTGATCTACCCATCTAATCTTCAACATTCTCCTGTAGCACCACATTTCGAAAGCTTCTTTTCTCTTCTTGTCCAAACTATTTATCGTCCATGTTTCACTTCCATACATGGCTACACTCCATACAAATACTTTCAGAAACGACTTCCTGACACTTAAATCTATACTCGATGTTAACTAATTTCTCTTCTTCAGAAACGCCTTCCTTGCCATTGCCAGTCTACATTTTATATCTTCTCTACTTCGACCATCATCAGTTGTTTTGCTCCCCAAATAGCAAAACTCCTTTACTACTTTATTTGTCTCATTTCCTAATCTAATTCCCTCAGCATCGCCCGACTTAATTCGACTACATTCCATTATCCTCGTTTTGCTTTTGTTGATGTTCATCTTATATCCTCCTTTCAAGACATTGTCCATTCCGTTCAACTGCTCTTCCAAGTCCTTTGCTGTCTCTGACAGAATTACAATGTCATCGGCGAACCTCAAAGTTTTTATTTATTTTCCATGGATTTTAATCTCCTCCGAATTTTTCTTTTGTTTCCTTTACTGCTTGCTCAATATACATATTGAATAACATCATGGAGAGGCTACAACCCTGTCTCACTCCCTTCCCAACCACTGCTTCCCTTTCGTGTTCCTCGACTCTTATAACTGCCATCTGGTTTCTGTACAAATTGTAAATAGCCTTTCGCTCCCTGTATTTTACCCTTGCCACATTTAGAATTTGAAACAGAGTATTCCAATCAACATTGTCAAAAGCTTTCTCTAAGTCTACAAATGCTAGAAACGTAAGTTTGCCTTTCCTTAATCTTTCTTCTAAGACAAGTAGTAAAGTCAGTATTGCCTCACGTGTTCCAGTATTTCTACGAACTCAAACTAACCATTTAAAAAAATGCTAAGCTCAAAAAGTGTGCTGTAAAGTAATGTGAATGTCGCCGAAGGCACATAAAATGTAGAAATTGCAATAAGATAGACCAATAGAATAGATAAATCATAATAAGAAAAACAACTGTTTTCACGTCGACGAATAGAAAGTCAGTGAATCAAGCTAAGAACCAAGCTAGGTATTAGGAATGTGTCTTTTAACGAACAAACATAAAAGTGGCATGCCAGCAAGGTCTCTGCAATTCCTGACCTATGCCACTGCGCCCCAGGTGTAGCAAATGGGGTTGTAGCAGCTTTATTAATTCTCTTAACATGTATGTACTCCGTCTCTTTCTCTGTGCTTCGGTTCCCCTTCTCTCCTACCTTACTCCTTCCTATAGTGTAATGCTAAACTATACTACTATATTGTAATTAATATGTAAATATATTTTATGTGATATACAGACATTTATTAGAACATTTGATTTTTTTCGGAAGCTAAGTAAGTGATAACGTAAATAACATATAACTAGACAATCAATTTTAGGTAAAGAACCTGAAACAAAAATCGACTGGGTCGTAAATTACGAAGCCCAATCTGTTGGGCGATATTCTGCCGATGGAATATGAAAATCTATGAATCGCTGCTTTGCTTGTATGAGGTTTTATCATGACCTATTATGCATGTAGTTGTAAACATAGTGTGATGGGCAAAGCCGACCAACATGTGAGCGGACATCAGTGGTTTTCGTGGCCAGCTCGTTCAGCTGATCTCATCCACGAGCTTTCCTCGTTTGCCATGACATTAAAAGCTTCTTTTATAGTTAACACTTATAATCTAGGGGTAGTATCTTTAATTAGGAATCAAAATGTCCCCGGTCCCTGGTTCGAAACCCGCCAACCCTAGAATTTTGATTAATCATCAATGGCGGTCGAAGACTTCCGGCATAAGAAGCCAACCTCATTCTTGTCAAAGGGGGGCGGGGAGCGAACATCGGTTCAGGGCACTCTCTTCCCCTTGGGGAGTGAAACTGCTCCTAAAGGCGGAAGAACCAGGTATGATCAACGGCATAAGGATGCAGATGTCAATGGAAATCGCTGCATTAAAGAAACATAACGTGTATCCTCAGAGCATGTGATTGGAAAAGTGTCATGATGATCTCTCTACTGGCAAACGTTTCCGGAATAGTCCCCCATTCAGATCTCCTGGAGGGGACTGGCAAGGTGGAGGTGACGATGAGAAAAAGATTGAATAATTAACGAAACGGTAACGTTCTACGAGTCGAGGCGTGGAATGTCAGAAGGTTGAACGTGGTATGGGAACTAGAAACACTGAAAAGGAAAATGCAAATGCTCAATCTGTGTGTAGTAAGGTTCAGTGAATTGAAATGGACAGACGACAATGATTTCTAGTCAGATGAGTATAGAGTAATACCAGCAGCAACAGAAAACGGGAGTAGGATTGGTTATAAATAGAAAAGGAGGGCAAAGAGTGTCTTACAGTGTACAGTTCAGTGATAGAATTGTTCTTATCAGAATCGACAGCAAACCAAGACCGACAACGATAGTTCAGGTATACATGCTGACAACGCAAGCTGAAGATGAAGAGAAAGTGAAAGTATACGAGACTGTTGAAAGGGTAATACAGTACATAAAGGGAGATGAAAATCTAATAGTCATGGGGGAGTGGAATGCTGTTGTAGGGGATGAAATAGAAGAAAAGGTTACAGGAGAATATGGGTTCGGGACAAGAAAAGAGAGAGGGGAAAGACTAATTGAGTTCTGTAATAAATTTCAGTTAGAAATAGCGAATACTCCGTTCAACAGTCACAAGAGGACGCGGTATTCTTGGAAAAGTCCCGGTAATAAGGGAAGATTTCAGCTAGATTACATCATGGTCAGATGGAAATTACGAAATCAGATACTGAAATGTAAGGCGTACTCAGGAGCAGATATAGACTCAGATCCCAATAAAGTAGTGATGTAGAGTAGGCTGAAGTTCAAGAGATTAGTAAGGAAGAATCAATACGCAGAGAAGTGGTATACGGAAGTACTAAGGGATGCCGAGACACGTTTGAAGTTCTTTAAGGCTATAGATACACCAATAAGGAATATCTTAATAGGCAGTACTGTTGAAGAGGAAGCACGCCCACACCGGCATGATGGCCAACACAAAAGGTCTACTGCCATCTCTGCATAAGGGTTAGTATTCACTAAAGTGAGGTGTCGCAGGATGTGGGTACTGCTACGTTTGCGTACGTCTGGTTAAGATTAACCATTAATACGCGTTCATCTGGAGATAGAATGGTCGAAATCTGACGAAGGGTAGCGGTTTTAAGGGCAGAGGAAAAAAAGTGCCAAGGCAACAGCCAAGGGAAAAAAACCTCTGCCATAGTTAGGTCGGGCGGTAAGAGCAGTAGCGGTTGTCTTGCTTCCTGCGATAGGTTGTGCAAGGATAAGCTTTTTTAGTAGTGGGTATCATGCTTGTCGATACCTTGGCGTTGTGCGGTTGTGCTGCTCGGCGGCTGACGCTGGGTGCTGGTGCAGAGTCCCCGTTCAGCGTCAGCAACCTGCGACAGTTAGGTTTGTTATCGATCTTGTGTCCGATAGGTCATATACCGGAGACACAGTGTGAGGGAATGTTGGCAGCTTGTTTGTGCGCCTGTGGGCGAGCTCGTCGGTGTCCCTGCTGTGGCCTGTTGGTCGGCTCTAATAGCAGCTGGTGGTTGCCAGTCAGTGTTGCTTACCGACGTTTGTCGCTGTTTGCATATGTTAGTTTACCATAGGTGGCTATGCCTTAGTTAGCAGTGTCTTTGGCCGCTTGTGTTTCCACTTGTGGTTGTGATCGTAATTTCCCAGAGTGAGAATGAAAGGATTGTTCGAGTGTCCCGAGTTCCTGTATAGTCGTGTGGCGTGTTTTTTGGATACTTCCTTGAGGGTATCAAGGCGGTATTCATGGTGAAGATCCACGGTGCGTGTGTAGCGTGGAGCGTTGCTAATGATTCGTAGCACCTTGTTCTGTATGATCTGCAGGCGGCGCAGTCGTGTAGGAGCTGCATATCCCCAGACGGGAGCTGCGTACGTCATCAGAGGTCTAATCAGTGTCATGTATATGGACCTCGACACCCTCCTATTCAGTGTGCTTTCCCTTTTGAGCATTGGGTAGAGCTGTTTGAGCCTCGCGTGCACTCGGTTGGCAACGTATTCAATGTGGTCCCCCCATGTAAGTTTCCGGTCCAGCCAGACACCAAGGTACCTGACTTTCTCTCGGTAACGTATTGGGCGTGTATTTAGTGTTATCGGTCTACAGTGTTGGTGTTTGCGCAGTAGTTTCGGTCTGCGTGTGAACAGAACTGCTTCGCACTTGTCGACGTTTACTTTAAGACGCCATCTCTCCAACCAAGGCTGAGCTGTTCTGAGTGCTGTCTGTATTCGTGAATTGATGTTCGACGGTTTCCTGTCTTACGCGAGGATGGCTGTGTCATCCGCGTAGGCGGCTAACGTCGTGTTTTGTGTCGCTGGGAAGTCATTAATGTACAGGTTAAACAATATGGGCCCTAGAATGCTTCCTTGGGGTACTGCAGCTTGTATACCGTGTTGTGTTGATTGTTTGTCCTGCACGTTAGTGTTGAAACATATGTTCGTGAGATACGAGTGTATGAGACGTACGAGTCCGTCCGGAAAACCAGCTTCGCTTAGTTTGCGTATGAGTCCATTGTGCCAGAGACGATCGAAGGCCTTTTCGATGTCTAGGAACACGGCCCCTGTGGCTTTGTTCATGTTGTAGCCGTGTGTTATACGTTCGACTACGCGGAGGAGTTGTTGTGTTGTCGAGTGGTGATTCCTGAAGCCGAATTACTCCGGCCTTAGGGTGTCGTTGGCGATGCAATGCCTAGTGATACGTTTTAGTATTACCTTCTCGACTGATGGGTCGGTAATTTTGTGGGAGGGAGTGGTCTTTTCCTGGCTTCCTGAACATCAGGACCTTGGCCGCCTTCCAAAAGTCAGGGAAGTGTTGGTGTGTCAGGAGAGCATTCGTTAAGTGTGTGAGGTATTCTACGGCTTTATATGTGAACTCCTGGAGGACAGGCTTTTGAATGCCATCAGGCCCAGGGGCTTTTCTAGCGTTGGTGTGCTTGATAGCCCATGTGATTTCATTTGTGCTACTACGTCTTATTTGGTGGCGCGAGGGCTGGGCTACAAGTTGTGTAACCTCCTGGTCCGTTTCAAGTGTGAATGCTGGGTCTGAAGGAACCAGATTCGGCATGAAAGACGCTGCAAGTGTTGTGGCCATAAGCTCTGCCTTCTCCGTCGCGGAGTAGGCTGGACCGTCTGGTCCTTGTGACGTGGAAATGTAATGTTTCTCCCCGATGAAGTGTCTGGCCAGTTGCCACGCGCCAGGACGTGTGGCATCCAGCCCAGCGAGTTTCTGTCCCCATTGCTCCTTTCTGAATGTTTGTATTTTATTCCGTATTATGCCCTGTAGTCTGTTGACGTGCAATTTATAGAACGGGCGCATGGTAGGCTGCCAGTATCTCCTGAGGCGGTTCCTCATTGAGATAAGGCCCAAGATTTTCTGGGGCAGGGCCGTTGAGTGTTGTCTTGGTGTTGTATATGGAATGGCGTCAGTCATTGCGTCTAGGACGGCAGTTGTGAGAGCCTCCACAGCCTCATCGATTTGCTGTGTGTTGTTAGTTTCGTGGGTGTCAGGAATGCGACTATCAAGCGTTTCCTTGAACAGCGTCCAATTCGCACGCTTGTAGTTAAGCATCCTGCGTGGTTCGATGTCCTGCAGTGTCTCTTCCATGTGTAGTATTACAGGCATGTAGTCTGAGTCCAGATCGTTTTCAACTGTAAGGTTGAGTGTGCATGTGATGCCCTTTATGAGGGCTATGTCTAACACGTCTGGCCTATGTGGAGCCTGTGTAGACACGGACGTGGGAACGTCCGGTCCAAGTATAATGTAGTTTCGGCCTAGTGCGTGTTCGTACAGTTTCTTGCCGTCGGAGGTTCGTATACGTGAGTTCCAATCAGGGTGTTTTCCGTTGAGGTCTGCAGCGGCAATTACCCGCGGTGCTGTGTTGAGTACTGTGCTGATATCGCGTGTTACTATGTTTTTAGGAGGATTGTATATCGATATCAGTGTGGTGTTGTCTCCGTTGAACTTAACCCTGACGGCCGTAGCCTCTAGACTTTCAAGTGCTGGAGCTCGATGTTCGTGTGTTCTATGTCTCTGTGTATGATGATTGCCGTGCCGCCTCCCCTCCTGCCATCCGCTCGGTCGGTACGGTAGACACAATACCCTGGGATGTTTAGTTGTTTGCGAGGCGTAAGCAGTGTTTCGTTCACGAGAGCGATTCGGATACCCTTCCGCTACATGGACGCGGCCACTTCGGCTTTTTTGCTTGCGATCCCGTTGGCATTCCAAAACAGGAATGGATATCTCTAACAGGAGTTGAAGAGGAATGCATATCTCTAACAAGAGCAATCACAGAAGTTAAACAGAAAAACATAGGTACTAAGAAGATAACTACGAATAAACCATGAGTAACAGAAGAAATATACAAGTTGATTGATGAAAGAAAGAAGTACAAAAATGTTCAGGGAAATTCAGGAACACATAAATACAAGTCGCTGAGGATTGAAATAATTAGGAAGTGCAGGGAAGCTAAGAAAAATGGCTGCATGAAAAATGTGAAGAAATCGAAAAAAGAAATTATTGTCGGAAGGACTTACTCAGCATGTAAGAAAGTCAAAACAACTTTCCGTGTCATTAAAATCAAGGGCGGTATCATAACGTGTGCAACGGAAATTCCATTGTTAAATGCAGAGGAAAGTACAAATAGGTGGAAAAGGTACATTGAAGGCCTCTATAAGGGGAAGATTTGTCTGATGTGATAGAAGAAGAAACAGGAGTCGATTTAGAGGAGATAAGAGATCCAGTATTAGAATCATAATTTAAGAGAGCTCTGGAGGATTTAAGATCAAACAAGGCAGAAGGTGTAGATAATATTCCATCATAATTTCTAAAATCATTGGGGGAAATGGCACCAACACAACTCTTCACGTTGGTGTGTAGAATGTATGACTCTGGCGACATACTATGTGACTTTCGGAAAAATATCATCCACATAATTCCGAAGGCGGCAAGAGCTGACAAGTGCGAGAATTATCGCACAGTCAGTTTAATAACTCATGCATCCAAGTTGCTAACAAGGATAATATACAGGCGAACGGAAAAGAAAATTGAGGATGTGCTAGGTGATTACCAGTTTGGCTTTAGAAGAGGTAAAGGTACCCGAGAGGCAATTCTCACGTTGCGTTTGGTGATGGAAATAAGGCAAAGAAAAATCAAGACACGTTCATCGGATTTGTCGACCTGGAAAAAGCTTCCGACAATGTAAAGTGGCGCAAGATGTTCGAAATTCTGAGATAAATAGGGATAAGGTATAGGGAGAGACGGGTATTATACAATATGTACAACAACCAAGAGGGAGTAACAAGAATGGACGACCATGAACGAAGCGTTCGCATTAAAAAGAATGTAAGACAGGGATGTAGTTTTTCGCTCCTGCTGTTCAATCTGTACAATGATGGAAATAAAAGAAAGGTTCAGGAGTGGAATTGAAATTCAAGGTGCTGGATATCAATGATACAATTCGCTGATGACATTGCCATCCTGAGTGAAAGTGAAGAAGAATTCCGTGATATGCTGAATATTACGAACAATCTAATCAGTAAAGAATATGGACTGAGAGTATGTCGAAGAAAAACAAAAGTAATGAGGAGTAGCAGAAGTGAGAACAGCGAGAAACTTAACATCAGGAATGACGGTCGCAAAGTAGAGGATGCTGTTAGCTAGGATGCAGACTAGCACCGGAAAAGGGCATTCCTGGCCAAGAGAAGTCTAGTAGTACCAAACATTGGCCTTAATTTGAGGAAGAAATTTCTGAGAATGTACGTCTGGAGTACAGCATTGTATGGTAGTGAAACATGGACTCTGGGAAAACCGGAACAGAAGAGAATAGAAGCATTTGAGATGTGGTGCTATAGACGAATGTTGAAAATTAGGTGGACTGATAAGGTAAGGAATGAGGAGGTTCTACGCAGAATCGAAGAGGAAAGGAATATGTGGAAAACACTGATAAGGAGAAGGGACAGGATGATAGGACATCTGCTAAGACATGAGGGAATGATTTCCAAAGTACTAGGGGGAGCTGTAGAGGGCAAAAACTGTAGAGGAAGACAGAGATTTTTTTTTTTTTTAAAAAAAAAATCTTTATTTCTTACAAAATATTTTATACAATAAAACCCACCACCTTATTAATTAGTGGGTCATGATATAATACATTACTTAGGTACAGCTTATACATTTCTAATTATAATATACAGACAGTGTGTTAGTTGAATGGGCAGACCTACTAATTAACAAATCTGCTACTCCTAATATTACTACTTACACTAGTCTCTACTGCCTGCAGCGTTACAAACATGCCAATAAATATACAATCCTACTTGTGTGCCTTGCTCACCGAGCTAACCCCGGTGAACGCGCCCTGGCACAGGGCAGGCCAATACTTTTATTCGCTGCAGGTTTCTATTTTAATTCCTATTCTAATTTCCTAACCTAATGAACTATTCTAAGTCAGAATCGGTGCGTTGTCAAATCCGGTATGGTCGCCCCTCTCCCCCTATCCTGCACGTGGCGGATTCCAACTTTACCAGTCGACCAGTCCACGCACAGGCGGTACGGGATTGGGGCATTGACCTAGTATGTTAATTTTTAAGTCTTAAAGCTCTCTCAGATATTGAGTTAGGACCTTTCGTGATACCTCATTTGCCAACTGATTTAGCAGTCGAAAGGTCTCGTATTGTCTTAATAACATATAAGTGTCATAGTTGGGTAGTTGCTGTCTAAGTGTAGTTGCTACATCATCGAAAAGGGGGCACTCGTGGACCACATGGTCGGGAGTTCCCTCCGATGCACCACAGTCACACGTAGGCGTTGCCCTCTTCCCAAACCGACATAGATACGTCGGGTAAGGCCCATGTCCAGTGAGAAAGTGGAACAAACCCCTAGTTGGTTCAAAATAACCCATGCTCATTCTTTCCCTCACATTCGGCAGGAAGCTGAAAGTTCTTCTGCCGGATTCCTCTGCCTCCCAAACTTCTTGCCATAGCTCTTCACCCCTCTTCCGTATCTCGCCCTTATCCCTAACCCTAACTCCCAAGATGTCTTCTACTTTTTCTATGTCCCCTTTCTTTGCCCAATACCAAGCACCCTGTTCCCTGATTTTGATATCCAGAGGACAAAGCCCCATTATTACTAGTAGGGCCCCTCCCGGAGATGTTCTGTATGCCCCCACAGATCTTAATATCATGTTCCTTTGAACCCTTCTCACCGACATGGCGGGCACAACCCTCGTGAGCCTGTGTGCCCAGACTCCCGCGCCGTAACCCACTATTGATGTTAGTATGCTATTATGATACAATTTGATAAGGTGAGGGGGGAGATGAAATCTTTTATGACCTATGGTGATGAGGTTATTGAGAATTTGCAGAGCTCTTTGTGTCACGGTTTCAATGTGCTTTCCGAAGTTCCACCTTTCATCGATGATGATCCCTAAGTAACGTCCCTCTCGTCGTCGGAGTACTGGTGTGCCCTCAATTCTTACAGTCGGGTTTCTTATTAACTGTCCCTTTAGTAATAGATAGGTTGATTTAGTCGGTGAGATGGTCATCTTGGTATTACGGCACCATGATAGTAGTTGCGTCATGGCTCTATCTATTTTTGGTTCAATATCCTCGCGACTTCGGCCGCCAACCAGTAGAAGGAGGTCATCAGCGTAGGCTATCACCTCTAGCACATCTTCATTTTGTTGCAATGCATTTAAGAGTGGCTCCATGTGGATATCCCAAAATAGGGGACCTAAGACGGAACCCTGGGGACATCCCTTTGTTATGGGTTTTCCAATCCTCCCGCTAGGGGATGATAGCCAGACCTCCCGATCTACACAATAGCTCCTAAGGCAACCGTATAGCGGCCCTGGGCACTCTTTCTCCCGCAAGCAGGAGAAGAGCGAAGGCCACCACAGGTTGTCAAAGGCGCCACTAATGTCCACCATGATGCCGACGATGTACTTGCACGGGGCCGAACCACAGACCTCGGCCGCCAGGGCGATCGCATCAGATGCGGAACGCCCAGGCCTGAAGCCAAACTGTCTGTCGCTCATCCCGTGCAGCACTCGGTGGGCAGTCAGCCTATCAGCAAGCAGCTTTTCAAGGATTTTCCCGAGCACATCCAGAAGGCAGATGGGTCTGTAAGACTTTGCCTCAGCTGGATCTTTATCGGGGCCTTTTTTAATGATTACAACGTTTGCTGCCTTCCAGATCCTCGGGAATTTGCCTTGCCGAAGGCACTCGTTGTACAGCTGGGTTAAAGGAGCGACCAGTTGTGGGGCCAAGAACTGCACCACCTCCGCCACAATGCCGTCTGGCCCGGGGGCTTTCCCTCTCTTTATTGTCTTTATGAGGGCAGCGACCTCTTCCTCCGAGAAGGGGAGGACTGCCTCATCATTTGTATAGTCGCCCAGATCTAAATCCCGCAACCGTCGCTGTTCCTCAGTATCCTCTGTTCTGTCGTCGTCAGGCAACAGGGATCGAAGTAGGACCTCAGCAGTCTCCTGCCATGAGTCCGTCATCCCATCCCCATGCCTGACTGTGGACAGCATCATAGGGGAGCGGATCTTTTCTCTTACTAGTTTATACGGAATCCCCCATGGATCCAAGGCCAGCTGATTGGTCACGAATGTCTCCCAGCTTCTAACTCGGACCGCTTTTAATTCTTTTTGAAATCTTTCCTTTGCCTCCCGGTATAGCAGTAACCATCTCTGCTTCTCCCACCAGACGACACTGCGCTGGTAGTGCCTCCGCAGCCTTCTGACAGACTGACGCAGCTCCTGCAGCTCAGGAGACCATGGTGTCGGCGAGGCCGCCATGGCCCTCCTCCTAGTTGGCACGGCCGCCTTCATCGCTCTAGTCACTGCACACACCAGTTCCTCAGCTCTGTTGTCGATGTCAATTTGTCTGTCACCATCCGGTAACGGAGGAATGTCACACTCTCTGGCTAAGCGTTCCCAGTTGGCTTTCCTGAAGTTCAACTGCACCTCCCACCCCATGGCCCAGTGGCACTCCCTGCTCCCTAAGGTAAAAGTGATAAGGTTGTGATCGCTTGTGGTGGCACTGTCTATCACCTTCCAGTTCTGTATTAGGTTTGCCGCATTTGGCGTGACCAAGGTCACGTCGATGTTCGTGCCTTGCCCCCCTCCCGCCGCATAGGTGGGAGAGTTTCCCGGTTTGTTTGCCACCACAAGCTGCAACGACATAATCACTTCTTCCACCTTTCCACCATTTTCGTCCCTTGTGCCACTGTACCATAGGGGGGACTTCGCATTTATATCCGCAGTTATGACAACTCTTCGTCCCTGCAACGCCATAGCCACTCTTGTTAGGTGGTCTAAATGTATGTCGATATCATCTCCATATTGAAAATACATGTTAATGAGTGTTATAGTGCCTGCTGGAGATTGCAGTTCTATGACGTTGCAGTGACTGTTTGAGTACTGCGAAAGTAAGGTTGCCTGCAGTTTTTTGTTGGTGATTACCACAGCTGCTTTGGGGGCATCCCCACAGCTGATGACTTGCCATGTGGTGGCCACAAAAGCAATTTTGCCAGCCAGAGAGTAAGGTTCCTGCAAACAGAGTACATCCAGTCTCCTCTCCTCCACTTCCCTACGGAGTTCCTGCATCACAAGTCGACTGTTGTGCGTATTTAGTTGGCCGACAGATGTCCTAGTCGTCATGGATAATATGTGTGTACTCGGTCATATGGCCAGGTCTTGTTCGGATCGAAAGTTATTCTTCCGTTTGCCAACACTGATTGGACGTATATATCCTCTAAGTCAAATTTCTCTCCTCGTCTTTCAAACAGTTTCTTTAGCAGGTCACGCAGGGCTCCGAAGTCCGTGGGGAGATTCACCGACTTTAGCTGTATTCTATCTACAGCCTCCATCACCGAGAAGGTTACCTTTCTGCCGTTCTCATGTCCAATTCGGACCACATGTCTCAAGGCAGTGGTCAGGGTTGCCGGCTGCTCCAGTCTTGCCAGCTGCATCGTAAATTCGAGGTTTGGGTACACCCTCACCGGATCGACAGGCGGAAGCCTGACAATTGATGTATCAGAGGTGCAACCCACACTCGAACTTGTGACTATATTTTCCTGTATGGATGGTTTTTCAATTTTCTCCTTGGGGGTTGCCACTACCACAGGATGCCCTTGCCGTGGATGGTCTGTTTTCGGCTCAGATCCCCGGCTTCGAGGGGAGGGAGCTATGAGTGGCATGGGAAATTCTGTTTGCTGTCCTTTGTCTACCATGAATGCCTCTGTCTGGACAGCAGTGTCTGCTGTTTCGACTTCTGAGCTCGAAAGCGATCTCAGAAATTCCCTGAATTTGTGAGCCCTCATAGCATCCCTCCTTCTCTTGCTCGGGGATTTTCGCTTTGGCATCCTGTAGGTTGTGTCAGACTCAACCATAATCAATTCTGGATATTAGGCGTTGTTCTAACATCCTGTATGTAGGGCAACTCCGTCCTGTAGCTCCACATGGTTTTTTCCCTCTGCTCTTACAGGGAATACAAACACTGGCAGCCTTGCAGTCCTTTCGTACGTGTCCATTGTCACCGCACTTGGAGCACGCCGACCCCCTGGTGCAGTGCCTGAGAATGTGGTCCAAGTCCCCACAATTGTGGCAACGAGGTACCACGATGTAATCCCTTACATTAATTGCATGAAACCCGACATATAGTCTGCCCATTCCAGTAATTTGCTTCCACATTTGTGGATTTACCTCGGCCACGTGATGGACAACGTCCCGATCACGGGGTCCTGTTTTGAATTTGAGTTTGAATTTATTATTGAATTCTTCCGCGTTCATGCTTTCAAAATTTTGTCCCCTTATTGTCTCGCTTAACTCGTCGTTAGTCATTATAGTTGGCACGTCATATAATATCACCAAAGGATTCCTTTTCCGTGGAGGTTCACATTTCATTACTGCATTCAGTTTTTGGTTTTTTAGTAGTTTTTCCTTATCTTCTTCTGAGGCTACTTCTACTATTACAGAGTTCTTGCTGGGTTTAACTTTCTTGATTCTTATTTTGTCCTTTACAGGATCTATTGTGGTAGTTAAAAGTTCTTGTAGCTTTTTTACACTTGTGTCCTGTCCTGGCAGCGTCCGAAGAAAAACTGCCGTGTCTTGTCTCTTTGCTACCCTGTCGATTGTATCTGACAGAGATTGGAATATGTCAAGCAAATAATTGAGGACGTAGGTAGCAAGTGCTACTCTCAGGTGAAGAGCTTAGCACAGGAGAGGAATTTGTGGCGGGCCGCGTCAAACCAGTCAGAAGACTGATAACCTCCCTCCACCCCCCCCCCAAAAAAAGAGACACTTATAGAGAATGAGGAGGCCTCTTAGAAAGAATTCCCTGTGACTATAATATTGTTCAGATAACATATAGGTCATCTAGATACGACAAACCTTTGTGCAACGTTACCATGATTGTACAGAAGCTGGGTACATCATTTTAAATAACTGTTGAAAATGTTGAATCTTGTTAAGTTTTTCTAGTAAAATAAAATTATTATGGAAGTGTCTCTACTTGATTTTTTTGCGAATATAGCCTCTAGACCCTTACTATCATTCGATTCATTACGATGTTTCGGCAACTGCCATCATTAGACCGTAACATAACGCATAAAGTAAAGTTCACTTGCACCTGCCATATAGCCTACTAAAGTTACAGAAATGTAGACTTCTAGCATGTTATGACGTAGCTATCGGCCCAGAAGTATTTATAGGCTTTTGATGATAAGGCAGTCTAAAGCAATGACGAATTTTAGTGAACGTTTGACTGAAATACGCTTTATACTTAAGAAAGGGTATGACGGGGGATGGTACGAAGCACCCTTCGCCAAACATTACACAGTGACTTGCGGAATATGTATGCAGATGTAGAAATGTAGACGTAGAATTAAGATAAGGAAAAGCCATACCAAAACAGAGAAAGAAATAACGTTAGGAGGCCTGTATTCTAGTCCGCTTCAGTCAAGAAGTAGCTCAAAAGTGTAAATAATCTCTTGCACTGGTGATAGTTCCCCTTTAATTGTTCACTGCGACTGCCATTTCTTCGTATAACTATTCTTACTGTACTAATGTTCGCGCGAATCATAATACTTTATCGTTAAACTGAAATAATAGTCTCATAATCATATCAAAGACATTCCTTGCAGTACCTTGTAACACACGGCACTTACAGATTTAAGTACACCGCCAAATCGCATACCGTGTTAGAGCAACACTGTTGCCTCATGAGTCAAAAACGAACTAAGCATTCCACTTACTCGTTGATACAAAGCAGTTTCTATCACACTTCACTCGTATTGCGTCAGCTACCAAAGAAAACCATTGCGGTAGTATTATATGCTCTAGATAACCATCTTCACGTACTTTTGATAAACAGTCTACTAAAGAGATGGCGGCGTGCCGTTATATTCTCACTGTTGAAAGTACTGTGAAATAATGTTGTGCAATAACGTCACTGAAAGCAAGATCTGAGGTACAAATCGACATTTGGAAAAGTCTACGACAACACTTTTGTGTGCAGAATGGATCGCATTAACAGTGTAAGAGACGCGGTGTTTCTTTCCCAAGTTCCTTCGAATTTCAAGGGCAACTAGAGCGTGTTCACAATCAATGCTTGATATTTCTGCTCTCAAGCAGCTAATCTTTGCTGTCAATGATAAGCGGGCAGGCGTACGATAAAACATTATCCTTCTCTCGCCGATGGGTATTTAGCATACATTATTTGAAATTATCACATCAGACAACTGAACAACACAGTAAATATAATGCTGTTACATAATAGTAAAAAAAACGGTAAGTCGTACACTCATGCATTGATATGACCGCAACGACAGCAATAAAGAGTTGGCATAAAAAGTCGAAAGCCAGCTGGTCTAATATCAATTAGAGCACCCAGATGGAACAACAAGAAAAACTCATTCTTGAGGAGAACTTAACATGTATTTTGCCACTGGTCTCCGCCACTGAAACAGAGAGCAATACAGAAAGAAAAAGAAGAAAAAAAGTAGGATTCGCACAGCGGACAGGACCTCTTCGAAACTATCTCAGACTACATGGGCATAGGAAGCTCAATAGTTCTCTTTTTCAGCTACACAAGTGAAATAAAATATAAATGCATTTAATACGGCTAAAAGACAATTTCACATTATACCGTTAAGAGTATAGTATTAGCGCTCTTATATTAATTCTATAGCCTAAGTTCTTTATATATAGATGGTAGTGAGAGAGTGGAGCATAAACTTTCCGCTGTTCCCGATGTTATTGTCATGTGAAGGTCATGTTTAAAAACGCAAAGTATATTTATATACAGTCCCACGTAAATGCAAAACAGAGCAACCTATTCCCATTAACTAAGGGTAAAACAACGAATGTACAAAATTACAAATCAATATATGTAACATCCACCTAGTGCTGCATCAAAGAGTATATTCTAAGCTGAAACATTACGGCATACCCCGCAGAAAACTGTTTCTCTGATCGCGGGTTTTTCATTCCCGCGAAATATGCAGGAAGTTTCTGAAAGGAGTTCTACATTTTATGATATTGCCGGCTGATGACGGAATATGGAAGGGTATGCTGAAAAGCAAAATCTCTCAATTTTTTAATTTGAAAGCTCTTAACGCTTTTAAAATAAAACAACCTTTGTTAACGTTCTATATATTTATTCTTAATGTCTATGTATTTATTTCTTAACATAGTGACTATGTCGCGGAACACATTTCTCCCAACAGGACAATAGTTTGCTGAAACCGTCACTGTATAATCTCTGACACTGTCGACGGTGCCACAGCCTGAAATCTCCGTGCACCGCTTCATCAGTATCGAAGTGAAATCGTCGAAGGTGTTCTTTAACTTTTGTAAACAGATGAAAATGGTATGGGACCTAGTTGGGACTATACGGAGTGTGTTCGATGACAGTGGACCGAAGGCGTCGGATTGTTGTTGATATCGCGACGCTCGTCGTGTGGTCTGCCACTGTCGTGCTGTAGCAGAGGGTACTCTGTAAGTGGACGAGCTCTTCAAACTCGAAACACAGTTACAGCACGCTGTTGCTTCGACATAGTCACGTTACATACCGCCATGTTACAGGCTGCCATTCGGAGCCCTGTAAACTTGAAGACTATCCACATAAGAAATTCTAAAACATTACTATTCAGCACACTCTCGAACTACGGAGATTTTTAAAAACAGACCGAACATACGAAAGCGGTAGAAGAGACTATAAGACGACGTCCAAATTCTAGCAAGTGTGAAGAAATAAGCAGATATTCGTATGGCGAAGGATTTAATTAACAGAAATTTCGATTTAAGCTTGTAAAAAACTTGGAATCGTATTTTCTTTGGTCCACCCTGTAAAGAAGTCGCTGCAGTGCAACTCCGATTGATATCCCAGCACGAATCGTGTGTCCCACCACATACTCAGTTCACATGAAGTTCTTTGCAGCCGAACACCACCTCTGACCCCAGCGTATCCCGTGGGCGCAAGCGCAGTGTTTAAAATAGCTGAAGGGAAAGCCGTAGGTAATGTCTGCCTGCTGACTCAAAATATGTCAAGAAGGTATACGCCCGAAATATCAGTTGAAGAAGTGAAGTTTCTGCAGCTGAAATCTCGAAATCTGGTGCATTTGATGGGAGTAATCTGACGAGAAGTTACTCATCTACAAAGGACAATATTGCAACCAGCGGAGGAAATATTTATTGTGTATGAGCCGGTGGGTTTCTGGAGCCAGGAGATATCGATTCTTACTTCCATCTTTGGTCGATGTCCCTGTGCCTTGTTCTCTTTGCGTCTTTGAGGCAGGCTATTTATGATGGCGCGCGTGCGGGCAAAAACTGTAGAGGAAGACAGAGATTGGAATACGTCAAGCAAGTAATTGAGAACGTAGGTTGCAAGTGCTACTCTGAGATGAAGAGGTTAGCACAGGGGAGGAATTCGTGGCGGGCCGCATCAAACCAGTCAGTAGACTGATGACCCAAAAAAAAATTCTGTTCATCGGTTAACTTGTAACATGATTATATTAAGGTTTTGCTTTTCTCTCTCTCATATATATATATATATATATATATATATATATATATATATATATATACTACAGTGTGTCTGCCACTCATGTTTTCCCGTTTTCAGAAATGTGTATAGTGGTCGACGCGAGCAAACCTCGCCCCGCGAGCTTGCAATGTGACGGAAAACTCAGGATTTGAACTCGGGGCTGTCCGGACCCCTGTTAACGGGCGGTTTCTCTATCCCATTCAACGAGAGGCTTTTTTTAGGCAGAAGTTTTTCTACTGCCCAAAATTGAGTATACGTTCACCCTTTGGATCGTGTGTTTGTGAAATCATAATTGATTAACGTTTGCTCGTGTCCATCACATGTTTATCAAATTGACGTTTTGCCTTGAGCTTGCATAAAGTCTAGAATCTCTTGGACGTTGAGTGTAGTAGAGTGCTAAGTGTAAACAGAACAATTGATAGTACCCTTGAGGTCAGATAGCATCAAATTAATTTTACCTTTTCAGTAAGTGTAAAACTGAGTGGGAAAGACGATTGCAGACATTGTAAACATTTGGTTATCTATTTCATCTATTATTTTGGTTGTTGTTACCGGCACGTAAAGGGGCCTTTGTCACAAGTGTGACGGTTAATGTTGTAAATACTAATTGTGGATAGAGCCTTGATATGCAAATGTTGTTAATTGATTATTACTGCTGATGAATTCATGTGTATGTAATCAATAAAGAAGTGTTGCAACTACAAACTGGTTGTGTTACTGGTGTACAAGGTTGGAGTGTCCAATCGCCACACCAGTGTAGATTGATCAGCTAAATACTATGACTACTACTCACCACGAGATTCAATCCCATCAGTTTAAGGAAGATCTATAGGCGAAGCACAATCAATCTAACGACGATTCTGGGGAAATCCACCGACATAAATGATTTTGAAAAAAGGGCTGACCGTTATGGTCCGACATGTGGGATCGAGCATCTCGGAAAACGCAAACCTATTGGTTGTTAACGTGCTCCTTTTGTGAGCGTTTATGGAAAGAGGTTGAAAAACGCTGAAGCCACGACTTGGGGCAAGATGTCGAGCGCGCCTGCCTCGTCTCAGAACGTGTTTGTTGGTGGCTTCCCCGTTCTGTAAAGGGGAATAGAGGCAGATCTAAACATAGAGGCCAATACTCGTGTTGGCACAAGTCTTTTGGAACATAGCGTGATATGCTGTTGAGCATGAGGCTCGGCAGCTGCTCACCCCTACATCTTCCCATTTGAATCGGCGACATCGTCAGTTATGATTGCAGCTGGCAGGGGATCATCGAGATTGGACCGTAGATCGATGTAAACGTGTCACCTTGTAGGATAATTCACGTCTCTTGCTATACCAGGTTGATACTGTGTCCGAATGCGCCGTCATCCAAAAGAATGGCTGCTCCAAACATGGAGCCCCATTGGTAAAGGGGTGGGGGGGAGGGAGGCTTGGGGACTTATTGTGCTGTGAGGGACATTCGCGAGTGCTTTCTTAGGACGTGTAGTAAACAAAGGCAACATGACAGCTACGGGTACAAGAAAATTATTGATCACTTGCACTCCATCGTGCCTGAAGGCATCTTCCACGAGGATAAGTGCCGTTGTCACAAGTCCAAAAGTGTGCAAAGAGGTTTGTGACGCATGATGGTGGACCATCACGTAATATTCTGGCCATCAAATTCCGACCTGAGGCAGATGGAACACACCCGCTGTGGGAGGGAAAATTATAACTTCTCATCTCTTACAGTTCAATCCATCAACCTCAGTAAGCTTCTTGATGTCACGGCCCTTCACTCGACGTTGGTAAACACTGATTTAGCCGATAAAAGCAGCAGAAAATTCGATTAAATACCTTCCAAGTAGAGCCGCATAACTCAGGCTTAGAAGCAGTGTGCGTGAGTTCGGTATATTTATGGCTTTAGGGATTATAAAAAATTGCTCGTGAATTTTTTAAAGTTCAACTAATTAGACTTTATTGACTCCAAAACATGCAAATGGTTATCGTCTTTTCTGTGAAACTAATATTGATGCAGATTAAGCACTGTTTTTACTACAAGTTATCCACATGGAAGCAGCCAGAAATTCACCAGTCCGACCCAAATGATTTTCACACCTTATATAGTCACTGTCCCACAACTGTTCGCGAATGATGAGTACTGTATCAAGTACTGTATCTTGCCTTTCGTGGGCAAGTGCTCTACCGAAAGGTCCCGACTTCGAGTCTCGGTCCAGCACACAGTTTTAATCTGCTAGGAAGTTCAAAGTACGACTTATTGTCAAAAATGAAATACTAATTAATTTAACATTTGAAACGTCCCCTTTGAAAAATTATACATGACTGTGCTTAAACTGACACACAATATTTTTAGCACAACGCAATCTGACTTTCAATAATCCCTAGAAAAGAATGGCCCTGACTAACATTAACCTATACGTTTCACATATCACTTACCTCACCAAAAATCTTCGTTACTCGAACTACTGCAATACAGCGAGCGCCACTACTGCCAGCTAAATAAAAGATTGAAACTACGGAAGTCACTAACTACTGATAGGCACAGTTAGCGAATGAAAGATTTTAATAGAGAACAAACAATGTATTTACCTTAATAGTCATAATATGTATATCAGTTCATGACATCCATTCTTACAAATTTCAGAACTCCGCCATCTCTCTCCCCACATCCACCACTGCTGGCGGCTCACCTCCAACTTCGCAACGCTACGCGCTGTTAGCATCCAGCTGCCGCTGCCCAACACTACAATGGCAGACAACAATGCAAACCAGCCACAGACTGCACAGGGCACAGCCAGTGATTTTCATACAGAGCGCTACGTGGCGGCGGCGTTACCAATATAAGAACCTAAACAGCCTACTTACACATCTAACATTCCTTCTGACTGCTGTAATACAAAAGCATGCATACAAGAATGGTTCATGACTGCAGAAGAGCTTTTCCAGGCATACATTTCACATAGCTCTTAATTAAATAAACCAGCCACACCTTAAGTATGCCCTCCATACACACTCCACATCTCTCTGTAACAATGATACAACAAAACATAGTTAACTAACAATATTAAAAGTGGTAACAATTACGTCAGCAGCTGTTGTAATGAAAGCAAAGAAAAGTCTAGAAAGAAAACTTCTATGAACTGGTTCCATTTCGTTACAGTTTCGTTATAAATGAACACCTTAGAATCCCTGGAACCGTTTTTTAATAGTAACAAAGTTATTGTGGCTTTTACGTAAATTTCTATTTCTCGGACAGTATTAAAAACACTGAACTGAGATTTTTACAGTATAGTTGTATTATTAATGAAAGTACGCACATGGAATATGAAAAAGTTCGAATAAAATTTAATACTGTCTCTTTAGGTTCACAAAGAGTGTGAATAACCGAACGTACACAGCGGTAGGCAATCTGCTAGCCTCAGCGTCCACCTACAGCTCAAATTTCTCTCTTCCTGGCTACCTGACAAGACGCAATGAAAGTCTGCTTACTTCACTGTAATGCGAAAAAACTCGGAATAATTTGCTATGTCAGACCGGCGCGCTGCCGGACATCTGCTCGGTGTCCTCAAACTAAAGCGGTGAAGTTGGTAAATGACAGAGGCTTACTCAGATTACCTATCAGTGAAATATGAAAATTTATGCCGGACCAAGATTCGAGCCTGGGATTAGTATTCGAACGCAGTTGGATGTAGACAGTGTGACGTATGGGAGTTTGGATCGGTTCGGGGGGCGTGCACGGATAGGCGATGTGGTTAAGGCGACATCTTGCAATAAGTGGGAAATCCGGGTTCGAGACCCGGTCCGGCACAAATTTTCAAATGCCACTATGAGGTAATAAAGCTACACCTGAAACAGCTGATGTCAAGTTAATTCGCATTCAGCGAATTTACTTCGAATTAATTTCGAACGGTTGTCAGTCGCCATTATTGTCCGTTCACGTAGACATGTAAATAAATGTTAGTGATATACACCGCCCACCTCGACATTAGATACTGCTTGGTGGCGCTGCGAGCACGTGATGCGGTGACAAAAGCATGTAAGTTGTACAGACACGGACCGGGGATCACCCTAGCGAAGATATGGGCCCCAACTGTGGAAATACATTGAGATAGTCGACTATGACGAAGGGCAGATTATTATTAAGCAGAGCCTGTGGACGAGTATCTCGAACACGGGGACGCTGGTCGATTGTTCAAGCGTTACTGTCTTGAGCATCTACGTATAGAGGTAGAAGAACAGTAAAACTACCACTAGGCTTTGAATGTTTGGACGTCCACGACTCGTCACAGAACGTGGCGATCGGGGATTTGCCTGTGTTGTGGTTGGCAGGAGGGCCAACACCGTGTTACTAGAGGAGGCCGAAAGGCACGCGTTTTAGCTCACGCAGGGTGGCGTGAGGTCTGGAACAGGACAAGGAAATTAGAATTTAGAAAAACCGACGTAGCTGGTGAAATACGTAACTTTAATCCATTAATGATGAACGTCGCTCTTGACGGTACATGATTCACAATATCAATAGTAACTGAATATGGCGCCTTGCTAGGTCGTAGCAAATGACGTAGCTGAAGGCTATGCTAAACTATCGTCTCGGCAAATGAGAACGTAAGTAGGCAGTGAACCATCGCTAACGAAGTCGGCTGTACAACTGGGGCGAGTGCTACGAAGTCTCTCCAGACCTGCCGTGTGGCGGCGCTCGGTCTGCAATCGCTGATAGTGGCGACACGCGGGTCCGACGTATACTACTGGACCGCGGCCGATTTAAAGGTTACCACCTAGCAAGTGTGGTGTCTGGCGGTGACACCACAGTCTGCTCTGTAAAGTAGGGTAAATAGCGATCTGTGCCATCTCTGTCGATAGAGCGCAATGCTAGTGCACACACAAGTGTTTCGGAGCACACTCTTCACCGTACACTGTTGAATTTGTAAGTGCGCAAAGGCCACCCCCACATGTTCACAAGTCGACCCAACGGAATCGTCAATTATGATTGCAGTGGGCACAGGACCATCGAGATTCCACCGTCGATCACTGGAAACGTGTCGGCTCTTCGAGTGCATCAAATGTTTGCTACACTAGACAAATGGTCGACTCCACAAACGTCGTCATCGAGGTGAACGGCGACTCGAAACGTGCAACGCACCACGGATGCAGGCTGATGGGACACTATCTCCTGCTCTTACATGGGACCGTGGTAGCAATCGAAGACATGCTGGAAGCTGCGAACCTCCTTCATCCTCTCGTGTTTGATGTCTTCCCCGACGCTGATGTCATCTTTCGGCAGTTGAATTGTTCGCGTCTCGGAGCCAGAACCGTGCTACAGTAGTTTGAGGAGCATTATAGTACATATATGGACATATTCACCTGTTGTAAATAATATGGAATCCATCTGGTTCGCCATCGGGCGCCATCACCGCGTACGCAAATCAGTAGTACATTCAGCTGAATCTACATCTACATACATACTCCGCCAGCCACCAAGTGGTGTGTGGCGGAGAGCACAATTCGCTCCGAAGTCATATTCCCCCGCCCTGTGTTCCACTCGCGGATCGCGCGAGGGAAAAACGACTGTCTGAACGCCTCAGTACGAGCTCTAATTTTCCTTATCTTTGAATGGAGATCATTGCGCGATTTGAAAGTTAGTAGTAATAATATATGCTCCACATCCTCGGTGAAGATCGGATTTCGGAATTTAGTGAGCAGCCCCTTCCGATTAGCGCTCCGTCTATCTGCAAGTGTGTCCCACTTCAAACTTTCGATAATATTTGTAACGCTCTCGCGATGTCTAAATGTACCAGTCACGAATCTTGCAGCTCTTCTTTGGACCTTCTAAGTCTCTTGAATCAGAGCTAACTGGTAAGGGTTTCATACAGATGAACAACGTATTGTACACTATTTTCCTTATTGAAGGACTGCATCGCTTCAGGATTCTACCAATGAACCGCAATCTAGAGTTCCCCCTTACCCGTCACTTGTGTTATCTGATCATTCCTTTTGAGATCGTTTCGAATTGTCACACCCAGATACTTGACGGATGTTACCGCTTCCAAACACTGGGGATTTATTTTGTACTCGTACATTAATGGGGATTTTCGATTTGTTATACGCAGTAGGTTACACTTACTAATATTGAGAGATAACTGCCAGTCATTACACCACGCATTTATTTTCTGCAAATCCTCATTGATTTGTTCAACCTTTCTACTTTCCTGTAGACTGCAGCATCATCGGCAAGCAGTCTAATGCCGCTGTCAACCAGATCGTTTCTGTAAATCGTAAAAAGCAGCGGACCTATTACGCTGCTCTGGGACACACCTGAATTTACGCTTGTTTTTGATGAAGTCACCCCGTTCAGGAGGACATACTGCTCCCTGTCTGTTAGAAAACTTTATATCCTACCGCATATGTCTTCGGATAGACCGTAAGCAACCTCTTTTTTGGAGCAAGCGGCAGTGCGGAACTTTCGAAAGTCGAGAAATATGGCATCAACCTGGGAGGCTGTATATAGAGCCTGTTGTATATGTATTATCCACAAAGACGGCCATCTGTGTCTCGCATGACCGCTGTTTCTTCAGATGAGCTTCTCAAAGTCTAGAAAGGTCATTATGTTCCATGATTCTACAATAAATCGGTGTCAGTGAAATTGGCCGGTAGCGAGTAACATAATTCAACAACTGCTGGGTCAGTTATGGGTAGCACTGCACCCGAGAATAAAGTACTTGTGCTAGCTGCAAATAGGGCACAGAGAGGGCGGTGTCTGTGCAGGCTGGCAGCTGTATTGACGTAATCAGGGCCAGATGCGCGGTCGCCGTGATCGCGTAGTTAGAGCCGATTGCTGCAGGTAACCCGAGCACCTGCCGCATTACGCGGTGACAATTGCCATTAACACCCGCTGTGCAGCTAAGCACGTGACCCGCTAGCCGGATCTCGGCTCCGCGACCGCTGCACCGACCGCCGGCGCTGGAGCGACTTTGGCTAACTCCGCAGCACGCTTATCTATTTTGTTGTTGCCGTTGCTAGATCGCCTCACGGCGCTCAACGCCAAGGTTGCTAGCAACCGAATACGATTATTTTATCATAACAACAGTTGCTGTTGTTGTTGTTGTTGTTGTTGTGGTCTTCAGTTCAGAGACTGGTTTGGTGCAGGTCTCCATACCACTCTCTCCTGTGCAAGCTTCTTCATCTCCCACCACCTACTGCAACCTACATCCTTCTGAATCTGCTTAGTGTATTCATCTCTTAGTCTCCCTCTATGATTTTACTCTCCACGCTGCCCTCCAATGCTAAATTTGTGATCCCTCGATGCCTCAGGACATGTCCTACCAACCGGTCCCTTCTTCTAGTCAAGTTGTGCCACAAACTTCTCTTCTCCCCAATTCTATTCAATACCTCTTCATTAGTTACGTGATCTACCCATCTAATCTTCAACATTCTTCTGTAGCATCACATTTCGAAAGTTTCTATTCTCTTCTTGTCCAAACTATTTATCGTCCATGTTTCACTTCCATATACGGCTATACTCCATACAAATACTTTCAGAAACGACTTCCTGACACTTAAATCTATACTCGAAGTTAAAAAATTTCTCTTCTTCAGAAACGCTTTCCTTGCCATTGCCACTCTGCCTTTTATATCTTCTCTACTTCGACCATCATCAGTTATTTTGCTCCCCGAATAGCAAAACCCCTTTACTACTTTAAGTGTCTCATTTCCTAATCTAATTCCCTCAGCATCACCCGACTTAATTCGACTACTTTCCATTATCCTCGTTTTGCTTTTGTTGATGTTCATCTTATATCCTCCTTTCAAGACACTGTCCATTCCGCTCAACTGCTCTTCCAAGTCCTTTGCTGTCTCTGGCAGAATTATAATGTCATCGGCGAACCTCAAAGTTTTTATTTCTTCTCCATGGATTTTGACACCTACTCCGAATTTTTCTTTTGTTTCCTTTACTGCTTGCTCAATATACAGATTGAATAACATCATGGAGAGGCTACAACCCTGTCTCATTCCCTTCCCAACCGCTGCTTCCGTTTCATGTCCCTCGACTCTTATAACTGCCATCTGGTTTCTGTACAAATTGTGAACAGCCTTTCGCTCCCTGTATTTTACCCCTGCCATCTTTAGAATTTGAAAGAGTATTCCAGTCAACATTGTCAAAAGCTTTCTCTAAGTCTACAAATGCTAGAAACGTGGGTTTGCCCTTCCTTAATCTTTCTTCTAAGATAAGTCGTAAAGTCAGTATTGCCTCACGTGTTCCAATATTTCTACGGAATCCAAACTGATCTTTCCCGAGTTCGGCTTCTACCAGTTTTCCCATTCGTCTGTATGCAATTTGTGTTAGTATTTTCCAGCCGTGGCTTATTAACCTGATAGTTCGGTAATTTTCACATCTGCCAACACCTGATTTCTTTGGGAATAGAAATATTATATTCTTCTTCTGAGGGTATTTCGCCTGTCTCATACATCTTGCTCTCCAGATGGTAGAGTTTTGTCAGGACTGGCTCTCCCAAGGCCGTCAGTAGTTCTAATGGAATGTTGTCTACTTCCGGGGCCTTGTTTCGACTCATGTCTTTCAGTGCCCTGTCAAACTCTTCACGCAGTATCGTATCTCCCATTTCGTTTTCATCTACATTCTCTTCCATTTCCATAATATTGTCCTCAAGTACATCGCCCTTGTATAGACCCTCTATATACTCCTTCCACCTTTCTGCTTTCCCTTTTTTTCTTAGAACTGGGTTTCCACATAAAAACAGTAATAGTCCTAAAATACTTCAGCTTAAGACCCAATAAAATACATTATGGGATCAGGTAACAGAACTCTTCAAAAATATGTAAAGAGCGTTTAAATGAATCGAGGTGCAAGTTTCGCGAAGTTATAGCGAACGAAGTGACAAATTTTATGACGTACGCAAGGAATTTGTAACTCTTGCACCTGACGAATTATGACACCGGCTGTGCTATTATTAACACCGCAGCTCATTCTGAAGCTGGAAAGTGCCTTCGAATCGGGCTTCACCGACTTAACACGTGTGGAATCTATTCAAACAGTGTTATAAAGCGATTCCCAACAGACAATAGAACACGTTGCATTTCGTCTGATCGCAGCCAAGGCGTCCGTGCTAAGGGATTTTTGCGGACCCCTTGTTTTAATTTTCTCTATGGATAACATTCTACAGTCCTTTAATCTGGTGAATGTGTAGGAGATTTTGTGTTTCCTGAACGACCGACCTGTTTCCCCTTAATTTTTCTGATAGTAAAAAATGTCGTGTGACGACAAGTCCTTATATTTGACGCCACGTCAGCGACTTGCTTGTCGATGGGGATGAAATGATGAAGATTAGGACAACACAACACCCAGCCAGTGAGCGGAGAAAATCTCCGATCCAGCCGGGAATCGAACCCAGGCCCTTAGGATTGACAGTCTGTTGCGCTGACTACCCAGCTACCGGGGTCGGACATTTTTCTGTTAGGATGGTCTGTTATTATCTGGGAGAAACATCCGACATCCCACTACCACGTGGATTGTGTAATGTCTTCACATACCTGCAGGAGTAGGCTGTTACGAGCTGTATATAGACTGCCGTCAATAAGAGAAGGACCAATGACGTTGCAAAAATACAACAGCAAAAACGGTGAAAATCGGGGGCTTTAGAACATGTGTGGTCCGCTGTAGGGCCCCCTTCCTCTCAAGCCGAAAGTGTAAGATGTGTGTTCATACCACCCTGCGACATCCTGATGGCTCTTCCTCCATTCCGCCTCTAACTAGTGCAAAGGACTTTGCAACTGAAGTGCATGCTATCCTAATTGCTGCCTGAACGCGTCAGAATGACGTTTGAGAGTGCAAGATACGTCAGGGTGAATATTTCGTAGAATGCGTTAACCACAGTGGCAGTGAGACGTCAGTTGTTATATCGCTACAGTACCGCTATTCGCGATACGTCCTAAAAATGGAAAAAAGGAGTCTACAGATAATTCGTTGACATTAGTGCCGTAATTAATGGTTGCTCGCATTACAAAAAAAATATGGATCTGTGCAACATGAATGATGGGGAGAGGAGAGGAGGAGAAGAGAGGAAGTGAGGAGGTGATCAAGTGGGGAAGTGGGGAACTGCAGTAGTGCAGAAGTGATGAAGTGCAGAAGTGATGAAGTGCAGAAATGGTGAAGTGAAAAAATGGTGAAGTGCAGAAACGGTGAAGTGCAGAATTGGAGAAGTGCAGAAGCGATGAAGTACAGAAGTAATAAATTTCAGAAGTGGGAAAGTGCAAAAGTGAGGCAGTGGGGAAGTGGGAAGTGTAGAAATGGTGAAATGCAAAGTGCAGATTTGGGAAAGAGGGTAGGTAGACAGGTGGGCAGATGAGGAAGTGGAGAAAAGCGGATTTGAAAGGGAATACCACCACCAGCTACATGAATAGTACCATGTTGATAAGAGAGGCACATTGCCTCAACTGGTTTTGAAGGCACTCATTCCGTGTCATCAGCTTGTACTAACATTTACCTGACTCACCAATTTGAGCGAAGTTTTTCGTTGGTTCAGCAACGGATGATAGAGTTCATGCTAATCTCTATCCCCCGTGACGTGAGATGCTGAGAGGTACTTACAGACCATAGTTTGACAGGCTCGTATAAAGGTTGGTTTTGTTGACATATTCCCAGATAGTAGCAGACGAGTTGGAAGGATCTTGACGATGGCCCAGAACTTTGCCAACATGTTTATGTGTCCATTTGTTAGCAGAGACAATTAACAGATGAGAAGGATATGTGCTGTTATCGTAGTGACACCCAGCAGATGCGCTAAGTGCGCCCAGTTGGCAACATTGAGATTGATCAGATGAGTTCCACGTGTCCAGACGCGGTTGTTGCAGACCTAGTTTACTTTCTTGACTACAAAATATGGTTGAATTAACTGGTTTACATGCACGGTAAGGAATCCTACACAAGGAAGAACCTTCTCCGTTGCACTTCACTGTGTGCGACATGGATATAGATGTGGGGAATAGAAGGTGAGCCTAATGTCTCTCAAGATATAGGACAGGTCTGGCCATGAGCTGTACGTCTATGTGGAGGTGAAAGAGTGCCTACCATAATTTCTTCTATTACAGTTACAACAGCACGCACTCCTTCCACTAAATGTGAAACATTTTCAGTAAACAAAAGGTAATAAGAATTAAATGTAATAACTGAGTTCGTCGTAAAATTATGTTTTAACAGTGAGGGATTCTAACTGTACATTAAGAAAGTCACAAGTAGTTATTATATTAACGGCTTGTTAATGATTATGGAACTAGAACCAGACTTAACTTACAACAACTATGAAACATTATACAAGATATTCAAAACAGTACTTTCTGCCAGGGAATAAACTGTACCACAAATTATCCAAGATTCTGAAAGAGCTTATTAAGACCAACGTACACAGAGCAACAGCTAAAGCAGTCCTCTTAAATAATACATGCTATACTAGAAATTGTTACTTAAAGGAGACGAGGCAGAGGTTTGTAAAAATGTTAGGGTTGGTACAAACTAAAAAAGTAAAGATATTTCTGATTCCAAAATATACTTTCAGTATACAGTTCATGTGATTAGAAAACTATTTGCCAACTGCCTGTGAATACGCTAAACTCCTTTTATCTTCCTGAGACCAATATATTCTCCTTGTTGGGGGATGGTGATTAAGTTTTTGAGACAGACAAATGTGAACGCACAACGAATGTAATGGAGAGGCGGAGCCCTGTTACCTGTCGAATGTGAGTGCAACGTATTCAGTGACTCGTTGTGAGATGTGAATAAACTGTGTAACATTAGTTTTCAAATTAACTTGACATGTAATAATTATAATGGCGTCTTGTACGGGGTGTCTGTATGTGGGGGTAAGAGCGGCGGCATTCTTGAAATGCGCTCCCTTGGGTTTTAGGTATGTGCTTCAAATGTGAAGGAAGCCATGTGGCACATCATTTTGAACTGTATCTTCTCAATAACATACATGTCAAATCTGTTTTAAGATATCTTTATTTGTGTAAGAGTTATGAGCTATTACAGTTGGTAAAGTTTAGGACACTTGTCAGAGTCAGCGTTACAGCATGTGCTCCAAATGACCTCCATTGCACTGGACACACAATCGGAGTCTTTTTTGGCAATCCTGCAGCACAAGTAACATGATCTGTGTGTCAATAGAGGCATACGCCTTCTCAATATGCTGGAAAAGATGGGCTACATTGTTGACTTTTACCTCAGACTCAGTTGATATCAGATGTCCCCACAAATGAAAGTCAAGGGGTGTAAGATTAGAGGACATTGGTGGCCTTTCGATATGCCCCTACTACCTATCCAGTGACCTATAAAACGTTCATCCAGAAACTTTCTGACTTCAGTAGTAGGGGAGGTACGCAGTTTTGTTGGCAGAAGGTTGGGAAACTACCCTGCGGTCTCTCAACAGCGTTGGAACCACATAATCACCGACCGTGTTAAGATATCTCTCCCTATTCAAGGTTGCATCAATGAACACCAAACCCACGATTCTTCTGTCTAAAAGCCGGCCGCGGTGTTCTAGCGGTTATAGGGCTCAGTCAGGAACCGCGCGACTGCTATGGTCGCAGGTTCGAATCCTGCCTCGGGCGTGTATGTGTGTGATGTCCTTAGGTTAGTTAGGTTTAAGTAGTTCTAAGTTCTAGGGGACTTATGACCACAGATGTTGAGTCCCATAGTGCTCCGAGCCATTTGAACCATTTTTTTCTGTCTAAAATCCCACACAAAACCACGACTTTTTTACTACCAGCACCTTTACATGATCCACCCACGAGGGATTTGCGTCTGACCAGCAACGATGGTTCCGTTTGTTTACTTCTCCTTGCACATAAAAATCCGCTTCGTCAGTGAACAGCACCTGTCGTCAGAAGTTTCGATTCCTGTTATTCTGATCCAGAGTCCATTGGGTAAACTGCACCCGCCGGTAATGATCGTCCACTGAGAGATGATGCTGCAACTGTAACTTGTACAGATGCCATTGGTGTGTGTGCAACACACACAGGATCGAACACTGACATGGGATATTGGTGATAACTGGCGCGCACTGCGATGTAGAATTTTATAAACACTGCCGCAATTCTCATGCGGAATGTCATTTCTCTTCGATGCCGGGCACTAAAGTCAGCAGCAATGACTCTGGTACTTCGTCCACCACTCATTAACAGAATTTCAATGCATTCCTGGTGTGTAATTGCCATTGTGAATCACGTGGAACAACAAACAGAACTGATCACCTCCTTCCAATTTCAATTTTTAACAGATCATAAGTGCTACACAAATATCTTAAACCGATTTCACTTGTGTATTCCTGAGATAGAGGCAATTCAAAATGATGAGCCTCATGACCGCCTTTCCATTTGAAGCACGTCACCCAAATCTAATATGGCGGATTCCAAAATGGCCGCCGCTGTCGCCACAGCTCCTGTAAGTTGCCGCCCCCTCCCCCTCCTCCTACAGAGAACCCGTACCAAACCCATTACGACTCCTCACACAGTTTGACTATCATAGGGGTGTATCCAAACTATTGCCTCACCTTGTATTAAGAGTACAATGCAAAGTGGTCTCTGGATGAACAAACAACTAAATAACAAGACAAGTTGTTATTAGTAACAGATATCGGATACGATGCATTGCACAACCGCTGCAGAATAATCTCTTTAATACTGGCAAACAGGTGCTAGATTTTGGAACTTTAAGGAAATTAGACTTTAGAGATGTAATTTCACAAATTTTTCAATCATGCATCGTATTTTCTAGGTGAGTCTGTCTGCAGTATTTAAGTGCTGATATAAATGTCCATCGATGAATACGATAATAATTTGCTTTCCCACACTCAGTCTATTGTTGTCATGGCTGCTGTTTACATCATCATAGCCGACGTCCTAATCGCCGTTGTTATACCTTGGTACTTACTTTACGTTATATTTGTCTTTGTCTGAAAACTGTGGGAGTTCGATATTGTAAGCTCTTCTAATATAATCAGCATAGGGGTTCAGTGCTTGTTGTGAGGATAAAGTAACGAACCCAACAGTTAAAATTTTTTTTGCGGACTAAATTCGGCTGTCTAAGTAAGCCGTCTATATTCTTGCTTTCCCGCTATAATTCTGCATATTACAAACAATAGAACGAAACGATCCGCTTAGGCTGACCAATTAATTGAAACATATGATGTGCTTTCTTACCTTGCAATAAATTCCGCATCTTTTTTAAGTCTATTAGTAATGTAATCGAAACCGTGTACATATATATTAGTCAGGACAGTTTGCAAAATTATTCCATATTATTCTTCCAGTTGTCACTGTTGGTACCCATCACACACGTCAACAAGAAACGACCTTGATTTTCAGCCAATACTCGTTTGAAGATTTACTGAGGCGAGGTTAAAAATGATTTACATGCGAAATTCAGATAAGAGATACTTCAGCCAGATAACGGTATCAAGTTATGAAATCTCCGGTCGCGATAATAGTCTGCTCGGCGTCTGGTGAGACGAATATCGCTCTCCATATCAGACAGCATTCAGGGTTAGCGAAATTACTGTGATAGATGTCCTGTCAGCTTTCAATTTCAGTGATATAACTTCACAGACCTGAGCTTCAAATAGAAAGTAAAGTTATCCACTACTGTTCTTTTCGTTAAACAGCAACAATAATTTTCACAAACTCTATCATACCGTAAAGAAAATTATCACCGTAAAAATTAATAATATCGTTAATTCAGCTGGAGAAATAGTATTCTCTCTAATCAACGAACGCAGCGGTAAGACACTCTATTCGCATTTTGAAGAAATGGCAGTATAAATCTCCGTTCAGTCATCCACATTTTGCTTTGCCGTTGTTTTCCCATAATCGTTTAACGCAAATGTCGAGATGGTTCCTTTGAAAAGGATACCGTTCATTTACGTCGGCAATGTGTTTCAATCTGAACTTTCACTCTGTCGCTAAGGACCTAGACATCTTTACATTCACTGTTAGTTATTTTCCTCTTCGTGGAAACATATTTACAGTTAATCATTGAGGATCCCTCTATAAATATTATGATAAACGTGCTACTTTTATCCCATCCAAAACTTTGGACTTCCACAAAAATCGTGAATGTCTGAGGCTTGAACGTTCTACGCTATTGGCCATTAAAATAGCTACACCAACAACAAATGCAGATGATAAACGGGTATGCATTGGACAAATATACTATACTAGAACTGACATGTGATTACATTTTCACGCAATTTGGGTGCATAGATCCTGAGAAAGCAGTACCCAGAACCACCACATCTGGCCGTAATAACGGCCTCCCTACGTCTGGACATTGACTCAGAGCTTGGATGACGTGTACAGGTACAGCTGCCCATGCTACTTCAACACGATACCACAGTTCATCAAGAGTAGAGACTGGCGTATTGTGACGAGCCAGTTGCTCGGCCACCATTGACCAGACGTTTTCAGTTGGTCAGGGCAGCAGTCGAACATTTTCTATATCCATAAAGGCTCGTACAGGACCTGCAACATGCAGTCGTGTATTATCATGTTGAAATGTAGGGTTTTGCAGTTGGTGAGAGGTCTGAAGAAAGTGCTGGCCAGGGCAACAGTCGAACATTTTCTGTATCCAGAAAGGCCCTTACAGGACCTGCAACATGCGGTCGTGCATTATCCGTGGCATCGCCAGTATGGCGATGACGGATACACGCTTCCAATATGCGTTCACCGCGATGTCGCCAGACACGGATGCGACCATCATGATGCTGTAAACAGAACTTGGATTCATCCGAAAAATTTACGTTTTGCCATTCGTGCACCAAGGTTCGTCGTTGAGTACACCATCGCAGGCGCTCCTGTCTGTGGTGCAGCGTCAAGGGTAACCGCAGCCATGGTCTCCGAGCTGATAGTCCATGCTGCTGCAAACGTCATCGAACTGTCCGTACAGATGGTTGTTGTCTTGCAAACGTCCCCATCTATTGAATTCGGGGATCGAGACGTGGCTGCACGATCCTCTACGGCCAAGCGGATAAGATGCCTGTCATCTCGACTGCTAGTGATACGAGGCCTTTGGGATCCAGCACTGCGTTCCGTATTACCCTCCCGAACCCACCATATTCTGCTAACAGTCATTTGATCTCGACCAATGCGAGGAGCAGTGTCACGATACAATAAACCGCAATCGCAATAGGCTACAATCCGACCTTTAACAAATTCGGAAACGTGATGGTACGCATTTCTCCTCCTTACACGAGGTATCACAACAACGTTTCACCAGTCAACGCCGGTCAACTGCTGTTTGTGTATGAGAAATCAGTTGAAAACTTTCCTTATGTCAGCACGTTGTAGGTGTCGCCACCGGCGCCAACCTTGTGTGAATGCTCTGAAAAGCTAGTCATTTGCATGTCACAGCATCTTCTTCCTGTCGGTTAAATTTCGCGTGTGTAGCACGTCATCTTCGTGGTGTAGCAATTTTAATGGCCAGTAGTGTACATAGCAGAGCAGTTAGCGTTTTGTTGCTGATCTGACGACAGAGAACGGTGCTGATGCAGAAACAATTTTCGGAGCACATCGTTAAATGCACGTTGTGGTACTTGGGACTCTGCAGTAGACGACCCCTACGTGATTCCTTGTGGACCCAACGATACCATCAATTATGACCGCTGTGAACCCTGGACAGTGGATCAGCGAACGTATAACGTGGTCGGATGAATCACTTTTCTTGTTACACCCATTTGACGGTCGCATCTTGGATATACTGTCAGCCAGGCGACTGTCCACTCGAAACACACAGACCGCCACGGACGCAGCTTATTGGGTACAGAAAGACGAGTGTCCATGGGCTTGTTGTTCTAATGGAAAGCACCAGACTACTTGAGCATTATTGCCGGACATTTGCATCCCTTCATGCTTGATGTCTTTCCCTGTGAAATAACATGTTCCAGGAGGATAAATGTTCGTGTTAAAAGGTTTAAATCGTGATATGGTGGTTTGGGATGCATGATAGTGACATTTTCACCAAATTTGGCTGCTCTGATGGTAATGGAACATATGTGTGCCACCTAAGAACGCCATCTCCACTGCCACAAAACACTGGCCAACACTGTACGGGAATTGTGATCCTGTGTGTAGGCATCTGGTTTAGGATCCCTCCGGAAATCTACCAAGGACTTGCCGAATTAATGCCACAAAGAATCGCTTACATATTGCGTCTTAAATGTGGACCAATACCTTACTGACCAGGTGGTCAAACTGTCCCGGCTCTTCCGTGTATACAGGGTGTTACAAAAAGGTACGGCCAAACTATCAGGAAACATTCCTCACACACAAAGAAAGAAAATATGTTATGTGGACATGTGTCCGGAAACGCTTACTTTCCATGTTAGAGCTCATTTTATTACATCTCTTCAAATCACATTAATCGTGTAATGGAAACATACAGCAACAGAACGTACCAGCGTAACTTCAAACACTTTGTTACAGGAAATGTTGAAAATGTCCTCCGTTAGAGAGGATACTCGAATCCACCCTCCGTCGCATGGAATCCCTGATGCGCTGATGCAGCCCTGGAGAATGGCGTATTGTATCACAGCCGTCCACAATACGAGCACGAAGAGTCTCTACTTTTGGTATCGGGGTTGCGTAGACAAGAGCTTTCAAATGCCCCCATAAGTGAAAGTCGAGAGGGTTGAGGTCAGGAGAGCGTGGAGGCCATGGAATTGGTCCGCCTCGACCAATCCATCGGTCACCGAATCTGTTGTTGAGAAGCGTACGAACACTTCGACTGAAATGTGCAGCAGCTCCATTGTGCATGAACCACATGTTGTGTCGTACTTGTAAAGGCACGTGTTCTAGCAGCAAAGGTAGAGTATCCCGTATGAAATCATGATAACATGCTCCATTGAGCGTAGGTGGAAGAACGTGGGACCCAATCAAGACATCGCCAACAATGCCTGCCCAAACGTTCACAGAAAATCTGTGTTGATGACGTGATTGCACAACTAAGTGCGGATTCTCGTCGGCCTACACATGTTGATTGTGAAAATTTACAATTTTATCCCGTTGGAATGAAGCCTCATCCGTAAAGAGAACATTTGCACTGAAATGAGGATTGACACATTGTTGGATGAACCATTCGCAGAAGTGTACCCGTGGAGGCCAATCACCTGCTGATAGTGCCTGCACACGCTGTACATGGTACGGAAACAACTGGTTCTCCCGTAGCACTCTCCATACAGTGACGTGGTCAACGTTACTTTGTACAGCAGCAACGTCTCTGACGCTGACATTAGGATTATCGTCAACTGCACGAAGAATTGCCTCGTCCATTGCAGGTATCCTCGGAGTTCTAGGTCTTCCCCAGTTGCGAGTCATAGGCTGGAATGTTCCGTGCTCCCTAAGACGGCGATCAATTGCTTCGAACGTCTTCCTGTCGGGACACCTTCGTTCTGGAAATCTGTCTCGATACAAACGTACCGCTCCACGGCTATTGCCCCGTGCTAATCCATACATCAAATGGGCATCTGCCAACTCCGCATTTGTAAACATTGCACTGACTGCAAAACCACGTTCAAATGGCTCTGAGCACTATGGGTCTTAACTTCTGAGGTTATCACTCCCCTAGAACTTAGAACTACTTAAACGTAACTAACCTAAGGACATCACACACATCCATGCCCGAGGCAGGATTCGAACCTGCGACCGTAGCGGTCGTGCGGTTCCAGACTGTAGCGCCTAGAACCGCTAGGCCATCATGACCAGTTGCCGCCACTCCTAACTGAATGTGAATGGTCCACAATCCTTGCGAAATTAGTAACTATAGGGTGATGCATAACCAGGATGGAAACAATACAATATTCTTATTACTATCCGTCAACATAGCTAACTCTCCTAATGTGTTATCGTTGAGCCGTGGCGGATCGGTTTGCTGGCCTAACTAACTCTGACGTCGGTATCGATAGTCACCTCCCTTGTGACTTATCCTTGGTTTTCCTGGTTGAGGAGTGGAGGCCCGGCGCGGCTGGGTGAGTTGTGAACGGCAGGTGACGGAAGGGGGAGGGCTGGTGCAGCACTGCCTGGAGGCAGGGTTTGGTTGGGCCGATTTTGGATGGACAAAGCATGTACCCAGCCGGAACGCCGAAAGACTTGTCCAATCTTGGGCAGGCGCTAAAGTAGGCGACGAAGGTCATCCATGCTCTGGAGGTCTGGTGACGGGGGCCTCCTCCTGTTGTATGAAGCGGAGTCAAAAGGATAACTCACGGTGGGGAGACTGCACCATAACATACTGCCTATGGACATTCTGGCCCTGTGCTTTTACTGTTTAAAGGAAAATTGTCGCAATATTATTGTATCGTGTTCAGTGAATAATATGTATTTGTTAGTTCTGCAGTTTCCCTTGGCTTGAGAGTGACCAAATGGATGTTAGTGCGTCTTCTTTGAATCCACGTCATTCTGTTAATTGGTAAACCGCCTGTGTGCACCCGCTTGGGGTTTGATGTTATGAATTGAAGTGGTAACACCGGTGAGTGGCATTATACCCGGTGGCAATGTTACGGTACGGTATCAGGTTCTGGGTATGAATTTGAAATCTAATTGTGATTTAGTAAAGTATATTCATTCTAACCTACGTTGATGCGTTTTGATCACAATTGAGTTATGTAGGGCTACTACTGCGTGAAAGACGCGCGGGATTAGCCGAGCTGTCTCAGGCGCTGCAGTCATGGACTGTGCGGTTTGTCGCGGCGAAGGTTCGTGTCCTCCCTCGGGCATGGGTGTGTGTGTTTGTCCTTAGGATAATTTAGGTTAAGTAGTGTGTAAGCTTAGGGACTGATGACCTTAGCAGTTAAGTCCCTTAAGATTTCACTCACACACTACCGCGTGAAATTTTCTGCCTTGCTTGAGCGTTTAACTGCAACTGCTCTGTTTGTACCTGCATCTTTTCAGTTACATGTAATCGCGTCTTTTCAGTTACTTGTATCACCTTACCTAGACAGAGGCGTATGTATTTAGAGTGCACTACCAAATCCATTCTGTCAATCTTAGCGAGTTTCCCCTGATCTGATTAAAAACCTTGATATATATATATATATATATATATATATATATATATATATATATATATATATATATATATAAGTTTAACTATTTGTTTTATCTAAGGTTACGAGTTGTATTTATCTTGCTAAAGCAAGTCTCATCATTTGTGAGTGTATATTCTGTTAGAGTCTGAGGGTGTTGCGTCGCGTGTGATTTAAGTTCACTGTTGATTGCAAAGCACGTGACTCTACCTTGGTGTTTGCAACCGTGATTTCTGGGCCGCTACCTTGGCGGCATCCTGCCCAACGTTGGAGGTCTAAGTTATTGCCGCGGGAGGGCTTTGCCGCGTCGTCTGTCGTACTCAGCAAAAGTCGAGTAGTTGTCTTGTTCCTTGGAGCTATACATGTGTTGAGCGACTGCCGCCAGTGTTGTAGGCTGTGGAGTTTGTGGTAATTGACTCCTAAACTTCCGTAAATTAAGATTAAAATTTCATTCGTACTGTTGCTTTGTGTTTATTGAATATTGTTTTCTTTTGGTTACATTGGTAAATTTCAGTAGTTTGTCACTTTATATGTCACTATAATCGTAATGGTTTTCATCTTGCTATTTATCTGGAATTGAATTGATCTGTATGTTTTTCTTAAATAAATGTTAATTTGGTGAAAACGAACTATCTGATCCCCTCCGACGTGTTGTTTGATCCTTTCCTACCCTGAACCTGCTACCAGGGTTACAATCGTATATTTGTGTATTTGCTGCGTGTAAAGCGAAGGAAGAAGACGTATCGATGCAGCTGCTAAAAGATCCGTTGCAAGTGAGCAGCGAATGTAGGCGAGAGAGGCGGTTACCATCGCGTATTCTAATCGTAGTCGACCACGTTATTATAAATAAATCATGTATTTGCACACTGGGCACCGTTAATAAATGCTGACGATACATTATTTTTAGGTGTCTCGACCAAAACTGAACACCAGCCTGTCGGAGCACATCGCATAAGTACAGCTGAATGAAATTCCGTCTTGCGTCACATGTACGTGAAGCCAGTCGCATACAGCAGTGTCGGCAACATTCAGTAGCCTTACAAAGAATCTTGCTTGGTATTTAGTCCCGCACCGCACTATGCTGATAGAGTTATTGATTCTATTTTTGTGTCTGTCGAATTCAATTGGCACAGCGTGAAAATATTGTCGAATGGTACAAGCAAAAAATAAGTGATACCTACATAATACAAACATTTCAGAGCTGTGACTTTGACGTTCCGTCCACTCGTAGACGTCACGTACATTTAATTAGTTATTACCTGTCAATGGAAATGTGTCCTCCATGGCTGCTTACTGAACTAGAAATGATGGGAATTAGTAACAACTCTAATGCGTTATCTGTCAGTTGAATTAAGGGCTATGTACGCAGAAACTTACTATGGAGTAGGCCTACGATAGACTGTGTACAGTTCTTGCAATACTAATGCTGCATAATGAGAAGTCTAATCACGTAACAGTAAACAAACAATGAAATTGACTCGCTTTATTCATGATCAATAAATTGTAAAAACAATCATTTTCTCTAGAAACTCTTCCGTCGGTCTGTGCATAAAAGTAACAATATGGGATTGTGGGTCAGCCTTGAGGCAAAAGTGTTTTGTTTCTATTTTTTTTTATTTTCTTTCGCAAACTACTTTCAACGACAATATCAGACCACAAGTGGATTTTTTTCTTTAGTCTGAAACATGCAAAAACAGCCTCGTTATAAACATTTCGAAACATTTTTACATGCGTAATGTTTGGTCCCCAATAATGCATTCCGTGAATAGCTGCATATATCTTATTTATTTTAAGTAACAGCATCGCTTTTACATTTGTTGGCGTTATTTCCCGCATATTTTCTGTGTATTTGTTGACGTTTCTTCAGCAAACAGCATGTCATCTGAACTTTTATACGTCAGCGTTACGCTATTGGGAATTGCGGTGGTATTGTGGATACAATTTTGGTGTGCACTAAGCTGTTACGTAATTTGTTACGTACACACGCTTGTTGGTCTACTCGTAGTTGCTTTTAAACACAGAAAAACATGAAACTTCCTGACAGATTAAAACTGTGTGCCGGACCGAGACTCGAACTCGGGACCTTTGCCTTCATTACAGAAAAACATATTTTTTGTGCTTTCGTTGTAATTCAAAACATTACGCCATCTCGCTGTTAGCTTGTGTCGCAAGAAAGTATCGCTTAGTGCGAGATTTTTTAAAACTGCAGAAGGAATTCTATCGACTTCTGTTCCTTACTTACGTCTTTTCGTGTGATGGGGGAGTGATGTGTGTGTGTGTGTGTGTGTGTGTGTGTGTGTGTGTGTGTGTGTGTGTGTGTTTCTGGTCTGTGGCCTGTGAAAGTTCTGTTGCTTCCAAAGTGTTGTGGTTTCATTCATTATGTTTTTCCCTTTCACTATAGTCGTTTGTTTGTAATAATTTTCTTCTATCATTTGTCTCCGGTGCAAAATGTTCCTGTGTCTCAGGATCTCTACACACAATTTATCAACTTTATCAACATAAGTCATAAACAAGTGCAAACTATTATATTGGCTACGTGGATCCCTTCCAGTAAACGCTGACTACTGTCGCGAAACATTTCGTATTAAAACTTCAGGCCAGAGCACTGTTCGAAGCTAAACTTCCTTGACCAGGGCTCTTAGTATCTGAAATGGGCTACCAGAAATAAGATCGAGAAGCTAGCTGAGAATCTCATAATCATTCTGCAAAACGTCAAGCCTGTTCGCACACAGTTCATTCGCTAAGTCTAAACAGGCATGCTGGATAATAGAAGAGAGGTGTGGCAAGCGTAGCATCTTCCTCGCCACTGCAAACTTGTGTCAAGGAACAAGGGAGAGTATGTTATGGGTGGCCGATATCCTGTTTCTACAACAAAAATGCACATGTGAAATAACACAGTGCTTTGTTTACATCATCATTTACTTACATTGAATAGAGTCCACATGTTGTGGTACAAGCTCTTCTGTAATAGTCATCTTGCAGACTATATCGGTAATCTTGCTATTACAAATACTAGTCTGTAATTTGGTCGATACGCACTGTCGTAACCTGAGATGAACACACTCGCTCTGCGACCGAACTGACAGACACCAAACTGGAGTGTGAGTCAGTACCCTCCGGTCAGCGACGGCGGCCTAAATACACTCCTGGAAATTGAAATAAGAACACCGTGAATTCATTGTCCCAGGAAGGGGAAACTTTATTGACACATTCCTGGGGTCAGATACATCACATGATCACACTGACAGAACCACAGGCACATAGACACAGGCAACAGAGCATGCACAATGTCGGCACTAGTACAGTGTATATCCACCTTTCGCAGCAATGCAGGCTGCTATTCTCCCATGGAGACGATCGTAGAGATGCTGGATGTAGTCCTGTGGAACGGCTTGCCATGCCATTTCCACCGTAGGATCCTACGCAGTGCCGTAGGGGACCGCACCGCCACTTCCCGGCAAATTAGGGACACTGTTGCTCCTGGGGTATCGGCGAGGACCATTCGCAACCGTCTCCATGAAGCTGGGCTACGGTCCCGCACACCGTTAGGCCGTCTTCCGCTCACGCCCCAACATCGTGCAGCCCGCCTCCAGTGGTGTCGCGACAGGCGTGAATGGAGGGACGAATGGAGACGTGTCGTCTTCAGCGATGAGAGTCGCTTCTGCCTTGGTGCCAATGATGGTCGTATGCGTGTTTGGCGCCGTGCAGGTGAGCGCCACAATCAGGACTGCATACGACCGAGGCACACAGGGCCAACACCCGGCATCATGGTGTGGGGAGCGATCTCCTACACTGGCCGTACACCTCTGGTGATCGTCGAGGGGACACTGAATAGTGCACGGTACATCCAAACCGTCATCGAACCCATCGTTCTACCATTCCTAGACCGGCAAGGGAACTTGCTGTTCCAACAGGACAATGCACGTCCGCATGTATCCCGTGCCACCCAACGTGCTCTAGAAGGTGTAAGTCAACTACCCTGGCCAGCAAGATCTCCGGATCTGTCCCCCATTGAGCAAGTTTGCGACTGGATGAAGCGTCGTCTCACGCGGTCTGCACGTCCAGCACGAACGCTGGTCCAACTGAGGCGCCAGGTGGAAATGGCATGGCAAGCCGTTCCACAGGACTACATCCAGCATCTGTACGATCGTCTCCATGGGAGAATAGCAGCCTGCATTGCTGTGAAAGGTGGATATACACTGTACTAGTGCCGACATTGTGCATGCTATGTTGCCTGTGTCTATGTGCCTGTGGTTCTGTCAATGTGATCATGTGATGTATCTGACCCCAGGAATGTGTCAATAAATTTTCCCCTTCCTGGGACAATGAATTCACGGTGTTCTTATTTCAATTTCCAGGAGTGTATATCAAAAGCCTTTTCTAAATCTGGAAATATGGAATCTATTTGAGACTCCCTACCGACAGCACTAGTTGCTTGATGCGAGTAAAGAGCTAGTAGTGTTTCACATTGTTGTGGTTGGCAGTAGAGCCAACCATATTGCTAAAGGAGGCCGAAATGCACGCGTTTTGCCTCACGCAGGCTGGCGTGAGGTCTGGAACATGACAAGGGAATTAGAATTGAGAAAAACGGACGTAGCTGGTGGAATACTTCACTTTAATCCATTCATGGAGAACGTCGCTCTTTATGGTACATGATTCACAATATCAATAGTACGGATACTGGCGCCTTGCTAGGTGGTAGCCTTTAAATCGGCCGCGGTCCGTTAGTATACGTCGGACCCGTATGTCGATTTAAAGGCTACCACCTAGCAAGTGTGGTGTCTGGCGGTGACACCACACACACAACGATATTTTCTGCATCTGTGAGGATTGTGTGTCAACAGATTGTTTTCCTTGAGGTAATTCACGGTGTTAGAATACATCATATGTTCCAAAATGCTACTGCAGATCGTCGTCAGAGATATAGGTCCGTAATTCATCGGATCACCCCTGCTTCCATTCTTGAGTATTGGAGTGACCTCTGCAACTGTCCAGTACTTAGGTACTAATCTTTTGAGGAGCGAGCGGCTGTAAAAGATTGTTAAATGCTAAGCTGTTATATCAGCATACTCTGAAAGGAATGTAATTGGTATACAATCTGGACCGGAGGGCTTGCCGTTATTAAGTTATTTAAACTGCTTTTCTACACCGAGGATAACTGCTTCTATGCTTCTGTTGTGCCATTGCTCCAGGAATAATACACTCCTGGAAATTGAAATAAGAACACCGTGAATTCATTGTCCCAGGAAGGGGAAACTTTATTGACACATTCCTGGGGTCAGATACATCACATGATCACATTGACAGAACCACAGGCACATAGACACAGGCAACAGAGCATGCACAATGTCGGCACTAGTACAATGTATATCCACCTTTTGCAGCAATGCAGGCTGCGATTCTCCCATGGAGACGATCGTAGAGATGCTGGATGTAGTCCTGTGGAACGGCTTGCCATGCCATTTCCACCTGGCGCCTCAGTTGGACCAGCGTTCGTGCTGGACGTGCAGACCGCGTGAGACGACGCTTCATCCAGTCCCAAACATGCTCAATGGGGGACAGATCCGGAGATCTTGCTGGCCAGGGTAGTTGACTTACACCTTCTAGAGCACGTTGGGTGGCACGGGATACATGCGGACGTGCATTGTCCTGTTGGAACAGCAAGTTCCCTTGCCGGTCTAGGAATGCTAGAACGATGGGATCGATGATGGTTTGGATGTACCGTGCACTATTCAGTGTCCCCTCGACGATCACCAGAGGTGTACGGCCAGTGTAGGAGATCGCTCCCCACACCATGATGCCGGGTGTTGGCCCTGTGTGCCTCGGTCGTATGCAGTCCTGATTGTGGCGCTCACCTGCACGGCGCCAAACACGCATACGACCATCATTGGCACGAAGGCAGAAGCGACTCTCATCGCTGAAGACGACACGTCTCCATTCGTCCCTCCATTCACGCCTGTCGCGACACCACTGGAGGCGGGCTGCACGATGTTGGGGCGTGAGCGGAAGACGGCCTAACGGTGTGCGGGACCGTAGCCCAGCTTCATGGAGACGGTTGCGAATGGTCCTCGCCGATACCCCAGGAGCAACAGTGTCCCTAATTTGCCGGGAAGTGGCGGTGCAGTCCCCTACGGCACTGTGTAGGATCCTACGGTCTTGGCGTGCATGCGTGCGTCTCTGCGGTCCGGTCCCAGGTCGACGGGCACGTGCACCTTCCGCCGACCACTGGCGACAACATCGATGTACTGTGGAGACCTCACGCCCCACGTGTTGAGCAATTCGGCGGTACGTCCACCCGGCCTCCCGCATGCCCACTATACGCCCTCGCTCAAAGTCCGTCAACTGCACATACGGTTCACGTCCACGCTGTCGCGGCATGCTACCAGTGTTAAAGACTGCGATAGAGCTCAGTATGCCACGACAAACTGGCTGACACTGACGGCGGCGGTGCACAAATGCTGCACAGCTAGCGCCATTCGACGGCCAACACCGCGGTTGCTGGTGTGTCCGCTGTGCCGTGCGTGTGATCATTGCTCGTACAGCCCTCTCGCAGTGTCTGGAGCAAGTATGGTGGGTCTGACACACCGGTGTCAATGTGTTCTTTTTTCCATTTCCAGGAGTGTATTTATCAGACCTAATGGCAACAAAAAGATGTGATCTCACGGAAGATGTCCACTTTGACAATAGTTTAGTGACCATGAGGCACTTACAGCAGCAATGGTTACTAAAGAAATCGTCAACTTAGTTGTTAGAGATATGTGCATGTGCAATAAATTATATAATACGGAATTACTGTCATATCTCTACTATGAACTGGAAACATTTGGCTCTGAGCAGCATTGTGCGGGTTATGTACAGGAACAGTGGCTCACGTTTAAAAAAATAATTCATCAAGTACTGGACAGTAGGACAGTATGTGATGCGCTCTGAAGAAATAGCGAGTGTCGCGCAGTAAGTGTAGAAACATGGGGTAATAGAAAGATGAAAATGACGCGTTTGATTGCCAAAAGGACAATGCTTAAAGCCTTCAGCGACGTCCTTAACCCAGTTCTAAAAATAAAGTAAAAATATTTAAAAAACTGTAAGAAATTATGGCTATGTGTAAAGGTGATCAGCGCCACCATAATTAATGTGTAGACACTCATGCAAGACACAAGAGATAGAACAGAGCTCAGCAAAGCAAAATTATAAGTTTGGAACTCTGTTTTTAAATCTGTCATTGCAAAAGAGGGTCGAGGAGAGCTGTCCCATTTTAATCTTCGAAAAATTTGGAAGATGATATAGACATATCAGTGGCGTTGGGAAACAGCTGAAATCGCTAAACTGGATGGAATCCCTAGCGGATTATATAAAGAATTTGCAACCGAGTTAGCACCCCTGGTAGCCGTAACATACTGCGGTAGCCCCCCCCCCCCCCCCCAACAAAATCTGTGCCCCGTACTTGGTAGGAAGTACAGCTCCCATCCGTCTGCAAGAAGGACAGAAGGGCACCAAAAGTCATTCAAGAAATACCATCCAACATCGCTGAAATTCATCTATCTTAGAACAGGCCCTGAGCTCAAGTACAATGACTTTTCTCGAAAAGAATGTCCCCGTCCATGAGTATTAGTACGGATTCCCAAACCATCGGTCATGCAGAACCCAAATTAGGCTTTTCTTATGACATCCTGAACCCATCGACCAAGGCTGTAAGGTAGATTCCGATTTCCTTGGTGTTCTGAAGGTACTTGACTCAGCACCATACTAAAGGTTATTAAAGAAAATACCACCATAGGCGTACCAAACGAAAATTGTGAACGGACTAAGGATTTTATGGATTGGAAGACGCACTACATCCTGGATGGTGAGTCATCGATAGTGTAGTAATAGCTTAAAGCGTATCTGAGGGAAGTGTGCTGCTACCCTTCCTGTTCACGGTCTATATTAATGACTTGGCAGACAGTATTAACAGTAACCCCAGACTTTTTGTTAATGATGCAATTATTTATAATGAGCACTAACTTAAAAATGGTACACAATTATTCGATCTGTTCTTGGTAAGTATTCAGAGTGGTGCAAAGATTGGCAAACTATGTTAACTGTTAAGAAATGTAAAACTGTGCATGTCAAGAAACACAGTAACGTAGTGTAATATGCCTATAATATCATTGAGCCACGACTGAACATTCAAGCTGAGTGTAAAAATTCATAGGGATGTGAACTGGAATGATCACTTCGATTCATTTGTAAGATACTGGGAAATTGCAAAGATAGTTACTTGAAACACTTTTGAGACGGATTCTTAAACACTGTTCAAGTGTGGAGGTCCCCATATCAAATACGATTATCAGATGACATTGAAAGTGTATAAAATAAGGTAGCACGAACTGTCACAGGTTTGTTTGATCACAGGTTTATTTGATTCACGAAATAGCGTCACAGAAATGCTCAAAAACGTGTACCGGCAGACGTCAGGAGGTAAACGCCAGCTATTTCGTGAATGTCGACTTACAAAGTTTTATAAGGAACAGCGGGATTCTAGGAATATACAACAGGCTTCGACGTATCGCTATCTTAGGGATTTCTAAAACATTTCCCTAATTACGCCAAGCGTTGAGGAGTTTATCCAGTTAATTCTCCTGTTCTCCGTTCTCGAATGAGACGAGAATAAAGCTTAATGCGTGGCATAGTGGGAAGGAAAGTCCACCACGCTCTTCACTTCGTTTTACGGAGTATATTTATTTATTTATTTATTTATTTATTTAACCTGATCAGATTGGGACCATCAGGCCCTCTCTTACATCGGACCAGTGTTCCACACATGCAGCATTTCACACATCAGAGTTACATCATGACCATAGTTTAAATGAGAATATTAGCTTACTCTAGTGACAATATGAATAAAGAGTAGTGACTAAGACTTAATAAATTAAATGCTGGCAGTATTTTTACAGCAGGTGCTATACATACAGATTATGATAAAAGCAATAATAAGCAGTAATAATAACAGTAAAAAAATCAAATAATAATGACAAACATGAGAAGGATTCGCAATAGTAATGAAGGTTTGTGCAGATGTACATAATATCTTGGTGTGTAAAGTAGATGTTTACTAGTTAAGCGTGTTTTGGGGAATGGAGATTTAAGGAGGGGGAAAGAGGGAAGTAATGAGGTGAAGTGCATTCATGTACAGAGGAAGGCATTACTGTTGCTTAAGTAGATACGTCATTAAGTGTTTTTTGAAGCTGGACATGTTTTTCAGTTCTCTAACATAACGAGGGAGGTTATTCCAGAGTCGGGTTCCCGCTACTGTAAAGGACTTGGAGAAGATGACTGAGCGATGCAGTGGAACTGAGAGTATAGATGTAGATGTAACATGAATGTTGCCTTATGAGAAGATAAAACACTGTTGGCAAGATCAGCATTATTGTAATACCACATTTTCCTTACTATAAATATTGTTATTATTATTACCATTGTTGTTATTATGTACATGTCAAGTACTGCACTCACTGCAGTGTCAACTCTGTAAGAGATGTGGTTATAGGCAGAAGATCAAATAAATAAATAACGGATGGTACTCTCGAGAGTATTTATTGGTGAATATTGTACCAATTTGCTGTATCGGAATTCAAATGACACGTATCTCGTCAGTACAAAAGCAGAATAATCTACAACAAGGCCCATGAACGTCAGAGTTACGGTTCGAGTGAAGTTATGATGATCTTATCTAGAATGGATACACTTTTCGTTGCCACTTTGGCTCACTGCTTCTCACACGGTAGACGCCGGCGTATGTCTGATAGCTGGTATTATGTCTGCGGACGTTGCGAAGCTTAATGCTAAAATAGTTCTCTCCGGGACAGCATTTTTATATCTATTGTTGAGCAATGAGACTTATTTCTGGAAGCTCCACTTGGGCTGCATTTGGTGCAGTGAATAATGAAACAATTTGTGGTCAATCGCAGGAGCTATTTATGTATCCGCCACGGAAAAGGAAGCAAATTGGGGTTAGATGCTTCGCAGGCAGCGCGAAGCATTGATGCAATCTGAGCATGACGTACGACATGCTTCTCACGATGATCACACCCACTTATAAAAGCACTCTCTGTCTTTAAATCCCACAGTCAGTCAGCTTTTGGGTCAAGAGGGGACCTCACAGTATTGTCTGGACGAATTATTATTGAGGGTAGTAGAGTATACAAACTTATGTGTTGTTTAAATTACTTAGCAGGCAATGTGAATAGAAAAAATCCTGATTGGGCAGACTAATTGAGAGTTATCTGGTGATTATCTGCTATATTCGACCCTGGGAAGGGAGAGCCACCTGAAAGTGTGCTTTTAGTTGGTTTCTATTAGGGGACAAATTCATTATCTTTATCCACAAATCAAGTTTTATCAACATACAACACAGGCAACGGAAACGCAGTATTTTCCAATCCAATTTAGGTCAAGTACTTTATACATTAATGGCACTTAAATGGATCAGAATGTGACGTGGTGTGCATAGGAGAGAATCTAGGGTTTGTTTAATATTTTGCAAATGAAGTTTATTTCCAAGTCGATTAGAGGCAGACAGTACACTACATAAGACAATAATCTGCGCTCTTATTAAGATTAACCATAAATATAAAGTTCCCCTTTACTTCAAACAGAAGCGGCAAGATACAATTAATACCTTCACTGCAGGATGGTTATGGTAATGTTGTCGATGACAACGTCACTAAATCAGAGTTACTAAATGTGGTTATCAGTAATTCCTTCACGAAAGAAATATGCCAGAATTCGAATCAAGAACTACTATTATGACGCAGTAATAACGCAAGGCTTCAGTGCAGAAAAAATAAGGTGTGAAGAGGAAATGATAGTTCCAAGCAAGAGATAATAAGGATACAGTGAGCAGATGCGATACAAGGAGAAAAGTGAATAGGAATGAGAGAGAACGAAGTAGCATTAGAAACGAGATATATATACTAGTTTTTCACTGACTACTGGACAGAAATAAAGGCAACTGGGATATGCCAACAAGAAAGCTGCACCCGACATAAACGAACTTAACCAACGCGAAACCCAACACGCTCTATTGAATAGGAATGAAGGAGGCCGAAATATCATTGGAAATGAGATAGATGTATTAGTTTTTTACTGGCTGCTGGACAGAATTAAAGACAACTGGGATATACCAACACGGAAGCTACACCCGATAAAAACGAACTTAACCAACGCGTGGTCGGCACCATGCGCTGTTGACATAAAAAAAAAAAAAAAACGCGAAACCCAACACGCTCTATTCTCTCGTGAATCCTGCATGCTGTTGATCAAGGCAGTCGAGTAAGGGCAGTATTTCTTGGCTTTCGAAAAGTGTTTGAGTAAGTCCAGTAGCCTTGTTTATTGAAGAAAATAAAAAACTAAATTTTCACTCCGTACGAACAGGCGATGAAGGCCCAATGATACCGAAAAAAATGGCTCTGAGCACTATGGAACTTAACATCTATGGTCATCAGTCCCCTAGAACTTAGAAGTACTTAAACCTAACTAACCTAAGGACATCACACAACACCCAGCCACCCAATGGTACCGACCGGCCGCCTAGTCATCCTCATTGGATGAGGATATATTGAGGGGCATACGTTCAGCACACCACTCTCCGGACTGTATGTCAAAGACCGGAGCCAGCTCCTCAGTTTGCCTCACAAGGGCTGAGTGTACCCCGCTTGGCAACAGCGCTCGGAGGATCGGATCGTCACTCATCCAAGTGCAAGCCCAGAGCGACAGGGCTTAATTTCGGTGATCTGACGGGAAGAGGTTGGTTAGTTGGTTTGGGGAAGGAGACCAGACAGCGTGGTCATCGGTCTCATCGGATTAGGGAAGGATGGGGAAGGAAGTCTGCCGTGCCCTTTCAAAGGAACCATCCCGGCATTTTGCCTGGAGCGATTTAGGGAAATCACGGAAAACCTAAATCAGGATGGCCGGACGCGGGATTGAACCGTCGTCCTCCCGAATGCGAGTCCAGTGTCTAACCACTGCGCCACCTCGCTCGGTCGGGAAAAGGTGTTAGCACTGCGGCAATACATGCGATTTCAGACCAGATTGGTGACTGGTTTGAGGAGTTATTTGTAAGGATGGTTCAGCATGTTAGAACGAGAATCGTTGACAGAGACAGAAGTAAATTCAGGTATGCCTAAGGGAAGTTAGTTGGGACCATCGCTGTTCACGTTGTCTATTAATGAGATGGTTGACAATATTTATAGTAAACGCAGAATTTCGCATATTATGCAGTTATCTTTGATAAAGTATTGCCTGAAAAAAGTTGCATAACTATTCTTTTTAGTTCTTGATAATTGGGCAGCGCTGGTTCTTGGTGGTGGTGGTTAGTGTTTAACGTCCCGTCGACAACTAGGTCATTAGAGACGGAGCGCAAGCTCGGGTTAGGGAAGGATTGGGAAGGAAATCGGCCGTGCCCTTTCAAAGGAACCATCCCGGCATTTGCCTGAAACGATTTAGGGAAATCACGGAAAACCTAAATCAGGATGGCTGGAGACGGGATTGAACCGTCGTCCTCCCGAATGCGAGTCCAGTGTGCTAACCACTGCGCCACCTCGCTCGGTCGCGCTGTTAGAGGCGCCTTACCACGGTTGGCGCGGTTCCACCCGTCGGAGGTTCGAGTCCTTCCTCGAGCATGGGTGGGTGTGTTGTCCTTAGCGTAAGTTATTTTAAGTTAGATTAAGTAGAGTCGAAGCTTAGGGACCGATGCCCTCAGCAGTTTGGTCACATAGGAACTCACCACAATTTCCAAAAAAAATTCTTTATAAGTGGGGCAAAGTCAGCAGCATGCTTTAAATGTTCAGAAACGTAAAACTGTGCACTTCACAAGACGACACTATATGGTATTCCATGACTGCAGTATCATTAATTCAAAACTAGATAAGTCGCGTCTGGCAGTTGGCTATATACTATAACCTGCAGGAATATGAAATTGGATGATCACGAAGGCTCAGTTGTGTGAAAGCCGTGGAAGACTTCGATTCAGCAATAGGAGACTGTGATAATGCAGTCAGTCTACGAACGACTTTGCTTACATACAGAGAAGTTGCAGCAATAGAAAATTGCAGCGAAATGCAGGAAGATCTGCAGCAGACAGGCACTTGGTGCAGGGAGTGGCAACTGACCCTTAACATAGACAAATGTAATGTATTGCAAATACATAGAAAGAAGGATCTTTTATTGTATGATTATATGATAGCGGAACAAACACTGGTAGCAGTTACTTCTGTTAAATATCTGAGGGTATGCGTGCGGAACGATTTGAAATGGAATGATCATATAAAATTAATTGTTGGTAAGGTGGGTACCAGGTTGAGATTCATTTGGAGAGCTCTTAGAAAATGTACTCCATCAACAATGGAGGTGGCTTACAAAACACTCGTTTGACCTATACTTGAGTATTGCTCATCAGTGTGGGATCCGTACCAGATCGAATTGACGGAGGAGATAGAGAAGATCCAAAGAAGAGCAGCGCGTTTCGTCACAGGGTTATTTGGTAACCGTGATAGCGTCACGGAGATGTTTAGCAAACTCAAGTGGCAGACTCTGCAAGAGAGGCGCTCTGCATCGCGGTGTAGCTTGATCGCCAGGTCTCGAGAGGGTGCGTTTCTGGATGAGGTATCGAATATATTGCTTCCCCCTGCTTATACCTCCCGAGGAGATCACGAAGGTAAAATTAGAGAGATTAGAGCGCTCACGGAGGCTTTCCGACAGTCGTTCTCCCCTCGAACCCTACGCGACTGGAACAGAAAAGGGAGGTAATGACAGTGGCACGTAAAGTGCCCTCTGCCACACACCGTTGGGTGGCTTGCGGAGTATAAATGTAGATGTAGATGTTGATGTAGAACCCTACGCTAGAACACTGCACATACGTGGAAGACCAATACCAAATAGGGCTACCAGAGTATGCTAAATGTATACAAAGAAGGGCAAAATGGATGATGACAGGTTTGTTTCACCCATGAGAGATCAGATGTTTAATAACCTCAGCTGGCACACACTTCTGACGTTATGTACGCCAATAGCATGAGAAGAAGCACTAATAAGTGAAACAGTGCGAATCATCCTCTGCCAATCACTTCGCAACGGATTGCATGGAATTAGATGTTCATTTGAGGTAGCTATAGGCAATAGATAGGCTCCTGAATGCAGCGCGACTCTGCATCAAATACAGGCTACTGGATATTTTGTTCCAGTGAGCTATGGTTGAAAGGGAGAAAGAGATAATGAAAGATTGTTACGTGTACTGATAAGTGTAGCCAAGATGCTTGCCATGTCAGATCCTGTGTTGCAGTTGTGGAATGATGACAGGTGTTTGACATTCGAGTCCCATCAACAAAGTGTCTCAGAGCAGTCACCTAGTCCTTGCACAGAAGCAGAAAGTTGCCAACGATCGGGAATGCAAAGCAGTCGGGTGATGCGCAGAACAGAGAGTGTATAAGAGCACTTTGGCAACGCCGCCACGTCTATCTATGTCTGCACGTGTGCTGTGGAGACACCTCTTCAGGTACAGCCTTCACAATGAAACTGCTAGCATCTCATCTCCCGGACCCATTACAACGTGCGACACACCACCTTTCATAACTACCTTTTACAGCGTGGAAGTCAATGGTGTAATTTTACTGCTGAAACCGACAAGTCTACTATGAACTCTAACAAAAGCCCGATGACAAAACGGGGAAAGTGAAGGAGAAAAAACGCGACAAATCAGAAACATAGGAGTGTCCGAAAGTTCTGATCATAAATAAATTTGACAAAAATTGCGCCTTCATGGCCTGTTCGGGAGCAGTTTTTTTAGTAAAGGTTTTGAGGCTCTTTACCGTTTATCACATTCAAATTACAAGTAGCACATTAAGTGAAAGAGCAACTCAGACGGTTTTATTTGTACATCTGTGCTCAAACGGAAGAGTATTGAACGACCAAAAGCGACTGAAGAATGTGTTGAACGATTGAGAGAGTGTTTCACACGTAACCCCGGAAGATTAGTAGTGAATTAACAATTCCCGTGACACGATTACAACTACGTCCACATTGTCTCCAGCTGTTACAAGCTCTAAACCTAAAGACTACAGTTTACGTGCCAACTTCACAAACAATATCCTCCTGGTTGACGATGAAGATTTTCTGGATTGTGTCGTACTCAGTGGTGAATCGATATTTCACCTAAGTGGAAATGTGAGTACACGTAATGTGCACATCAGGGAATCAGCAAATCCCCACGATATGGTACAGTTGTAACGAAACTAACCTAAATTTAATGCGTTTTTTGCCATATCCTCGTAGAAAGTTTATTGGCCTTTCTTTTTTGTTGAAGCAACTGTAACTAGTGTTTCTTATCTTGATTGTGTCATAATTATGATCTGTTCCTCAACTGAAAGAAGTTGAACCAGAAAACTTTATTTGGCAGCAAGATGGTACCCGGCCTCAGTGGCCTAACTCAGTACGATATTACAACCGACCGCTGGATTGGCTACAAGGGACCAAATGACAGAGCTTGTTTTACCTGACCCCCACGTCCACACACGATCTGACACATTTACCTTTGTGGGTTCATAAAGGATAATGTGTACGTGCCTCTGCTGCTAGCTGAGGTACCCAACTTTAGGAACAGCATTATTTCAATCTTACTGCAGACACATTAATAAAGAAACTTCGTGGCAGATTCAGGAGTGCTAGTTCTGCAAGTTTCGCCGGAGAGCTTCTGTAAAGTTTGGAAGGTAGGAGACGGATACTGGCAGAAGTAAAGCTGTGAGTACCGGCCGTGAGTCGTGCTTCGGTAGCTCAGATGGTAGAGCACTTGGAGGCGAAAGGCAAAGGTCCCGAGTTCGAGTCTCGGTCGGGCACACAGTTTTAATCTGCCACGAAGTTTCATATCAGCGCACACTCCGCTGCGGAGTGAAAATCTCATTCTGGAAACATTAATAAAGGTTTGCGAAGAACTGGCGTAACTACACGATGTGTGACAAATGGTGCTCACAATTCATATTTGTAACAAAAAGTGAGCTGCTCTTTCATTTCATGTCCTATCTATAATTTTAAGTTGAATCTAATAAATTCTACAAAACATTATAACGCGTATATTCAGAAAACTGCAGTCAAACGCAATAAGACCTGCAGAGCATCGACGCTAGGTGCAAGGACTGGCAACTGAACTCTAACGTAAATAACTGTAACGTATTGTGGATAGTAAGGCGGAAACACTCATTACTGTTGGATCACAATGTGAGTGATTAATTACTAGACACCCTAAAATGGTAAAATACCTGGGAATACCAGCCTGGGGCGCCCTAAAGAGGAGTAACCACTAAAAACCAACTGTAGGAAAACCACATATCCACCGAACGAGGTGGCACAGCACGACGGACTCGCATTCAAGAGGACGACGATTCAAACCCGCGTCCGGTCATCCAGAATTGGGTTCTTCATGATTTCCCTCAATCGTTCTAGGAAAATGCCGGGATGCTTACTTTGAAAGAGCATGGTCGATTTCCTTCCCCAGCCTTGACACAATCCGAGCTTGTGCTCCATCTCTAATTACCTCAACGTTGACGGGACGTTAAACCCAGTCTTCCTTCCTTCCCTTTTTTTCCATTTTTTAGCACATGTCAGTCTGAGATTCAATGGAAGAATATTAAAGAAATGTAATTAATCGATGCAAAATCATCAGTGTGGGTCCGATACCATGTAGGATTTATGGAGGACATAGAGACGATCCATTGATCCGAGAGGTGCAAGACACAGCACAGAGGTTACTGCTGAAGTTTTAGGAAAGCGCCCAACAAGAAGTCAGGCCACATACTTGGTTCCTGTAAACACATATTGCGAAATGACCGCGATGACAAAATCATAAAAAGTAGAGCCCGTACAGAGGCTCACCAACAATCCTTCTTCCCATAAACCACTCGAGAAAGAAACAAGCCACCAAAAGCGCCCTGAGAAACACATTATAATGTGACCTTCCGAGCAGATATTCAGGTGTAGATATCACATGAATTACTCAAAAGTTGCTCGAACTCGTTTCCTGTATCGTTCTAAATAATGGATACTGACTAATAAAAAATGCGAAGCACCCAGAAACAGAAGATGAAAAGAAATCAAACTTCACGGGTTGAGAGCGTATGTGATTATTAAAAAACGGATTATTAGAAAAAAAGAACCACATTTACAAAGAATTTGACAATATGAAGCCGTTTATCTCTATGATACTGCATCCCCTCTGCCCTGAATACATACACTACTTCATCCGGGGAGGGCGTCGTAACACTGTTGCATCTTCTCCCGAGCCAAGATGGCCCACAAATGATCAGACTCATCCTTGATAATCCTGAATATTGGCACTGGGGAGGAGTTGATACCTGAGTTGGTTCTATCAAGGACAGATCTGGGCACCTTGAAGGGCACGGGAGTACTTCAGCATCAGTTCATGGTTACATGTCCCATGTTTGGACGAGCATTGTCTGGCTGAAAACTGGCAGCACGATACTATCAGATGAGAAGTTATACATCAGGACGCATAATGTCCGGGCCTGCGCTGTCAAAGTTCCTTCAGGTACTATCAGGTGTGGTGTCATATTCGATGGCTCCTCACCTCATGACGCCCGGTGTATCATTGCTGCGCCCCTTCAGAACTTTGGAAGAATGGGACCTCTCCCCCATGCCACGCCCATACTCGCTGACGACGCTAATCCGGAGTACTACAGAACAGGGACCCATCGCCGAACACGCCATTAAACACGGGCCAATATTACACCCGTATGCTCCGAAACCTGGCTATTGCACGATACCACCAGCCAGCCAAACTGAAACGCACGATGAGGCTCCTTTGTAACTGTGTCAGGTACCGACATCGCTGTTTCACACAGGTACGCTGTACCTCCGTGTCTGTCACACTGGTTACTCAACGTCTGACGCTGTTCACGCCCCTTACATACCCTAACAGGCTCGGTAAAAACACTAAACTCGAACAGAACTAATGCATTTTGACTGCCGTTCTACCTCTCCCAGAGGATTGCGGTCCTGATCATATGCCAATCGATAGTGCGTAGATGTGCGAAGTTCGTTTGTCATCCAGCAGTCACTTTTGGGTGCTTCCCTTGTTTTGTCAAGCATTGTATAAATTACTTCCAGTTCGTCTGTTACAGATCTTCGTGCACCACTGAACGAGCACTACTATCAGAGTGAAAATACCGTATCTCTGCTCTAACTGTGTAATTAGGTTGCTTTTGGTTCAAATGGCTCTGAGCACTATGGGACTTAACATCTGAGGTCATCAGTCCACTAGAACTTAGAACTACTTAAACCTAACTAACCTAAGGACATCACACACATCCATGCCCGAGGCAGGATTCGAACCTGCGACAATAGCGGTCGAGCGGTTCCAGACTGAAGCGCCTAGAACCGCTCGGCCTCACCGGTCGGCAGGTTGCTTTTCTCTACCATGCAGACAAAGACGTGCTTTCAAGGGTGACAGTGATTCCGAGCAAAAAACTTTATATGTACATTTGCCCTATTCGGAATGGTTTCCGAGATAGAGCACATGCAGTGTCAATTTTGTACGTTTTTTTAATAACTCAAAAATCACCCTCCCCGGAGAAAACGTGTCGCAGCACAAAAATTAAACCACATTAAATTTTCTAAAAGAAAGTCTTGTTCATTTTTTTCTAGGACTAATAGTTTGCGATAAGAGAGAGCGAGAACAGTGAAAATCTCTCTCAACGCGCATGAGCTGTAGTTTACGTAGGTTTCGTAGGCCAATTGCACCGTGTTATGCATCACTAGAACAAACGCCGTTCCTTTAAACTTTCTGATCTGAACGCATTCTACTGGGAAACAAAATATTTATTTCGAAAAAGAGCACCGTCCTTGTCGAAGAAATGGTTGCCTTGGAATACGTTCTTGCCCTCACCGATTTGGTTCATATTAATAGAGTGTTTAGATCATGGCTTGGCCTTCAACATACAGAAAAGGAAGGTGCAACACTCGACGGTTTTAATCATGCATATACTATTGTGTGTTAGCTAGTACCCAAGGAGTCCGTAACCCACAGAGTAACTGCTTCGTTTCGTAACATTGAGGAGTCTAGATCGATTCTCGCATCGGCCTTTTTTTTCCTTCGTTCCCACGTAATTCTAATAAGAGGTTTATTATAACTGTGCAAATTATCATCTAAGGAATCCTTGACTATGAAAATAATCTTCACCTTGAAAATTCGGGTTTTTCTCTAACACTTTGGAAGAAGTTTACCATTATAACCGTGCCCCTGTAGTTACATTTCAACTCACCATGAGCCCATTTTCCCGGTATAGGTACAGATACGGTTCGACTTAACGTAGGAACCCATTTCGCGATAATCCTGCACTTATTTCTGACCAACCGGAAAAGCGTTTAAAAACACTGAAGTATAGTTCATTCGTATGTCTGTTTTACGAGTAATTGTATTGATGAGCCTGATGCTTTGACAGCAAGATAACGTGAACTTGATCGTGAAGCCGAATCCCTTTAGAATGAAGCTCCAAAAGTACGATTAAAAACGGCACTTGTGTACAATGTACAGCTCCTTCTCCAAAATAATATCATCGCTTCGAAACTATCTGGAGTAATAACACATGAACACATGGAAACTGGAGAAGAAATATTCTGCAAAATGTTTCGAAATGTTAGCGGAGAAACAACTCGTGATACAACTAACAGCCCACCAAGACATCGCTGAAGAGGGCGTGTTTGAAGAAACTGAAGAAGTCGCCTGATCTTCATCAGACGATTACAAGGCTGAAGAGAAGCAGTCGAAAATGGACAGCGATTACGTTCCGCCCTATTACGAGATTAGGGTCGTCAATCTAGCGGAAGAGCACCCACAATATACTTTGGCCAGTCTTCTTAAAAGAGGAGCTTCATGCCTCAAAAGCTTGAAAAGTTTGAAAAGATGGGAAGAACACATAAAACAAGGTCGAACAAGGCATGAACAACTTAAAAAAATTGATTTGTAGAGCTTCATGGAAGCTCGAGAATGTAAACTAACCAGCAGGTGACGGTGAGAACCTGGAACAATTGCTGCTGTTAGGCAATTTCCTAATTTCTGTTTTCGAGCTTCTGGCTCGTGCTCTTCAAACGAATTGATCGAATTCGTCAGAGAAAAATCACCAGATTTGTATCCGAAAGGGAAAGAGCTTCACTGCAGCAAGTTCTTGATGCAACAACAAATTTTCAAATTCTGACTCGGGCCCTCATACCAAAATAAGACAAGGATTTTGTTATTAACTCTGATAAAACAGATATTACACATAAATTACACATTTACATCAATTGCAATACTATTTTTATAGACTATACGATGTTAATTTGTGAATCTTTGTTCTAGGGTGTCTCAATCAATCAACTTATGACAGAACTCTCGACGAACGCGGTTGAAAGATGGTTCTTGTGCAGAAGAAGGATGTGCACAACGTGACACATTCGTACACCTGCTGTCACCTTATCTGGGAAATTACTATCAACGGTTTTCTTTTGTTTGCGAGAGACCACGAGCTCGTTTGGATCAAGGGTGCAAAAGGCAGGTGATGAGTAGGCACACGAATACAAAAACTTTACGATAACATCTTCAAAGTCCGGCGAACTCACAACAGTACTAAGCTAGAAATTTCTTATTGACGTCTTGAAGCCATACGTGAGAGAAGAGCAATACCTTTTGCTCCTCGATTCGTGGGGAGGGAAAACGTTTGTCAACGTGCTGTATTAAAGTAATTCCTCAAAAACGTACTCCGTTGGTGCATCCCTAAGACGTTTATTTTTATAGACAGGTGAAAAACCATGTGAAGCGAGTTCAAAATTATTCGTACATCGTCGAACACAATAGAGATAGCATCAAGAGACGTTTGGGTAAAAATTTAATTAATCGTACACCATCAGTTGTGTGCACTAATATTCGAGGATATGATCAAGTATGAGTGGTATGCTGCTAAACCGTGTGATGACCTCGTCAAGTTGTTTCCTACTGTAAATGGCATGTAATTTACTAATGCTTTATTGTTGTAATAGGCCTAATGCACCCTTCAGTTATGCATATTGAGACCGAAGGATTCTTTTACATTACTGATGCATAACAAAAGCTCACAAGCGGCGATTAGGCATAAGAAGCCTAACGAACATTTTTTGTTAATTTTTTCATGCAGTTTAGAATTTAATTACTTCGAGGTTCTAGTACTAAGTGCAACAATAATAATCCCTCTTCGCTACAAAATACTGGGAAAATTCAACAATAAATACATTTTTAAGGGAATAGAAACTTTAGATTTCATTATCTCACCCATGACATTTTGGTCTTGGTCTAGTGACGTGTAAAACTTTCCAGTTAAAGATAGTTTCCCGACTTGACTGACCACAAGTGTCCTCTATCAAACAGTTCATCTCAACTTTCTATACATTACTGTTGTGTACATAGTTCCGCGTAGTCAGCGCGTAAATAATTTTCCCACTAGAGCGCGCCCCACTAAGCACAACAGTGCAGTCGCAGCGCTCGTCCGTCTCCGCACTACGAGATGGCGCTGCCTTAGAGACGGACCAAATTCTGCATCCGCCGATCCGCATATTTATATGTAATGCAGCGAATGAGATTGCTGCTAACGTAGAATCTTTTATCCTCGTGGATCACACTCGCGCAGTGATACATGAATGCGCGAGGTATTATAACAAGTGTGCAGACCTCCGATTAGTCAGTCTGCATTAGTCTGTACGAGTCTGCATTTGTCTGCACCAGTCTGTAGCAGTCTACATTAGTCTGTACCAGTCTATAGTCAAGTTCCAGTCTGCGCCTAATAAGATTATCATATTCCTGTACATAGCCATGAAGATAAATGTATAGACACTTTGTCAAGTATCGGAGATATGTGAGAATAAGATTAACGTACCAAGACCAAAGGAACTTCAGATTGTGAATTGTAAATAGCATCCAGAACCAAGTTAAGTAATTTTATGCTTGCTATTATTTTCATAAATGTGTCGGAAAATTAATGAAGTTCTGTTTAAAGTTGGTCAGCATCAATCTGCTACTCTAAGCGTGGAAGTGGCATTTCTATCGTCTGACCCAACGGCAGAAGATAAACACGCCACGATAAGACCACGAGACATATTGCTGACACTCGCCTACTTCGTTAGAGTGACAAGTCAAATAATCTGATGGTGTGTGCCGAAGGTCTTACAATACGGACACCACAATTACTGTAATACATTGTAAACAATGGCAATGTCTGAATAATATACAAAATAAATAACAGTGTACATCAAATGTGTTCTGTCTCGGAAACCTTCCGGAATAGGGCATATGTCCAGACGACGTCGTTTGTTCAGAATCACTAATGCTATCACCTCTCAAAGCGTGCACCTTTTCTCTTGAGTCACCCTGTAGTGGTGTAAAACTCCCTTGGGGTACTCCCATTGAGGATTTCTTGTGCTACACTAGGGTTCAGTTCGAGTCCTGGTTTGAATATTGAGCCTGGACGGTTTAAAGCAGCAAGGCCACTCGGAGAGGAGACAGCACTTGGCTCACCCTGTAGCGCGGGCCCAGAAGTGGGCACTGAGGCGCGCCAAAGCGAGGTGACTCCTCTCCTTTCTCTCCACCTAGTGGTGTGGGCAGCGGCAGTCGGACATCGAAAGCGGCGTCGCCTCTCGGCTCCAACCCTAGCCTTGGCAGCGCCGGCCCGCGTCGTAAACAGCCTCCGGGTCGATGCGGCTGCCCCTCCCTTCAAACCCCCCCCCCCCCTCCCTCCTCCCAAACCGCCACTTTATATATTTAGCGGCGGCGGGCCTCGCCAAACTCTACGGCTGCTGTTTTCTTACTCGGCGCTGTTTGGCGCGCCACCGCCTCCTGTTGATAAACCAGCAGCGGGCTCGAGGTGGGCCACTGTCGCTGAAACACTTCCAGACCAAAACAAAGCGCCCTATCTGCCACCCTCTTCGCAGCTCTGTTTGTTTAGAGAGTCTGCAGACCAGGTCATTAGGGCTGGGTCAGAGGTCGGAACCGGTGCCACTCCTCTTGCCACTCTCAGCGACAAGGTACCCAGAATACGGGCTACAAAGAGGCGGGTGGTCTCAACTGCACGCAGACACAAAATTTTATCTGCTCGTGGAGTGGTCAGCTGCAAATGCGGTCACTTTTCGAAATAGGTCAATTGCGCATGACGTTCAGTTTTTGAATCAAGTCAACTGTATGTGGGTGAAAACACAAGTTAAGATGCCACTGCAGCATTTTCCTTACCATTTTCATAGACTCGTTGTTCTCTATTCTACTAAGCTAGACCAGTCATAGGTATGGTTAAAAATCCATACATATTACTGTGGTGTGCGTACTGTAAGACCTTCGGTACACACACCATCAGATTATTTGACTTGTCACTCTAACGAAGTAGGCGAGTGTCAGCAATATATCTCGTGGTCTTATCGTGCCGTGTTTATCTTCTACCGTTAGGTCAGACGATAGAAATGCCACTTCCACACTTAGAGTAGCAGATTGACGGTGACCAACTTTAAACAGAACTTCATTAATTTTCACACACATTTATTAAAATAATAAAAATCATAGACATTACGTAATTTGATTCTGGGTACTGTTTACAATTGACAGTCTGAAGTTCCTTTGGTCTTGGTATGTTAATCTTATTCTCACATATCTCTGATACTTGACAAAGTGTCTATACATTTATCTTAGTGGCTATGTACAGTAATATGATAATCTTATTAGGCACAGACTGAAACTTGACTATAGACTGGTACAGACTAATGTAGACAAATGCAATCTAATGCAGACTGTTACAGACTGGTGCAGACAAATAATGCAGACTAATGCAGACTGATTAATCGGAGGTCTCTACACTCGTTCTAATACCTCAAGCATTCAGGTATCACTGCGCGAGTGTGATCCAGAAGGAGAAAAGGTTCTACGTTAGCAGCAATCTCATTGGCTGTGTGACATATTAATACGCCGATCGGCGGGATCAGAATTTGGTACGTCTCTAAGACAGCGCCATCTCGTAGTGCGGAGACGGACGAGCGCTGACACTACTGAAAATATTTACGCGCTTCGATAGTCGAGTTCACACTGGGACATCTGTACGGTGGGGCTTGATTCGAAGGCAAGCCAGTTCAAATATTGGGGGCATAAAAATTTCGCTGTCAGTGTTTGGCTTGCAAGGGGAGGAGAGTTGAAGGCGTAAATTTCCTTTAAATCAGTCTTTGCACCAATGTTTTGACTACTTTTGAAAGGTCTCCGCATTGTCTCATGAAGTGAGGCCATGTGACACTTGAATGTGATCCACCCAGCGGATCAGGACATTATGCTCGGGAGCCATCTTGGTGCTCTTGGAGAGAAGTAGGCTGTATAATGCCACTGGGTTTCACTCTCACCTTTCCTTTCATACATAGCAACACAAACCCCACCCTAGAGCGTACAAGCATACATCGCAGTTATCCACAAGACAGAGAAACACATGACACTTCAAAACAGGTCAGAGGAGGGCAATGTCAAGACGCGTCCACCAGAGCCGTGCAGTGAACGGCCATGCCTGTGTCTGCACCCCTGGAATCATTCCCTAGATTTGGGCATACACTGATCTTTTTAACTCAAAATATTTCTTTGGTGAACTATATTGCACACAAAAATTAATCTTATTTTAAGGTAAATCCATGGAGAAGAAATAAAAACTTTGAGGTTCTCCGATGACATTGTAATTCTGTCAGAGACAGCAAAGGACTTGGAAGAGCAGTTGAACGGAATGGACAGTGTATTGAAAGGAGGATATAAGATGAACATCAACGAAATCAAAACGAGGATAATGGAATGTAGTCGAATTAAGTCGGGTGATGCTGAGGGAATTAGATTAGGCAATGAGACGCTTAAAGTAGTAAAGGAGTTTTCTATTTGGGGAGCAAAATAACTGATGATGGTCGAAGTAGAGAGAATATAAAATGTAGACTGGCAATGGCAAGGAAAGCGTTTCTGAAGAAGAGAAATTTTTTAACATCGAGTATAGATTTAAGTGTCAGGAAGTCGTTTCTGAAAGTATTTGTATGGAGTATAGCCATGTATGGAAGTGAAACATGGACGATAAATAGTTTGGACAAGAAGAGAATAGAAGCTTTCGAAATGTGGTGTTACAGAAGAATGTTGAAGATTAGATAGGTAGATCACATAACTAATGAGGAGGTATTGAATAGGATTGGGGAGAAGAGAAGTTTGTGGCACAACTTGACTAGTAGAAGGGACCGGTTGGTAGGAAATGTCCTGAGGCATCAAGGGATCACAAATTTAGCATTGGGGGGGGGCAGTGTGGAGGGTAAAAATCGTAGAGGGAGACCAAGAGATGAATCCACTAACCAGATTCAGAAGGATGTAGGCTGCAGTAGGTACTACTGTATAATTTTTTAGTTTGAAAATAAAATCTGTATCTTGTGCTTTGAACAACTAGTGTTATTTTGTCCCGGTATAACGCGAAAGAAATAGTGATGGCAGTCTGTGGATAGAGTCTTTAATTGGTAATAAAAATATTCTGGGTCCGTGTTCGACACAAGCCACTGCTAAAATCTTGAATGAAAGTCATCAGCTGTGACTGCTTACGACTTTACGTATAAGCAGTCACCCTCTTGTCAGCGGTCTTTTCAAGTAGGGAAGAGGAGCGGACAGACATTCAGTGTAATCTCTTGCCCTTTAAGCGGGAAGGGGTATGAGGATGCAGAAGGCCATGGAAAACACAACATTAAAGACATGTAAGGTCTATCCACAGCACATCTGACCTGTAATCTCTGCACTGGGAAAACATTCCGGACTAGTACCTCATCTAACGGTACATTACTGGCCATTAAAATTGCTACACCAAGAAGAAATGCAGATGATAAACGGGTATTCATTGGACAAATATATTATACTACAACTGACATGTGATTATATTTTCACACAATTTGGGTGCATAGATCCTGAGAAATCAGTACCCAGAACAAACACCTCTGGCCGTAATAACGGCCATGATACGCCTGGGCATTGAGTCAAACAGAGCTTGGATGGCATGTACAGGTACAGCTGTCCATGCAGCTTCAACACGACACCACAGTTCATCAGAAGTAGTGACTGGCGTATTGTGACGAGCCAGTTGCTCGACCACCATTGACCAGACGTTTTCAGTTGGTGAGAGATGTGGAGAATGTGTTGGACACGGCAGCAGTATAACATCTTCTGTATCCAGAAAGGCCCGTACAGGACCTGCAAAATGCAGTCGTTCATTATCGTGCTGAAATGTAGGGTTTCGCAGGAATCGAATGAAGGGTAGAATCATGGGGCGCAACACATCTCAAATGTAACATCCACTGTTCAAAGTGCCGTCAATGTGAACAAGAGGTGACCGAGACGTGTAACCAATGGCATCCCATACCATCACGCCGGGTGATACGCCAGTATAGCGATGACGAATACACGCTTTCAACGTGTGTTCACCGCAATGTCGCCAAACACGGATGCGACCATCATGATGCGGTAAAGAGAACCTGGATTCATCCGAAAAAATTACGTTTTGCCATTCGTGCGCCAAGGTTCGTCATTGAGTACACCATCGCAGGCGCTCCTGTCTGTGATGCAGCGTCAAGGGTAACCGCAGCCATGGTCACCGAGCTGATAGTCCATACTGCTGCAAAAGTCGAAACTGTTCGTGCAGATGGTTGTTGTCTTGCAAACGTCCCCATCTGTTGACTCTGGGGTCGAGACGTGGCTGCACGATCCGCTACAGCCATGGGGATAAGATACCTGTCATCTCGACTGCTAGTGATACGAGGCCGTTGGGATCCAGCAGGGCGTTCCGTATTACCCTCCTGAACCCACCATATGCTGCTAACAGGCATAGGTACCAGGGCGACATCTGTGTCTACTCTTTAACAGGGAACGCTCAGAGCCGGATGGTTCAGAGTGGTGCACACGTGTGAAGCAAGCAGGCAACCATACCACGGACATGGACTCGTGCTTCCTACAGCCAACTGAGCCAGTTTGAAAAAGGTCAAATTGTGGCCTTCTGAATGGCGGGATGGTCTTCTCGGAGAATTGCCACACAAGTTGGACTTGGTACGTCAGTTGTGAAACCATGCTGTAATCATTGCTCACGTGAACATTCTCACACCTGTAGACGAGGGTTTTGGACGTCCACGCAGTGCGGACGCCCGCCAGGATCATCGTATTATAAAGGGGACAGTGTCAGATCGTACAGTTACCACAGCACAAGTAAGAGGGTTTGGGAGCCCAGACGTGTCAACACGAACTGTTGTGAACCAGTTATTAGCAATGGGACTATGGGCACGCACAGCTGTAGCCTGCCTTCCATTCACGCCACAGAATCGACGTGCACTTCTCGACTGGTACCGTCCGAGGATCACTTGGAAGATGAAATGAAGCGATGAAAGTAGATTCTCTTTGAATATAAGTTATGGTCGTTTGCGCATTCGCCGTAGACCTGTGACTGATGTAGAGTTTATTTATCTAATACACCCTGGCCCAAGCCCAGGCCTTATGGTCAGTGGTGCGACAAGCTAGAGCTCTCGTTCATCTTCGGTGTCTCTGGAGGACACGAAAACAACACTCGATATATGCAGAAAGTTGTTAGATCCGTTCTTTTGTCATTATCTCAACTATAAGGTGATGTGTTGTTCCAACAGGATAATTGACCTCTGGCGGCTGGCGCTAGGGTGTTCTACTTGCGTCGCTGATATCGATATTCGGCAGTCTTGCTATCTTTGACTGCTCCCCCCAGCGGTTTTTCGGGTGAACGTATGACGGGAGGGTCTCCGATCGGACTGACCGGTGTGGCCGTTGGTTCTAGGTGCTTCAGTGTGGAACCACGTGACCGCTACGGTCGCAGGTTCGAATCCTTCCTCGGGCATGGATATGTGTGATGTCCTTAGGTTAGTTAGGTTTAAGTAGTTCTAAGTTCTAGGGGACTGATGACCACAGATGTTAAGTCCCATAGTGCTCAGAGCCATTTGAACCATTTTTGATCTCCGGTCGGCATTCAACGAGCCAACTTATGTTGAAAACAAGCCTGCGTCCCTAATCGTGGTGCATGGGCCTCGCCGTGCTCGCCGCCCTTGTCTTTTGTCGCGCCTGATGTACGGTGCCGATCACTGGGCGCCTTGACGTACAAAATTGCGGTGGGTTCGTCGTCTCACGCTGAACAGCTTCCCAGCTCGTAATTTGCAAGCTCCGAGTTACGTATGACTGTTATTTTGTGTTGAACTAAGGAGATTGGTTAGACTTACTGTGGCATGGCTAGCTGCCGGAGATGGTTCTTAGCTTGGTTCCACATGGCTATTTTCAGGAGGCTGATATCCCTCGTTCCGTTTCTCATCATTTGTGGAGAGTGTGTTTTAAGTGGTTTTCCATGAAAATTTTAACTTGTTTTAGGAGATATTGACCGCTTTGAGACTGGCTGCGGTTGCGTACGCGCCCAGCAGCCGTAGAGTTAATGGTTTAATCATTTGCCACGGCAGGAGTTGTATGTTTATTTAATGTTGGAAGTGCCTTAAGGCAACTGGAAGTGATATCTAATTTTCCTACTAATTTACTGGGAGACGGGTAATGCTAGAGTATTGCTCCATAGGAATTTGGGGGAATGCTTATTATATATTCCAGTGTGGCTGTGATTTGACCTTGTTTTCATTGCAGTCTATTTGTGCTGCAGGCCATTTGTGAAGTCTGCTCGTTTCCTGGCGTAGGTGCGGTTATGGATTCTTGTCAGGACCGCTCATGGTGAGGCTGGTCGGACTATATATAAAGATATACCTCCTGCCAGTGAGCCTGTGCACAAACCGTGGGGAGTGAACGCTCGTATTGCCTGCCGGCTGTGGCGTTATTGCTTCCGAATACTACTGTGGGCCTTAACGCTGTTCTATAAAGTTCAGTGCAATTTGGGAATCATTCTGAGTCATTATCTCCGTTAATTGAGGCCTCTTTGTTAATATTAGCGTTTCTGTAAGTCATTTTACTGGTTGAGTTATTACTAGCCATTCTTATTTAACACTTATGTTAATAATTTGTGTATCTTTAATGAATGTGCAGCTTGGTATTTTTCCTGTATGCCAGTTTTACGACCAGTGTTGGCCCACTTTGCATTTTTAGTATAATCGCTTTTCACTGTGGACCTTTATGTGGCCAGTTCAGTTTTATTGAACTTTAAGATTTTTGTGTTTTAATAAAGTTGTGGTATTATGTGGCTGTGTAACTTTGAGTTGGAAGTGTACAGTGTTACTTGTATTTTGAGATATGGTTAAACAAGAACGATTATTTATGATTGATTATTTCACCGTGCCTGCTGTCTACGATTTTGGTTCCGGACTCAAAATACGATTCTTATTCGTGTTTAAGTAATTCAATTAAAGTGAAGATTTGTATATTGCATCAGTAAGAGGGCAAATGTCCGAACTGAAATTTATTATAAAGTCTGTTTAGAGTCAAATTAAAATTGTAAAACAATTACAACCTTGTCCATCACCAGCGATCCCGGGCTTCCAATTTCCTTTAAATAACTGTGGTGAGATTGTATTTTTTGATTTTCTAAAGGGTTGAGTAGTACCAGAGTAGGATAATGTTACCCCAAATACTGTCCGTGAAATTCAGTGTACTATTTTAGGCGTGCAGCAACTTCCCTGGCCCTCACGATCACAGGATATGATGGGACGAGAAGTGACTTGTGCAACTCCTTAACCAACAACCCTTACAGAACTACATGAACAGGTCGAGCAGGAATATCGTATCCCAGGATAGTACTCGCCATCTGTACGATCGACTGACTGCCAGAGTGAGCACTTCCATTGCCGCCCGTGGAGGTCACACCACATGAGTGTTTCAGCATTGGGCGAAACCTGGTGCCTCAGAACTGCTTGTGCTATTGATCTGCAAATGTAATCATTTCATGTACTCCATATGGACTGTTTCAATAATAAATCTTGAGTGTTTTGGAAACTTCTGAAAAGATGTAATAATTTTTTCCAGCAGTGTGTGTCTAAAGAATATCCCAGAACTTCGAGTGGTTTTGGAAGGTGTCTTCGCGATAGAAATCCGTGCCTAGAAACCTCATCCAGCGCCCCTACAGAGCGTTGAAGTTATAGGGACCAGAGCGTGCCACTTGGCAGCAAACGTGGTTTTCTCCACTAATGGACCACAGTCGGTACGTCTCACAATTATTTTCGTTATTCATTGATCGCGACTGATTGCCACGATCGACTGACCGAGCGAGGTGGCGCAGTGGTTAGCACACTGGACTCGCATTCGGGAGGACGACGGTTCAATCCCGTCTCCGGCCATCCTGATTTAGGTTTTCCGTGATTTCCCTAGATCGCTTCAGGCAAATGCCGGGATGGTTCCTTTGATATGGCACGGCCGATTTCCTTCCCCATCATTCCCTCACCCGAGCTTGCGCTCCGTCTCTAAAGACCTCGTTGTCGACGGGACGTTAAACACTAATCTCCTCCTCCTCCACGATCGACTCGAAGAGATGGCAGTAGCTGCTGCGTTCAAAGGCTTTGTCTCCTACGAGTGTGATGCTCTATTGCCTTGGTGGATGACGTATCCGGCCATGGGCTTCTATTCTCTTTTTATTCCTCAAGACACCCTCTACAGCCCCTCAAAATTTGTTGCAAAATTTCTGGGAGACCCTGTATACTGGAAAACAAAGTATTCATCATCGACAGCACAATTGTGGCTACGATTTTCGGAACGACATTGCTCTCAAAGCTCCAAGTTTAATTTAGTGTAAGTGTTGAACAGGTTATACGAGTTGCCAACAACGAGATCGATCAGAAACCGCGAATGAGCTCCAGGATATTTAGAACTACATGGAGACTCTCTTAATGGCAGTGTATTATTTTTCTCGCCTCATACCAAGAAGTGGAAAAAAGTAGTTTTCAGTTATCAAACCTCTAACTTCATCTGAGCTGACTTACGTGAATAAGAATTCTAAGTACTAATTTACACTTCTAATCGAACTGCAGTCTCGTTGATATCTACACTACCTGCCATTAAAATTGCTACACCACGAAGGTGTCGTGCTACAGACGCGAAATTTAACCGACAGGAAGAGGATGCTGTGACATGAAAATGATTGGCTTTCCAGAGCATTCACAAGAGGTTGGTGCTGACATGAGGAAATTTTCCAACCGATTTCTCATACACAAACAGCAGTTGACCGGCGTTCCCTGGTGAAACGTTGTTGTGATACCTCGTGTAAGGAGGAGATATGCGTAACATCACGTTTCCGACTTTGATAAAGGTCGGATTGTAGCCTATCGCGATTGCGGTTTATCGTATCGCGACATTGCTGCTCACATGCTCTGTTAGCGGACGACGTTGAAACCATTTGCAGTACACCTACTGTTCCATGGGTGGCATGTGCTGTCATCGGATCAATAGCGACATCGCCTTTCCGCGGGTCCTATTTTTATTCCGGCAGTGTATTTCACCTCCGTAATTGTACGGTGAGCGTGCCTGACAGCTATGGGGGAGGGAGGTACCAGGATTCAATTACGATAGACAGAATTGTTGTTAAATAATGAGCGCTGAACGGTTTAGTCAAAAATACTTTTACTGCACAAGCCTTGTATTCTGTCGCCAGATCTACTACACATATCCGTCTACAGAGCTTTCCACTGTGGGCTAACCTCAAGCCTGCACGTTCTGTGATAAGGCGCCGAAGTCCAGCACGTTGTCACCCATTCATGGTTTCACCATCCTTCAACTACATTCCATAGATGCTCCAGACAGCAGAAGCTTCGAGGTTTCCGAGATACCCACTCCCAGAGTCATAAGGATCTGCCCTATGTCAAAGGCCTTGATGTCACTAGATGTTCCCAGCTGCAGAATGTATCATCACCAGAATGATTGCCGGCCGCTGTGGCCGAGCGGTTCTAGGGGCTTCAATCTGGAACCACTCGACCGCTACGGTCGCAGGTTCGAATCCTGCCTCGGGCGTGGATGTGTGTGATGTCCTTAGGTTGTTAGGTTTAAGTAGTTCTAAGTTCTAGGGGACTGGTGACCTCAGATGTTACGTCCCATAGTGCTCAGAGCCATTTGATTCATTTTTGAACCAGAATGATTCGCTGTTCGTCTCTGCTGCGTTTATATACTTGCCTTACCGCGTCACGTGCTCGCACCGTCACAAGGCAGTGGTGGGCAGTGGACATAATGATTTGGCTCATCCATGTATATATCAAGATGTAAGTCATGTTCAAGTTGTTCACAATACACATCAAGCGTCGAAAGCATGCCATTAGCACGTCAACTAGTTATCGAAATCAGTCATGAAGCAGCCACTCACTCCACTCACTTTTAAGGCTTGGTCACAGTCGACGTAAGACTAGACTCCAACATCCTGTGGACGACAGAGTTGTTATGGAAGATGGAAATCTCGAATAGACGAAGAAAAGTGGAGTAAAACGGCTGAGTCCTCATCACTGTAATCATAAAGGCATTATCCTTGAGCGATTTATGGAAACAACGGGAAAGATAATGTGCCGTGCGGCAGCAGTCTTGCGATTTGTCCTCTATTATCCATCCCTCTTAAGTATGTGCTCTTTGCCCGCTTCTGTTGGAAGGCACTTTCGACCGGAACATTCGTAATTTGGCGCCAATGGGGTATTAGAGGGAAATGCGATTGTCGTCGCTGCACACGCCTGTGTTTAATGTATTGTGTGTCAGTTAGTTATTGTTCAGTGTTGTATTGAGTAGAATGTTGTGACGCACAGCTCGCGAATTTCGAGATGGCAGAGTTAGAGGAGCAACGCATCTGCATTAAATTTTGCGTGAAACTCATCAAAACCTTTACAGAGACCCACCAAATGATTCAGGAAGCCTACAGCGATGAGTGTTTAAGCCGTACTCGATTTTACGAACGGTCCACAGTGTTTAAAAATGGCCCATGGGAAGTTAAAGATGACCCTCATTTAGGACTCCCTTCGACGCTCATGTCAGACACGTGAATGACATTGGGAGTACCAATCGAAGACTGACTGTCCGAGAGATTGCAGAAGAATGTACCATTTCACTTGGATCATGCTATCAAATCCTGACAAAGCATCTTGGAATAGATCGTGTTGCCGCCAAGTTCGTCCTACGGCTCACGATTCAAGACCAGAAAGACCTCCAGCCTCGTAATCTGTGAAGAGATTTTGAAAAGCGCAAATGAGAACGGGGTCTACGATTGTGCTATTGAGACCAAGGTTCAATCTTCACAATGGATCGGGGAAGCGTTTTCTTTGACTTTGAAGGAATAGTTCATCACGAATACGTGCCACACGAACAGGTTGTTAATCGTTGGTGTTGCAGCGCCTGAGAGAAAATATGAGAAGGAAACGGCCTGTGACCGATCGGTTCCAGGCACTTCAGTCCGGAACCGCGCTGCTGCTACTGTCGCCGATTCGAATCCTGCCTCGGGCAGGGGTGTGTGTGATGTCCTTAGTTTAGTTAGGTTTAAGTAGTTCGAAGTCTAGGGGACTGATGACCTCAGATGTTATGTCCCACAGTGCTTAGAGCCATTTGAACCATTTGAATCATTTTCGGAAACGCAAAAACCGGTGACCCTGTGTGACAAAACTGGACACAGTACTCATCTTACCGACGTGTCAAGGGCATTCATGAACATCACTAGTGTTGTTGCCTGCCAAGTAACGGTAGCTCTGCTTATTGACGTAACCTGTGAGATAAAAATAGGCCTCATTTGACGTCCACTGCTTGTCCAGAAATCCTTTGTCCTTGTCTATGTTTGTCATAATTTTCAGACAGAATTCTATCGCAAAACGAAATTGTCCTTCTTCATCTGTTGCACGATCTGCATCTTGTACGGAGAACATTTTAAATCATAATGGAGAATTCGACGAACGGTCTCTCAGAACACAGCTTGCTTGTGAACTGGACGCTGTGGGCTCCATAAGACTGAAACGCGAACAGCTTCGATATTCTGTGGAGTGCGAGCACCTGTCAGTCATCCTAACGATTTCTTTCTTAGAGCAGACCCAGACTCTTCAACGTTTCTAATCCAACTTTTATCTCGTGTCTGGACAGAACCCCACCATAATTCCGTGAGATGAACAAACAGGACTCTGCATATTTTCGAAACTATCATCTTTGTGTAAAAGATAACACTATTGATTGTTCGATTACTATATGGCGGGGCTGTCTACAGCTCAAGCACCCTGTTCCGCAGTGCTGCACTACGCGTTTGAAAGTTCCCGTTTTTCTCTGTTAGTCTGTATTACTGTACTCTCTCTCTCTCCGTCCAAACCGGCTTCAGAATGCCCAGTGTTAGCCGCGCGGGATTAGCCGAGCGGTCTTGGGCGATGCAGTCAGGGATTGAGCTGCTGGTCCCGGTGGAAGTTCGAGTCCTCCCGCGGGCATGGGTGTGTGTGTTTGTCCTCAGGATAATTTAGGTTAAGTAGTGTGTAAGCTTAGGGACTGATAGCCTTAGCAGTTAAGTCCCATAATACTTCACACACTCTTTTTTCACCCAATGTTAGCGACCGACCACCATTTCACTCTCAGCTGATAGGCGCCACTGGATGGGGATATGGAGTGGTATGGTCGGCTCATCGCTCTCCCGGTCATTGACAGCTTTCATGACCTGCCTCGGGCATGGATGTGTGTGATGTCCTTAGGTTAGTTAGGTTTAAGTAGTGCTAAGTCTAGGGGACTGATGACCTCAGATGTTAATTCCCATAGTGCTCAGACCCATTTGAACAAATTTTTTTTTGAAACGGGCTGAAATTCTTGCGGAAAAATTCGCCACTAGGATCACGATAACGCATCCTCGTATTCATCCCTGTTCGTGAGTGACTAACGCACAAAAAATGAAATAACTGTGCGGCCTCATCCTCCTTATTTTCCGGACCTGGCCCCTGTGGTCCTTTTTTATTTCAGAAGATGGAAACCCCGTTGAAAGGATGAAGATTTCCAACGATAGACGAGATAGAAGCAAATTCTTAGACGGCGTTTCTCGCGATCGAGGAAAAAGCGTACGAAGATTGCTCCCTGAAATGGAAACAGCGTTGGGAGTGGTGTATCAGTTGTGGAGGGGAGTACACTACTGGCCATTAAAATTTCTATACCACGAAGATGACGAGCTACAGGCGTGAAATTTAACCAACAGGCAGAAGATGGTGTGATATGCCAATGATTAGCTTTTCAGAGCATTCACACAAGGTTGGCGCCCGTGGCGACACCTACAAAGTGCTGACTTCAGGAAAGTTTCCAACCGATTTCTCATGCACGAACAGCAGTTGACCGGCGTTCCCAAGTGAACGTTGTTGTGATGCGTCGTGTAAAGCGGAGAAATGCGTACCATCACGTTTCCGACTTTGATAAAAGTCGAATTGTAGCCTATCGCGATTGCGGTTTATCGTGTCGCGACATTGCTGCTCGCTTTTGCTCGTGACTGTTAGCAGAATATGGAATCGGTGAGTTCAGGAGGATAATTCGGAACGCCGTGCTGGATACCAACCGCCTCGTATCACTAGCAGTCGAGATGACAGGCACCTTATCCGCATGGCTCTAGTGGATCGTGTAGCCACGTCTCGATCCCTGGATCAACAGATCGGGACGTTCGCAAGACAACAACCATCTGCACGAACAGTTCGACGACGTTTGCAGCAGCATGGGCTATCAGCTCGGAGACCGTGTCTGCGGTTACCGTTGACGCTGCATCACAGACAGGAGCGGCTGCCATGGCGTACTCAACGACGGACCTGGGTGCACCAATGGCAAAACGTCCTTTTTTTCGGATGAATCCAGGTTCTGTTTACAGCATCGTCATGGCCACATCCGTGTTTGGTGACATCGCGGTGAACGCACATTGGAAGCGTGTATTCGTCATCGCCATACTGGCGTGTCACCCGGCGTGATGGTACAGGGTGCCATTGGTTACACGTCACGGTCATGTTTTGTTAGCATTGACGACACTTTGAACAGTGGGCGTTTCATTTCATATGTGTTGCCACCCGTGGCTCTACTATCCATTCGATCCCTGCGAAACCTTACATTTTAGCAGGATAATGCACGACCACATGTTGCAGGTCTTGTATGGACCTTTCTGCGTACAGAAAATGTTCGACTGCTGCCCTGGCCAGCACATTCTCCAGATCTCTCACCAATTGAAAAAGGTCTGGTAAATGGTGTCCGAGCAACTGGCTGATGAACTGTGGTATCGTGTTGAAGCTGCATGGGCAGCTGTACCTGTACACACCATCCAAGCTCTGTTTGACTCAATACCCGGGCGTATCAAGGCCGTTATTACGGCCAGAGGTGGTTGTTCTGGGTATTGATTTCTCAAGATCTATGCACCCAAATTGCATGATAATGTTATCTAGAACTCTAGAATAATATATTTGTCCAATGAATACCCGTTTATTTTTTGCATTTCCTCTTGGTGTAGCAATTTTAATGGGCAGTAGTGTATTTCGAAGGAGACCATGCACAGTAAGTAAAAGGTAAGCGCAGAAGAATTATGTGGACAGAGTTGGAGAGTTTTTGAACAGATCTCGTATTTGAAGTATAGCATGGGCAGCGTAGTGGAGAGTCGCCCGGACCAAGAACCGTGACTTGGGTGTCTGCGGCCTGTTTATATCGACAGTAAGCAGTGGGCCTTTGGCCGTGGCGGAAGGGGCCGTGTTTGTTGAAAGCCGTCCGACCTTTTGTGGGTGCTACTCTGTAATACTGTGCTGGGCAGAGTTTCATAAAAAGCTCGATACGGGAACGGCTTCAGTGTATAATAACGGAATGGAATGGTGAGAAACTTCTTGGTTCAGCTTTGCCATTCTGCTGGTGTGCACCAGAAGTTTTGTAGACGTTGTCTGTTAAGTGGTGACTGCTGCACGCACGCCCGGTCTCCTTTCGCCAGCGTTCTGAACTGGAGATAAGAGCCGATGTATTATGCTTTACTATAATTATTGTTTTTTGTATAATACCTGCAAGCATAGTAACCCTCTGTATTCAGTTGCAGCTCCGTAAGAGCGACTAGCTAACTTGTATTTTCGTTCGCCTCTGTGTTATCTGAGAAGGAATGCTTCTTTTTTTAAATTATTTGTCGTGTGATATGCAAGTTACTGTAAGGTTCTGAGTTCCAGACCCAGCTGGCTTTGTAATTGTTCAGTGTGATGTTTAATGGAACCTACTGAATCGTTGCTGGCAAATTAACCTAATGTAGTGAGTTCAACAAGTACGGCACGTAACTGATCCCTGCTCAGAAGGTGTGGTAAAACTATTGAATGATTGTGTGTGGGCCTTGGGACAATTATTGTATGTCAAACTTTTAAGCAAATTTAATAAGCTTACTCTAGCGTAAAAGAAAGATGATGATGACAATAATAATATTTCTCCACACTATTTTGACTATCAAGTCACTTGAACTATTATATGCATTAAAATTTCTGGCCAGGTCATAAACTTCAAGTTTGACTTATCAAATATTTTCAGAACTGCCTAAAGTTTCACCTTCTGTGTCAGTATAGCTGTCTTACAATATAAGGTTGCATTTTAATAGTTTTAGTATTACATATGTATTCTCATGTGTAGTTGTGTACTAACGTGTACTCTGAGCCGTGATACAGGAGAAATTCTGTGCAATTTTAAAGTAAATATACATAATTGTGAGTATTCCTTAATCGGGTTTATTCCAGCAATGATCTTACGTTTTTAATTGGGTGAGTATTGTATTTATTAAAAATCTTGTGAATTTTATTTTTTAAAACTGTGTATAATTGCACACTGAATATGAAAATTAGTAAAATAAATGTTGTTTGATGTGTTTTTTTTTCTAATGTCCGCCCCGATAGCTGAGTGATCAGCGCAGCGGTCTCTCACGGTAAAGGGGCCGGATTCGATTCTCGGCTGGGTCGAGATTTTCTCCGCTCAGGGACTGTGTGTTGTCCTCATTATCATTCCATCATCATCAGTGGAAGGTAACGGGAACGCCACTGTAATCACTTCCCTAGACGCTCATGTGGTGGACCTCTCTGACGAGGCTTCCCCCATGACAAGACCTGCCGTAAGGCAGAACAAGTTTTTCAGTTTTTTCCAATTATCACTGGGCTCCGCTCAAAACCACTTCGCCACACACTTCCTGCCGTTTCAGATAATCTGGATGGCCAGGTGGGTATTTCAACTTCAGTTATTCTGAATGTAGGTCCATATCTTATCACCGCGATACCTCGCCCGGTGGCTCATTGCAAATGTTGCCCTATTGCATAATATGTTTATACACTTGTGTGAAAAATTTAAGGATGGAAGTTTTATTTGCATGATCTGTCACTGCCATGAAACACAGTTTGATGAGACTTGTACCACACTTAGAAAGGGCTGGTACGGTAGAGTACAGAAGGTAACTGTAAGAAATACGCAATGAAACGAACAGAAATCACACTTCTATTCAAAGACAACAATTACACTGGAGTCACCGCATTTTATGGTGGTCCCCCGGACATAACAAAAGTCTGGACATGGTTCTTAATAAGATGTAAAATCATCACGGACAGTAATGCATGCTCTGCAGCGTGTTCCGATGCTGAGCACAACAATGGTAAAGAGTTATTGCAGCAAGGCATTCGATTCCTCCACCAGTGCGGTCCACATCTGACGGGTGGTACGTGTTACAAAACATCTGCCCATTGTATCCCACACGTGTTAGTTGGAATTTAAGTCGGGAGAATGAGCAGGTCAGTCGATTAGTCGAATATCCTCTGGTACCAGGAGTTCCTACACCTGCGCTGCTCGATGTGATCGTGCATTGTCATCCTAAAAAATGAAGTCGGATCCCAACGCACCGCTGAAAAGCGGCACATGGGAATTACTCTGGGTAGTGAGTGTACCATGTTCATAGATTTGGAGATCAGTATCGTGCAACATTATGTCTCCCCACACCATAATATCTGGACCACCGAAACCATCGAGTACGACAATGTGTGTAACGCCACGTAGCGCTCTGTATGAAAATCACTGGCTGTGCCGTGTGCAGTCTGTGGCTGGTTTGCATTGTTGTCTGCCATTGTAGTGTTGGGCAGCGGCAGCTGGATGCTAACAGCGCGTAGCGTTGCGCAGTTGGAGGTGAGCCGCCAGCAGTGGTGGACGTGGGGAGAGAGATGGCGGAGTTTTGAAATTTGTAAGAATTGGTGTCATGAACTGATATATATATTATGACTATAAGGTAAATACATTGTTTGTTCTCTATTAAAATCTTTCATTTGCTAACTATGCCTATCAGTAGTTAGTGCCTTCCGTAGTTTGAATCTTTTATTTAGCTGGCAGTAGCGGCGCTCGCTGTATTGCGGTAGTTCGAGTAACTAAGATTTTTGTGAGGTAAGCGATTTGTGAAACATACAGGTTAATGTTAGTCAGGGCCATTCTCTTGTAGGGATTACTGAAAGTCAGATTGCGCTGCGCTAACAAATATTGTGTGTCAGTTTAAGCACAGTCTTGTGTAAATTTTTCTAAGGGACGTTTCAAATGTTCCTGGGTGCATTATGCGTTCCCACCTCTCGCCATATGAGCGTACGTAATGCACCCAGCGACATAGTTGAACGTGTCCTTGTCGATGCCTTACCTTTTGTTCAAAATGGATCCAATGGCTCTCAGCGCTATGGGACTTAACATCTCAGATCATCAGTTCCTTAAACTTAGAACTATTTAAACCTAACTAACCTAAGAACATCACACGCATCCATGCCCGACGCAGGATTCGAACCTACGACCGTAGTATCAGCGCAGGTCCGGACTGAAGCTCCAAGAACCGCTCGGCCATACCTTCTGTAAAGTTCATGAGACCATCGAAAATCGTGGTGACTTCAGCGTAATTATTGTTTTTGAATAAAAGTGTCATTTCCATTAATCTCTTTGTGTATTTCTTTCAATAACTTTCTGCACTGCCTTGTAGCCGTTCATTCTATGTATGGTCCAAATTTCACCGAACTATGTTACTTTGCAGTAACATATCAGGCGAAAGTTACTTTCGTCCGTAAGTTTTGCACACGAGTGAATATTTATACAGCTATATACACGTAACTATAGCAATCGATCTGTCTGAAAATCAAACGATAATAGCAACACATAAACGCACAGAATCTTTTGTTCTAGCCTTGAAGTTGGTTTATAAAGTCAGTGGCAAAGAGGTTAGCGCCCTGAATACAATTTTCTTACTTTCCACAGAGCGTTTAACGCTAATGATGCGATAATTCCGTAAAGAGTGCACAGCCGAGTTCTTTACTCATCATTTCCTAATCCAATTTTGTACACCGCCTCTAAAGACGTTGTATTCGGGACTAAGGCCTCATCTTCCTTTGGCCTTACGTGGACACTTCGAAACATCTTGCAGTATTTCAACTGTTACTGGTTCCAGTCGCTGACATATGGCACTGCGGTACTTTACATAAGTCGCCTAATGCGTGTATATCAAAATATTTGATTAAAATATACTGAATAGTGAAAAGAGTGCCAGACCGGAACTGATACCTGGATTTCATGCTTTTCTCAAGTATTGTAGTGTAACGACGTAAGTTTTGTATAAATGATTTTCTTTTGATATATGACCATGTGCAGACTTCGTCACCTACGTCAGTTACAAAACACTTCAAAATTATTTAAATTCTTTTTAATGTTGTCTCTGAATTGTTCTTGAACGAAACTGTAATTAAAACATTATCGTTTGAGTCGTATGCGCAGAATTACGTCACTCAGTCCAATTGGTTTACGCAAACTTTTTTCAGTTTAGATGTCGTTTGTTTCTTCTCAGAAATTATATAAATGGAAGTTATCTGCTTTAATAAATATTAAAACCACATTGAATAAACTTTTAAGACTCAAACTCTCGATGAACGTTGTCAAAATTAATAATCTTCTCAAATAAATCAGCAATACTTCTTCCTTAATATAATTCTTCATAAATAAATCCTCAGAACACGTATTTAAACTTTTGTCCGGAACTGCGCGACTGCTACGGTCGCAGGTTCGAATCCTGCCTCAGACATGGATGTGTGTGATGTCCTTAGGTTAGTTAGGTTTAAGTAGTTCTAAGTTCTAGGGGACTGATGACCACAGATGTTAAGTCCCATAGTGCGCAGAGCCATTTGAACCATTTTTACACTTTTGTAGTATACACTAGTTTATTATCTTCATATATACTACATATAGACGTGAATATGAGTCTTGACAAGATAGGAATGAACATTTACAACTTGATTAAGCTTTCTATAGCGTCATTGTTGTAGAAACATTTCAAATTCTTATTTTTTCCGTTTTTAGAAGCACGATGCAACACCTTGGTTTCAGGATCTTCTGTTGCTCTTTGGCTGTCGACCCACGACGTACATTGACCAGCAATTTTCTCTCTGGTCTCGGCAGTGAAGATGATGTCTCCGTTCGTTGCGCCGCCCTCTCCGTACATGAAACATAAAAATAAATACAAAACTTTAGATAATTCACAAACATTACAAATATTACAAAATACATAAACAAAACACTAAATTAAACTTGTATTCGCCTGCAAACTGGGCTGACACTGGTGGATGGGTGACGCTTCAGTTTCGCGTCCCACTACATTATTCGCCTTAAGTTACCTGAGTGCGCTCCAGGTCTGACTCGATAAAAATTTTGTCACAGATGCTTCTATGCTGTGAACAACTTTTTCCAAACTGAGCTGTAGAGCGAACTCATAGCTTTAAAATTAATACGTCTTATTATATACTGTGGTTAAATGTCGAAACAGTCGGAGGTAGTGGTATACGTACTTCTCCTGACTTTGACCACAGTACACAGTCGCCTTGGCAGTCCAGTGCTATGGATCCGTTTCACAACATGGCCACTGCTCTTTCCGGTGTCGTAGTTACCTAAGTAACTTTTTTGGCTCAGGGCCCAAAGGTGTACTGTTGCTTGCGTAGGTCCATGACCTGTACCGAATCGGCTGAACCGATTCTTCGTGCTATTTGGGCTCCAGAAGCACTGTCTTGCTCACAAATGTGACACAGTTCCTGGAACAGTATAAACAATAACTTCTGATTATCTCAAAGCTGCCAATGGTGCTCTTGAAATGGGTCCGCCTTTTTTAGGATTCCAAAATGTCTAAGAGGTACACAAAACAGAGATAGTATCTCGAGCAGTGCAATTAAGCATTCTTGACGATCTCAAGGATGCTGATGGTAAATTAGTTCTGCTCACTGTTTGAGTTCCAAAACGTGACATCTTTCCTAGAGCAGTACCCTCAACCACCGGCTCAAAAATGCCGTCGGTAAGCTCTCTCGTACGCTGGGCCTTAAGCGAATCTGAGACAACTCGCAAACTTTTTCAGTGGTAGTAGAAACTTCTTGAACAGAGCCCATCTGCTGCAGGTTTTCTTACCAAGCGAAGTCATCGCGGATGAGAAAACTATAATAATACAGCCTAATTTCATCTCAAGTAGGATATATAGTCACTGTTGCTCCACTTAAATGTCGAAGGAGCAGAGAAGAACGTAAAATATATTTTCAAAACAAGAAGAAAAAGTCAAGGGCGAACCAGTGATACTAGTGGCAGTCTACGTAGCCTCCTCAGCCGAAATGAAAGACTAATTAAAAGTTATATTGGACGAAATCCTCATCTACGTAGCACGAATAAGTGTTAAAAAGAAAAAACTGAGATGTAAGTGACGAAAAGTAATAGAAATGAGAATACTGACTAACTTAACATAAAAATATTGAGAAACATTGTAAGAGATGAAGTGAAATAATTATGTTATCCAAGAAGCAGGAAATCACTTTACTGTCACAGCTATGGAAATACGTAAGCTGATCACTGCAGACGTGGGAAGTTTTCTTCAAGAAAGAGTCCTGCTGGCATCAGTCAATGAAAATTCCTGGGGCACAATATTACACGCAAATGATACGGGATATATTAAGTTAGCAGCATAAGAAAGCAGCGTTAGAAGTGTGTAACAATAGGCGACAATGCTGGCCTAGAATCACTATTGTCACCACTAATCTTAGAAGATAAACTAAAAAAAGACAAATACCGTTTGTGGGTTTCGAAAAAACTTTTAAAGATATTGATTGGTAAATATCCTTTGAAATTCTGAAGGTAATAGGATAAAATACAGTGGCTGAAAGATTATATATATATATATATATATATATATATATATATATATATATATATATATATATATATCAATTTCAAAAATACACTGCAATTACAAGAATCGGGCATGAATGAAAAGCGGTAGTTGAGAAGAGAGTGGAACAGGACAATTATTCAGCAGATATGGCAAACAGTAAAGGAAACCAGGGAGAAATTTATGGAAAGAATTAAAGTTTAGAGAGAGCAAATAAAAACTTTAAAGTTTGCTAATAACATAATAATTTCCTCAGAGGCTGCAAAAAAACTTGGGTGCTACGGACGGAGTGGATAGCGTCTTGAAATAAGATTTAAGATGAAGATTAAAAAAAGTAAATCAAAGATAACTAAGCGCAGCCGAATATCTTGAGAAAATTACATTATGAACCAAAACGCTGAAAGTTGTAGATGAGATTTGGTATTTGGGTAGCGTAATAACTGCCGACTGCCTAAGTAAAGCAAACATAAAATGCAGACTTCTGTTAAGCAGAAAAGTGTTCCTGAAAAATTAATTTGTCAACATCGAATAAAAATTCTAGTGACTGGATGTTTCTAGGAGAAATATTTGTTTGGAATGTTCTGTTATCGAGTAAGCAACGCTTGAGTAATGCATCGAATTGGAGAGTGAAACCCCTGCTCTGTCCCATGAGGAGTACTTCAACGGAGGGCTGGGGTTCATTCCTTTCGCTATACTTAAACGACCTCAAACTTCAACACCAAATTCAGTGGCCAGAACCAACAAGGGAAATTAAGTCACACACCAATTAAAACTCTGCTAGGCTTAGGGTCATATATATTTCACAACGTACTTAGAAGTGCGACCCTGTTCAGCTTCATATACACTGAAGTATAACCTCTTATGGAGATCAACAACTAAATAGAGCCAGTGAGCCGCTTTAACCGTTGTAAGATATATCGGGCATTATCTTCGCTATTATTCAGGATTCTCGTAAGGCCCCTAAACGTGAACTGAAAACTAAAAACCACTGAGAGATTAAACGAAGAAACACGTTCACAACGACACTAATACAACAACAGACATCCTCTCCAGCTCCGTATGCAGTGACTGACATACATAAAAACTTCAAAAATCAGCAACCCCCAGATAAACCTATTCTGAACCCACTGTAACACAAATAATTACTCAAACTTGGGGATCAAAATAATAAACATGAGCAACAGTGCCTAACGATGTACTAGAAATATTTGGTGAACTAAGCCCAATCAATTCCGGATGCGGTACCAAATAACCACTAGCAATCTCATACCAGTAGTATTCACTAACAAGTAATTTCAGGAAATACTTGCAACAGAAGGCAAGCCCCTTAAATGGATTTGCTTAAACGGGTATCGAAGCCGGTCCCCATGAATATCACTAACACTGACGTACTTGTTCTCGGGAAAATTACAACGATGTACGCCGCCACAGGGTGCCAATGTGCAGCGCTTAAAATCATATAAAAACTGACCGAACAACTAGAGCAACATTAATCACAGCTTAACAAACGTCAAACGAATTCTTCTCAAGAAAAAGCACGCAAGCACATCACGAAGAGTGATAAACTCATCGCCACTCTTGGGATCCCCTTAACAACAGGTAACACCAACAAGTCTTTACATGTAGGGCAGGCACAGTCGAAATAATGCATGATTAGAATAAACAAGACCGTTGCGACTGTTAGCAAACCTCGGTAACACCAGCAGAAGCTCACTTCATTAAACATGCAAACATTGAAGCCGGACGTTTATGGAGGTAATCAATGATTTCTAACTATGCATTTCTTCAAAGGACATCGGACAAAACGTAAAGACCTGGCTACTGTTAGAAGGCGTTGCCTGCTTACCAGTACGCAAAGATTATGTCTTTTAAATTAACACTGCAACCCACCACGACCGAAAGCGAAAGTAAAACTCGCGGGAAGCGCCATACCGCACAAACTGCTCCTCGCTATTTATGTTGCCACCGATCACTCAATACTCAGGGACTCTCAACTCGACTGATTTAGGTACCCTGACATGCGGCACCCATTTAACCATGATGCACGGTTGCTAATTACGTCACCTTGCTTTACTGTAACCAACTGAACATTGACAGGTGTCAAAAACCTGGTGAAGCGAAACGGTCCCTTGAACATCGGAAAAAGCTTTTTAGTGGCTTTAGCCAAAGCTCTACTCCTTACCTCATAACTCTTAAGTAACACTACGTCTCCCTCATGATGTGGATTTACCTGATACCCCACATTGTACTTCTGAGTTTGCTGACGATGAGCTGTACGGACGGTAACCTTAGCTGCCGTGCAGTTTTTTCAACACTCGTAACATGTGGCAATTAATCCTCTACGCCCAAAAGATTACTGAGGGGCAACTTAGTTGTAAAGGTAAAAAAACACTTGAGCAGGAGTTGCCTTATGGGCTTGATACCTGGTTGTGTTAAAGGCAAACATGAGGCAGTGCAATGATTGACCCGCTTACTTTGACTGTCCTGATGATAAGCGATCAGCTCTGCATGAAATTCCCAATTAACTCTTTCAGCATGTGATGGGTTTTGGTACTAGAAACTGATTGTAATGTGATTAAAGCCCAAACCAAAATCAAAATCCTGGAGAGATGGAAACAGAAGGACGTTGCTTTATCGATAGCCTTACTAGGCCCAAAGACAGCAATGTTTGCAGTAAAGACTGTATAGGCGCTTGTGCAGGAGGATGCGTAATGGGAAACAGTCAAGTGAATATGGAAAACGCATAGCTACAGACCAAAATATACTTGTGACCATTACGAGTTCTACGCAATGGCCCTAAAAACTCAACATATAATTTTTCAAAAGGGGTCTCAACTGGACTTGACGCCAGGAAACCGATCTTAGTGTTTTGCGTTGGTTTATTGACACAACAAATTTGACAAGTCTTTATACTAAATGTCTGTATTCATACCCTTTCAAATACATTTGCTGCGAATTGTTCCCTCGCTCTTAAATAACATAGATATCCACGCACTGGAAATTCATTAAAATATTTAAATATATACGAAATTAGCTCCCACTGGTACCACCACTTTAGGTTCCCATCAACTTGCCCTGTACAGCGCAACATTCATTCCTGAAGTAAATATGGGGCACGAACTCGTCTCTATTTAGTCGATCCTTAATGACTACATCTTGTATTTACTATTAAAAACAGTCTTGATCACGATTTATTTATCAAAGTGACCGGTTTCGACCATTACTGTGGTCATCTTCAGACCTACAAGTTGTTACAAAGCTTTAATTAGAAAGCTACATACATTAAAGAAAATACATAAAGTTATCAATCTATAAAACGATAAATTATCATTGACGAATTAGTTGTCCGTATATATGAAATATTGTCTATTATTACATGTAATTTACTTACCAACTTCATAGACAATATTTCATATATACGGACAACTACTTCGTATCGTATTTGTCCAGCATGTAGCATACATGTCAGCTACAGATTATTGCACCTTACTCATTGAAAATCGTTTCAATAGAGACATGTTGCTACTCAATAATACATCGTCTGACGTGACAGTCTTCGCCATTCCACTTTCGCAACAACTTCGTTGGAAAGAAGCCTGCTGCCTCATCTTTGCAGCGGCGTCCAACTTCACCATGGTAACCATTGGTTCCAAATGGTTCACTAACAGGCCTTGAGAGGGCAATCCATGTCCTGCCAAACCGAAGTTAATTTTTCCTACATATTTAAATATTTGTAACGCTTCTTAATTGACAATAGCTGTTTAATAAGCTAAGTTTAGTGTGTATTTGTTTTTGATTCTTGACAATGTTCTTTGAACTAAGAAATTTTAAATTGTAATTCGACTTATAACTCATTGGTTAGTAATGACATCATGCAGTCAGAACTGAGTGGAGCCTCCATTATATAGTAAGACGTGCACTGGTTTCTCCAGTAGTGATTCTCCAACAGAAATAGGTTCCTACTCAATGGTAATTTATCGTTTTATAGATTGATAACTTTATGCATTTTCTTTAATGTATGTAGCTTTCTAATTAAAGCTTTGTATACAACTTGTAGGTCTGAAGATGACCACAGTAGTGGTCGAAACCGGTCACCTTGATAAATAAATCGTGATCAAGACTGTTTTTAATAGTAAATATTTGTATGACATTGATCACTGCCTTTACTATAATGTATTCAAAAGTAATTGCCTGCATATTTGTCTTCATAGAGCTTAATTCTAATATACAATGATGAGAAGTCCACTAAAACTAAATTAATTTACCCAGGATGTGGAAGCTTGCTTGGTACTGCTCCATAGTATTTTGCTTGTGCATCAGTCTACGAAGACCATCGGCAGCCCGATTTTCAGTGCCCCTTATGTGCATAAACTCAAATCTAAATGCCAATATTTTGGTAGCCCATTCTGCTAGTCGCCCAGTCTTACGAGACCTGCCTAGAACCCAGCTCAATGTGTGGATACCAGTGTCAAGCTGTAATGTGTTCCATATAATACCGGAAGTTTTCCAGAATGAAAAGAACTACCACCTCACAAACGGAATATTTCCTCTCTGCATCAGATAATCTCCTTGATACATATGCAACCGGTCATTTACTTTGATCCCATTTCCGCAGTAACACAGCTCCTAAACCAGACTTACATGTGAGCGTCTGTACAATGAATTTTTTTTTATCAAAATTGGGTAATGCTAAAACTGGAGCAGCAACCAAAGCTCCTTTCAATGCCTAGAAGGCAGCTTCCTGTTATGGATCCCATTCAAACTTCTGTCCTTTCCACCTGAGGTGATTCAATGGCGATGCCTTCTGAGCAAACTGAGGAACAAAATTCCTAAAATAACATATCAATAAAACTGTAAATGGCTTCGGCATCTGAGGCCTAGAACAATTGAAAACTGCTTGCACTTTCTCTGGATCAGAGACTATGTGACTCAAAAACTGAATCCATCTTATTGCAGACTTGACCTTATCTGGATTAAACGTCAAACAAAGAAGGTTGTGATCTTTCAGAAGCTTGATTCAAACGATCCCGATGTTCTTCATGAACCCCCTGTGCACAACCATATCATCAGAACAGTGGAACACAAACTCTGAAAAAATAGAATGTATGAGTTGCGACAAGACCACCGCTCCATTGACACAACCAAAAGGCACACTTTAAAATTCAAAACAATTCCAGTCTTTAATGAATTCAGTGACTTCCCTAGAGTCCATATGCAAGGGGATCTGATTATAAGTCTAGTTCTAATCAAGTGTTGTAAACATCACTGTACTCTTGAAACAGGCGAAACAAGAATTGAATCCGAAAGCGGAATATATCCAGCAATTACCTTTTAATTAAGTTACCTATAATCTACAAGAGGTTCCGAGACTCTCCCTAACTGAGGGACTACAAATATCAGCAACACATAAGGTGATTTAGACGTTGTAGTGACCCCAATTTACATGGATGAATATAAAATTGCTTCTAATCTCCCTAGCACTAGAATTCTACATTTAATTCATCATTATGTTTAAAATTCTGGGGGAGGGAGGATATTGTAATATAATTTTTAATCATTTATTAACTATTGAAGCATCTTCTTTGATAAAGGAAGAGGTGAAAAGTATACAACGTGATTGTCTAAATCGCCTGAAAGAACCTGAAAAACAACATAGTAGGGAGGGTTGAGGATCCACTACAAATAGCATTAGTGTAAATACAAGAATTTGAATCAATACCCTAAAGAATTGATACGTAGGCTGCAGTAAACAGTGTGGAATGCTTTGTGTCGACAACTAGTTACCTTTTAATTTTTCTGCATCGAATTTCTTGATGTGTGATACTGTTAGTATTTACTTATACTGCACGCTAAGAACATCTACACTCACAGAAGTCTGTAGCACTTATGCAACAAACTTTCAGTAGGATGTAAACAAAGCACTTCACGAAAGTGAAAATAAACAAGAACAAAGTTGATCACTTCCAACGCTGAAAAGCAGCAGTTTTGCCAACATATTTAATGTATCTCAAACAGAAAGAGAAATTTTTCCAGTTATTTGTGAAATATTATTCGTTCTTTATAATTTAGACAAAGTGGTCATGGCAGCGTACAAGATCATGTCTTTAAAATTTAGTATGCTGCACTCATTTTTCTTTCTAAACCCAACATACAAGTGTTACATATCAATATAACCACGAAAGACTAAAGACTTTAATATATACGTAAAGAAAAATTCGATTTTTCCATCTCTAATAGGTACCCTTGATCTTGACTTTTCACCTAAAAAATTCGGATCCATTACTTTTCGGTACGCCCTCCTATATTCAGATGTGAGAGAGAGATGTTATATTTGTGTAGGACTGAATGTGTGGCTTCGAATGACGTCTATACGTTATCCGTATTCAGATGAATATAAACTTTTAATTACGCTCCGTTTTTAATATTAGCAGTTCCCGTACATACATTCCATTTCTCGCTTCTCTACACGCCAATGTCGACAAACCGGCTTTGATGACGACTACACCGTTGCCTTCAGATGCTTTGACGCTGTCAGCATCAATACAGGAACATAAATAGTTTGGGAGAAGCATTCCACAGTACCAACACCAACTGAAATTATTATTCCATAAAAGCCGTGACTTGGAGTGTTGCACAATCGAAACAAGACCTTATGTTTCACACTATCTTATCGAGAATGATGTTTGTAACGTGGTATTAACCGAGCGCAATTTCTCAAAAACACGGGCTTTGTCACACACGGAAGTCTTATCTCAAGAACTGACGCTCATTATGGGAAAGGAGTTAATGTGTATAGGCCTTACACTTTCACTGAATTTGAAACATGTATGGAAGAGGTTAAGAAAATGATTGCTGTTTCCAAAACGTAGTGCGACATTAATGCACTTAAACACAGAGGCAAGCGCAAAATTGTGTGTTTTAGACATAAAAGCAATGAACTTACAGCTACATTCCAAAAACAAGAAGTATGTCACCCATTTAAATGCAAAACCGATCTATGTGAAAGCTTTCGCTGTTTTTGTTTTGCTGTTCCTCGTAATATGGTATCTCTGAATAATGTAAATGTTTACATACAATTACATGTGCGATATATTATCCCGAATACCCTTTCGATTGAATATGTGTTGTTAATAAATAATTTTCTCTGTGAAAAGAAAAAAGATTAGCCGTGCTGCATTCAGTGCCAAAGAACCCGGGTTCGATTCCCGGTACTCCCTCAGATTTTTTTCTGAGATATGAATGTCTCTTACGGGGTCCACTCTATCTCGTGAGGCCAGATGAGGAGCTGTTTCAATAAAGAAGTAGCGACATCATCAGAATTCGTATAGTGGCAACAACCGCTGGAGAAATTGACGACCAGCTGACAACATGTCGCACGATCAAAGATCTCTCCTCGAACTGCCTTGTAGGCAGCAGTCGGAACAGGCCTAAGGCATAATGCTTGACGAGAGTGGAGGGTCACGTCCAAGATTACGTTTACAGAAGGAGAATAAAAATACATAAACACCAAAACCATAACACGTTACCATGCCTAATACGGAGTAGGACAACTGTTGGCTTGAAAACAGCTTTCAGTCTTATCGGAACGAATAAATACAGGATTTGTATGAAATGATCATTTGGCACTGAAGACCGGAAGTCCGGACCTGGCGAAATTAGCTAAGTCTTTTCAGTTGCAAATTCTATCAGTTGACGTCAAATTGGGCGACTTGCGTGATCACGTGGACAACGAAGCACCCAGTCACTGAGAGTAGAACAACTCCAACGAGGTCGGGAATCGAACCCGATCCCGCGCACGTAGCAGTCAGACTGCACTGTAGTTTCTTCTCTAGATTGTCGCACAGATGACAAAATGGTAGATATCGAAATAGATGACAGAGGGATAGAAAAACAATTAAATTCGCTCAAAAGAGGAAAGGCCGCTGGAGCTGATGGGATACCAGTTCGATTTTACGCAGAGTACGCGAAGGAACTTGCCACCCTTCTTGAAGCGATGTACCGTAGGTCTCTAGAAGAGTGTAGCGTTCCAAAAGATTCGAAAAGGGCACAGGTCGTCCCCGTTTTCGAGAAGGGACGTCGAACAGATGTGCAGAACTATAGACCTATATCTCTAACGTCGATCAGTTGTAGAGTTTTGGAACACGTATTGTGTTCGAGTATAATGACTTTTCTGGAGACTAGAAATCTACTCTGTAGGAATCAGCATGGGTTTCTAAAAAGACGATCGTATGAAACCCAGCTCGCGCTATTCGTCCACAAGACTCAGAGGGCCATAGACACGGGTTCCCAGGTAGATGCCGTGCTTCTCGACTTCCGCAAGGCGTTTGATACAGTTCCCCACAGTCGTTTAATGAACAATGTAAGAGCATATGGACTATCAGACCAATTGTGTGATTGTATTGAAGAGTTCCTAGATAACAGAACGCAGCGTGTCATTCTCAATGGAGAGAAGCCTTCCGAAGTAAGAGTGATTTCAGGTGTGCCGCAGGGGAGTGTCGTAGGACCGTTCCTATTCACGATATACGTAAATGGCCTTGTGGATGACATCGGAAGTTCACTGAGCCTTTTTGCGGATGATGCTGTGGTATATCGAGAGGTTGTAACAATGGAAAATTGTACTGAAATGCAGGAGGATCTGCAGCGAATTGACGCATGGTGCAGGGAATGACAATTGACTCTCAATGTAGACAAGTGTAACGTGCTGCGAATACATAGAAAGATAGATCCATTATCATTTAGCTACAAAATAGCAGGTCAACAACTGGAAGCAGTTAATTCCATAAATTATCTGGGAGTGGCATTAGGAGTGGTTTAAATGGAATGATCATATGAAGTTGGTCGTCGGTAAAGCAGATGACAGACTGAGATTCACTGGAAGAATCCTAAGAAAAACCAATCCGAAAACAAAGGAAGTACGGTACAGTACACTTGTTCGCCCACTGCTTGAATACTGCTCAGCCGTATGGGATCCGTACCAGATAGGATTGATAGAAAAGATAGAGAAGATCCAACGAATAGCAGCGCGCTTCGTTATAGGATCATTTATTAATCGCGAAAGCGTTACGGAGATGATAGATAAACTCCAGTGGAAGACTCTGCAAGAGAGACGCTCAGTAGCTCGGTACGGGCTTTTGTTGAAGTTTCGAGTACATACCTTCACCGAGGAGTCAAGCAGTATATTGCTCTCTCCTACGTATATCTCGTGAAGAGACCATGAATATAAAATCAGAAAGATTAGAGCCCACACAGAGGCATACCGACAATCTTTCTTTCCACGAACAGTACGAGACTGGAATAGAAAGGAGGACCGATAGAGGTACTGAGGTACCCTCCGCCACATACCGTCAGGTGGCTAGCGGAGTATGGATGTAGATGTAGATGTAGATGTAGATGTAGACGGGCTGGTCACTCAGCTAAGGGGTGGACAGGTCCTGCATGGTTTCCAAGAGAGGCCTCACTCTTCGTGCATTATAGTAGCAAGGTGATGTAGGTGGATAGCGATCACGCACCGTACTCTCCAAGATAGCCCATAAAGGCTCAAAAATATTGGGATATGGCGAATGTGTTGGTTGAGGGATATGCGGCTATTCATCCTCGTGCTCAAGTGAGCAATGCGAGCTGTGTGAACAGGAGACCAGCTATCCTGGAACACTGCAGCACCAATGGGGAACAAATACGATGCCGCAGCATGCGCTTGATCAGCCAAAATGTTTATATAACCCCTGTCAGGAATACGACCTTACAGACTAACCATAGGGCCAATACTAGCAGGGCTGGCTGCTGAAATCATCACCGAACCCACGCTATGTTCCATTCTTGGCAGCAATCAGGGTGCATCGTAGGCTTGGGACAGTATATGTCAGAAGTAAATTCCCCAAGAAGTTGGAAGCACTGTGAAACAAGACTCATCCGACCAGCTGACTTTCTTTTATTGCAGCACGGTGAAGGTTTTGTGGCTTCGGCACCAGTTTTACTGTTACAGGCGTTTAAATCACTGATGAATTGTTTTGGAGTTCCAGCTCGCCCTGGAATTTCTACGAGGGTGAGTCAAATGAAAACCTTAAATTTTTAATAACCGATCGAAATTTCGCGCTCAGCGTGCATAATGGCCTGTAGGTGCAGATGCACACATACCGTCGCAGTATCAGTATAAAGATTGCCACCCCACTTGCGACTTGTACCAGGCAAGAACAGCGTTCTGTTATTCGGTTTTTGCGTAGTGAAGGTGTGAAACATATTGAAATTCATCGACGAATGAAGGTTCAGTACGGTTACGCATGTTTTTCACAGTAGCTAGCCTACGAATAGAGTAGGAATTTCGCAATGGTGCGACTTCAGTGGAAGATACTCCTCGTCCAGGTCAGGCACAACGAGTTGTTACTCCACAAAACACTGCAGCAGTTGAAGCCATATTGAAGGAAAACCGTCGAGTGACACTAAATGACATTGCAGCATGTTTACAGATTAGTCATGGGTCAGCACACCATATTGTGCAGGATGTGCTCCAGTTTCACAAAGTGTCTGCAAGATGGGAGCCACGGCAGTTGACTCCTGATATGAGAGAACGACGTGTTGATGCTTGTGAAGAACTTCTTCGACGCTTAGAACGAGAATGTGACGGCTTCCTTGCAAGAATCGTTACTGGAGACGAAACATGGATTCACTTCCACCAACCGGAAACGAAGAGAGCGTGGAAGGAATGGCGCCACTCCTCATCACCAAAACCAAAGAAGTTTCGAACGAAACTATCAGCAGGGAAGGTTATGCTCTCCTTTGGGACGTAAAAGGCGTCGTTTTGGAGCATTAGATGCCTAGAGGGACCACTGTCACTAGTGCATCATACACAGACCTCCTAAAAAGTCATCTGCGGCCTACAATCAAATCAAAGCGACGTGGATTGCTGTCAGCAGGTGTCCTTTTGCAACATGACAATGCAAGGCCCCACACTGCCCGTACAGCTGTTGCAACAATCACAGACCTGTATTTTGAGTATCTTCCTCATCCACGATACTCACCAGACCTTGCCCTAAGTGATTTCCATATGTTTCGACCACTCTAAGACGCAATGGGAGGAAAGAAGTTCGGTTCTGATGAAGAGGTACGCCACACGGTGCATGAGTGGTTGCGCGGAGCTACCAAAAGAAAGGAATTCATGCACTTTGTAAGCGCTGGAGGACTTGCTTTGAGCGTGTGGGAGATTATATTGAAACTTGGTACAGCTTTGTACCACTTCTGCTCTTTGACTCACCCTCGTAGCTTAGGGAGCTCCTTCGTGTTGGTATGATGTCAACAGGGTTGGCAAGTACGACATTCAGTTTTGTAGTAACTTTTGCGAATGGGGTTCTCTTATTTTTCGGCACAATCCTCTTCAATGACCATCTGTCAAGATCATCCAACCCACACTTCTGTCCACGCTGTACCTCAGCGGACTACTTGGTTAGGGAAGCATCCGCCATCCAGCAACAACGATTCACCAGCGTTAGAATTCACTTAGCTCCGATGAAATGCACTCACAAGTGCGCAGAACAGTGTTCTGACCACGGCTGGCACTTGCAATGTATTGAGGGCATTGAAGAGAGGCCGATAGTGGACAAGTACAGCACCAGGCCTGTCTAGGATCTGCATTTCTGTTCAAGCACGCTCACTGTGTTTGCATGTCCAACCCCTGTACGTTGGCGATGTTACCAGATTGTATACCGAGAACAACGTAATCGAAATGGTGCTTGTCACGTCCTCTACTCAGGCTCCTGGCGACCTCAGGAGCAGTTGTGGGTTCTCCAGCTGGGCCCGCGGTTGCTCGCAGACGGCTGCTGGTGAGAGGTGCGGGGGCGGACGCAGCCGCCTGGCCCGGCAGCGCCAGACCATCGATCGGCGCGCGACGCCGCGGGATGAGCGAGCCGCCGGAGGCCAAATATAGTCGCCACGCCACGCCACACCGCAAAGGCGGCCGCAAATGGCACTCCGTACCAGGCCGACACGTCACGCCACGCCACAGCGAGCCGTTCAGTGTGGGCGCTATTTGTGGCCAGGTGTCGAAGCGCCGGCCTGCTGCCGCAGTCTCTCCACAAGCTGTATCAGAAAGGACGTTATTACTGAATAGGGGTGTCTGTTGAGCTGTTTAGCATACCTCGAAGATGGTACACATCCTACCCTGGTGACCTGGTGATCCCAGAATAATACGCAGATTTAAAAGAAACAAAGTCAAGCAACGGATAGTTCTTTTGGAAGGGGGGGGGGGGGGGGAGGGGGGTCAGCAGTCTTCTGACTGGTTTGATGCGGCCAGCCAGGAATTCCTCTCCTCTGCCAACCTCTTCATCTCAGAGTAGCACTTGCAACCTATGTATTCCAATCTCTGTCTTCCTCTACGGTTTTTGCATTCTACACCTCCCTCTAGTACCATGGAAGTCATTCCCTCATGCCTTAACAGATGTCCTATCATCCTGTACCTTCTCCTTAGTGTTTTCCAATTCTGCGTAGAACCTCCTCATTCCGTATCAGGCCACTTAATTTTCAACATTCGTCTGCAGCATCACATCTCAAATGCTTCGATTCTCTTCTGTTCCGGTTTTCCCACAGCCAATGTTTCACTACCATAAAATGCTGTGCTCCAGACGTATATTCTGAATAGTTTCTTCGCCGGCCGGAGTGGAAGAGCGGTTCTAGGCGCTACAGTCTGGAACCGCGCTGCTGCTACCGTCGCAGGTTCGAATAGTGCCTCGTGCATGGATGTTTGTGATGTCTTTAGGTTAGTTAGGTTTAAGTAGTTCTAAGTTCTAGGGGACTGATGACCTCAGAAGTTAAGTCCCACAGTGCTGAGAGCCATTTGAACCATTTTTTCAATAGTTTCTTCCTACGTTTGATACTAGTTGACTTCTCTTGGCCAGTGTGGTGTTGTTTTTTTTTAAATTTATGTTTTGATTAAATTATTATTCTCTTGTGAAGATTCAGAAATCTGTTGTGAGTTTTGCACCACTTCTTGGCGGGAAGAGCAAAGAATTTTCAAAAACCTTAATTACTTTATGTGATAGTTTATATGTCACCTGAAATCGTTTGCAGAAGCGGTAGTGTTCTCAAGATCAAGAGAAAAATTGCCACTAAATTTATTTTTGTCGTGATCTTGTTCGACCACAACCGGGTATGAGACATAGCAACTACGAACAGAGAAACCGACGGGACCAGACAGAGCTGGACATTTTCTTTGCTATACTACACCACACGATAAAAGAAATTGGATTTAAATCATTAACAAGGTAAATGGCAATGCGTCTTCTGCCTTAACTACGACGTTTGCCGACATGCAGTCGGTCCCTGGTAGCTGTATGAAAACTATAAAAACACCGTTATTTCTGTTGCTATTAATAGGAGATGGGTAGCACAGAAATACTTTAAGTAACAAGCAGGCACTACAGCATTTGAGAGCACAATAACCAATTTAATTACCTTAGTCAGTATTGCTAACAATAGGCTCCGTACAGTTTTAATGTTCTATCTTCGATATTTCATCATAGACGCACACATAAATTCTTACATAGCACTGAACAATAGTAATATTTTATAATAACTAATTTGTGATTGCGGCCCTCGCCACATATACGTCCGCCGTCTTTAAAAAATATATCAGGACTGCGGTGACAGGAGAGGATTACAATTCTTCAGCTGTAAAAAAATAAGAAACGCAGAATACCGCTATGGATACAGTTTATGAACAATTCGTATTCTGCGCCGTGGCGCGTAAGATATTCTTTGAAATATTAGGTGGTCGCTGCTCAGCGACGATCAAACAAATTTTTACACAAAGTGGATGGCTTTTATGAGCCTGCATGGTTATATTATCGAATGTAAGTTTATTTAATCTATCGAAACAGATACTAATATTACACCAGAAATGCCTTTCTGCCAGTGCTAGTCTGCTTCTTATGTCCTCCCTGCTCCGTCCGTCATTGGTTATCCTGCTGCCTAGGTAGCAGAAGTCCATAAATTCATCTACCATTAATCCTGATGTTACGTTTCTCGCTGTTCGCATTTCTGCTACTTCTCATTAACATCGTCTTTCTTCAATTTACTCTTAATCCACATTCTGTACTCATTAGACTGTTCATTCCATTCAGCATATCATGTAATTCTTTCTCACTTTCACTCAGGATAGCAATGTCATCAGCAAATCGTATCACTGATATCCTTCCACCTTGAATATTAGTTCCATCATTGGTTCTTCGATATACAGATTGAATAGTAGGGCGAAAGACTACATCCTTGTCTTACACCCTTTTTAATTCGAACACTTCGTTCTCCGTCGTCCATTTTATTATTCCCACTTGGCTCTTGTATATATTGTATAATACCCGTCTCTCCCCACAGCTTACCCCTATTTTTCTCAGAATTTCGAACTACTTGCACCATTTTACATTGTCGTACGCTTTCTCCAGGTCGACAAATCCTATGAACGTGTCTTCATTTTTCTTTAATCTTGCTTCCATTATCATCCGCATCTTCAGAATTACCTCTCTCATGACTACCTTTTCTAAAGCCAAACTGATCGTCGTCTAGCACATTCCCAATATTTTTGCATTCTTCTGTATATTATTCTTGTCACGAAGCTGGATTCATGAGCTGTTAAGCTGATTGTGCGATAATTCTCGCACTTGTCATCTCTTGCACCGTTCGGAATTGTGTGGATGATATTTTTTCGAAAGTCAGATGGTATGTCACCATATTCATACATTCTACACACCAAGGCGAATAGTCGTTTTGTTGCCACTTCCCAATGATTTTAGATGGATTCTGATGGAATGTTATTTATCCCTTCCTATCTCCAAAGCTCTTTTAAATTCTGATTCTAATACTGGATCCTCTATCTCTTCTAAGTTGACTCCTGCTTCTTCTTCTGTAACATCTGACAATTTTTTCCCCTGATAGACGCTTTCCGCTTTCAATGTATTCTCTTTACCTATCCGCCATCTGCCCTGTATTTAATAGCAGAATTTCCGTTGCGCTCTTTGTGTTACCACTCTTGTTTTTAATGTCGTATGCTGAGTCTGTCCTGCCGACAGTTAAGTGAAATTACTAGCGGTGGCGACCACAGGGCTGAATGGTCAGCGCATCCGGCTGCCAAGCAGTGGGAGGGAGTTCGATTCTTGGCCAGATCGGATATTTTCTTCGCTCGGGGATTGGGTGTTGTGTTGTTCTCATGATCATTTCATCATCATCTAGACGCAAGTCTCCCAATGTGGCGTCAACTGAAAAGACTTGCAACTCGGTGACCAAACATCTCCAGGTGAGGACTCATAGCCATCAATGCAATATAATATGGCTGAACATTCTAAGTTCTGCTCGGCCTCTTCACTCTGCTCTAACTGGGAGACATCTCTCTCTGCTGCTCTTTGCAATCACGTAGAGCAAGTATCTTCTGTAACTGTTAAAGAAAAGTGTGTTCTAGATGGAGTCCCTGAAGTAGTGAACATGGTTGGTTCTGCCATCATCGGAATCTCACCGGCCAGTGGCAATAGACCTTGCAAGTTCTGATGAATGATAATTTATTAAACAATTTCCTAATCTTGCACATTTCGTCGTGGTGGACCAATGAGTACTATTTCTGCCATAGCATGAGGAAGAACGCAGAAAATCTCTCCCGCTACATTACAGATTTTCGGCCATGGCCAACCAAAAGATGCATATGCACGTAAGTGTAGGAACTTGCCACAATACTGAAATAATTACTATGACCCAACTAGTGACCCCTTACTAAAATTTGAACAAATATTCCAGCAGGCTATGCCTCGGCTTAACGGCTGCTCTCACACTTTGTGGGCTCATGTTTTATCCTGTCTTTCAGATTCTTATCCTAACTAAAAAAGATTCCTTGCACTTCTCACACAATGCTGGCCAGTCTCCTAGACAGTCCTGCTGGGCTGCAGCAGCAGACTCCACTCCTCTGTTCTCTACCTGCACGGAGAAGGGTTTTCAGCAGCAAACATCTTTATGACTGCTCCATTACCCTAAGTGAACTTTCCTTTCCAAAGCTGCCAAAATAATGAGACTCTCTCACCGTATCAAGAGTAAAGGAGAGATATAAATAATTCAAAATACAACTGCAGTTTTCATGCAGAGTTAGCGATTTAACTTGACTGACTACTTGGACCTGTATATTCAGTTATAAAACAGATTACAGGACAGTTTGGGAATAAACCGCCACGTGACATTCTGATACCACCCATGAACTTCTCCTTTTTTTTAGCTAGCTGTCTCTTCTGCTTAACTTATATGTATGTAGTGTGATCTACATCTACATCTACATTTATACTCCGAAAAACACCCAACGGAGTGTGGTGGAGGGCACTTTACGTGCCACTGTCATTACCTCCCTTTCCTGATCCAGTCGCGCATGGTTCGAGGGAAGAACGACTGCCGGAAACCCTCCGTGCGCGCTCGAATCTCTCTAATTTTACATTCGTGATCTCCTCGGGAGGTATAAATAGAGGGAAGCAATATATTCGATACCTCATCCAGAAACGCACCCTCTCGAAACCTGGACAGCAAGCTACAGCGCGATGAGCGCCTCTCTTGCAGAGTCTGCCACTTGAGTTTGCTAAACATCTCCGTAACGCTATCACGTTTACCAAATAACCCTGTGACGAAAAGCGCCGCTCTTCTTTGGATCTTCTCTATCTCCTCCGTCAACCCGACCTGGTACGGATCCCACACTCATGAGCAATACTCAAGTATAGGTCGAAAGAGTGTTTTGTAAGCCACGTCCTTTGTTGATGGACAACATTTTCTAAGGACTCTCCCAATGAATCTCAACCTGGCACCCGCGTTACCAACAATTAATTTTATATAATCATTCCACTTTAACTCGTTCCGTACGCATACTCCCAGATATTTTACAGAAGTAACTGCTACCAGTGTTTGTTGCGCTATCATATAATCATACAATAAAGGATCCTTCTTTCTATGTATTCGCAATAAATTACATTTGTCCATGTTAGCGGTCAGTTGCCACTCCCTGCACCAAGTGTCTATCCGCTGCAGATCTTCCTTCATTTCGCTGCAACTTCTCTGTATACTTCAGCATCATCCGCTAATAGCCACATGGAACTTTCGACACTATCTACTAGGTCATTTATATACAGGGTGTTACAAAAAGGTACAGCCAAACTTTCAGGAAACATTCTCACACACAAATAAAGAAAAGATGTTATGGGGATATGTGTCCGGAAACGCTAAATTTCCATGTTAGAGCTCATTTTAGTTTCGTCAGTATGTACTGTACTTCCTCGATTCACCGCCAGTTGGCCCAATTAAAGGAAGGTAATGTTGACTTCGGTGCTTGTGTTGACATGCTACTCATTGCTCTACAGTACTAGCATCAAGCACATCAGTACGTAGCATCAACAGGTTAGTGTTCATCACAAACGTGGTTTTGCAGTCAGTGCAATGTTTACAAATGCGGAGTTGGCAGATCCTCAATTGATGTATGGACTAGCACGGGGCAATAGCCGTGGAGCGGTACGTTTGTATCGAGACAGATTTCCAGAACGAAGGTGTCCCGACAGGAAGACGTTCGAAGCAATTGATCGGCCTCTTAGGGAGCACGGAACATTCCAGTCTATGACTCGCGACTGGGGAAGACCTAGAACGACGAGGACACCTGCAATGCACGAGGCAATTCTTCGTGCAGTTGACGATAATCCTAATGTCAGCCTCAGAGAAGTTGCTGCTGTACAAGGTAACGTTGACCACGTCACTGTATGGAGAGTGCTACGGGAGAACCAGTTGTTTCCGTATCATGTACAGCCTGTGCAGGCACTATCAGCAGCTGATTAGCCTCCACGGGTACACTTCTGCTAATGGTTCATCCAACAATGTGTCAATTCTCATTTCAGTGCAATGTTCTCTTTACGGATGAGGCAGCATTCCAACGTGATCAAATTGTAAATTTTCACAATCAACATGTGTGGGCTGACGAGAATCCGCACGCAACTGTGCAATCACGTCATCAACACAGATTTTCTGTGAACGTTTGGGTAGGCATTGTTGGTGATGTCTTGATTGGGCCCCATGTTCTTCCACGTACGCTCAATGGAGCACGTTATCATGATTTCATATGGGATACTCTACCTGTGCTGCTACAACATGTGCCTTTACAAGTGCGACACAACATGTGGTTCATGCACGATGGAGCTCCTGCACATTTCAGTCGAAGTGTTCGTACGCTTCTCAACAACAGATTCGGTGACCGATGGATTGGTAGAGGCGGACCAAATCCATGGCCTCCAAGCTCTCCTGACCGCAACCCTATTGATTTTCATTTATGGGGGCATTTGAAAGCTCTTGTCTACGCAACCCCGATACCAAATGTTGAGACTCTTCGTGCTCGTATTGTGGACGGCTGTGATACAATACGCCATTCTCCAGGGCTGCATCAGCGCATCAGGGATTACATACCACGGTGGGTGGACGCATGTATCCTCGGTAACGGAGGACATTTTGAACATTTCCTGTAACAAAGTGTTTGAAGTCACGCTGGTACGTTCTGTTGCTGTGTGTTTCCATTCCATGATAAATGTGATTTGAAGAGAAGTAATAAAATGAGCTGTAACATGGAAAGTAATCGTTTCCGGACACATGTCCACATAACATATTTTCTTTCTTTGTGTGTGAGGAATGTTTCCCTGAAGATTGGCCGTACCTTTTTGTAACAACCTGTATATTGTGGTAAGAAATGGTCCGATAACACTCCCCTGTGGCACGCCAGAGGTTACTTTAACGTCTGTAGACGTCTCTCCATTGAGAACAACATGCTGTGTTCTGTTTACTAAAAACCCTTCAATCCAGCCGCACAGCTGGTCTGATATGTGGTGATGAGCCAAACCTTTTATTGTACCTTCTTAATAGCATGCACATGTGGAATGTAATAAAGCAATTCTGCTTAGCCTGAATTGTACAAGTGCTTCAGAAGTTCCTGGAGGTATGTCACACCATACACGTCTGCACTGGCCATGGAATTCTCGTTATTTATTTGCCGATGGTTTCGGTCTGTAAGCATCTCAGATTTGTTACACCGGATTTAGAGCAGGCGAATTTAGTAGCCAAGACATCAATGTAACTTCTTGCCAGACGCAGTTTTTTTTACTGGATGATGCCACTGCCGTCAGGAATGGATATCGAGTATGAAGGATTGCAGAGGATCCACAATAACGTTAGTGTAGTCTACAACTCTCATGGATCCGACTACTACCACAAGTGAAATGTAAGCTCCCTACCATATTCCCTCCAGCCTACATCTGTGCCGCTGCGCTGGTTTTGAGTAGCTATTCGTCTGGACGACAGCGCATATGGACACAGCTATCGACATGACGTAGGAAAGCGCTATTCAGGTGGCCAAGCGATACTTTTCCACTGATCCTGTACCCACTCCATCCCTAAAGGGCGATGTTCAAAATGGTTCAAATGGCTCTGAGCACTATGCGACTTAACTTCTGAGGTCATCAGTCGCCTAAAACTTATAACTACTTAAACCTAACTAACCTAAGGACATCACACACATCCATCCCCGAGGCAGGATTCGAACCTGCGACCGTAGCGATCGCCCGGTTCCAGACTGCAGCGTCTAGAACCTCTCGGCCACTCTGGCCGATACGGGCGATGTTGCTGGTCAACGTGGAAACATATAGGGATCGTTTGCCGTAGAGCCCCATCGTCAGCAAAGTGCGCTGAACACTGTGCTCCGAAACGTGCCTGTATCAGAATTGTACTCTTTTGTCAGATCTGACACACATCGCCGCCTATCTTGCTTTACCGAGCGACCAAGTTTCTGACATCCACAGTTTTTGATGAGCGGTGGACGTCCAACAACTTGTCGTTTACATGTAGTTTCACCACCCCTCAACCACTTTCCAAATATGCTCGTCACAGTAGCAAGCGAACAGCTGACCAGGTTTGGAGTTCCCAACATGCTTGTTTCCAGAACCCATATGAAAAAAACTGTCGTTCGTCAAAGTCGCTTATGCCAGGGGATTCCTCATTTGCTGCCCAAGTTGTCACTAGGATTAGTGTTCAGTCCTGTCTGCTCCAACTGTACATTTTTCCTATTGCTGTCACTCGTCGGCATTCAGTCTCGTGGTGGACATTGATTATAATGCATTGGCTCACCAGTGGAGCTGTAATACGGTGATATTTTGGGTGTACATGTGCATTGCAGACTGGTATTCGCAACTGTTAGTTTTAACTCACTTTCGTGCCCTCACTGATCGCTTGCATTGGGCCTTGCTTGTATCTACTACCAGCATTATCTACTGCCAGTCGATATGAATGCCAGGAGAAGCTACCCCTAAAAGGAGGACTGTCCTCTCCAGTGTGGAAGTAGCACCAGCTCAGCCAATTCACTCTCCACAATAGCATCGTTGTAGCTGATAGTCAGTATCTGTATAGTGGACACTCTACCGAACTGTGGCTTGCACAAAGCCTGCTGTAGAGCCCAGTTCTCTCTGGCTTACTAGATGTTAGCCCAGTTATATCCAAGTTTCGCCAAGTTCTTAGCCATCGATCCCACTAACGAATTACGTCTTGTGTGATTCTTCTCACCATGTTGGACGAGTAACCATCGAAGATCGTTACGTATACCGCACATCATATACGACCTAATAACATCCGTTATCCTGGAAGTTCGACCATGCATACGGTAGTTTCTGACATTTTTATAGGTAACAACGGCGTGATCTGCCAACGGACGACATCGTGACCCAAGTGGGAACTGGAGTACTGGTGATTCCCATACCTGTCGCTGCACCTCGGACAAATGCCCCAGCAGTAACCCACTGTATCTTTTCCCAGCTAAATAACAGAAAAAAATTTCGATGGGGAAGGGGGGAGGGGTGTTGTGCAAAAATGCACGCTGTATGTCCATGAGCCTGCTGCTGGCAAAGTTTTAATAGAAATGGGAACTGGGATCTCCTGTAGGGACCACAATATATCAAAGTATCAGGTTTACTTTTCCACTGGTGAATTTATGCCGAGTCATTTCCTCAGCTCCAGCTGCAGTAGGCTGGTATGTACACAATTCATTGTAAATGTGGTCAAGTGTATATTGCAGCGATGAAGAGAAGTATAAACACTGATTTGCCAGGATGTAAATAGAACAGTCGATTGAGTCACACTAGTAAATCAGCCATAATCAACATGCTTTTCATGCTACATACCAAGAAATAAAATTTAGTGAGACTAGCGTTGCAGTAAAGACAACGCATTATCATGCACACTTGTAAAGAGAGGCATCAGAGATTTATAATCGTGATAATTCTGACAGAGAAATGGGAGTAGAATATAATATAACTTGAATGTCTACTTGGCGCCAATGGAACAATGACTTGTTACATTCAGTGGCCAATAATGTCAACAGGGAGAGATAATTATGCAGTCGGTTTCACGTGACGAATGGTGGTGCATTCTATACCGCTCTGTAAATACGAGGCCCGCTTGAGCTTTCGTTCCAATAGTTCATTCATCTCTGAAGATGTCTTCCACAGATGAGAACGAAATGTCAGGTAACAGTTTTATACTTCGACCATAGCATCTCGTTCCGGAAGTTTTAATGGAGTTAAAAACAAAGGGCGAAAGCCTGTGTTGTATTACTAGATTAAATGCTCCGTAATCGTAGGTTACAAACAGTATCAGAATACCACGCAAGGTAAACATTTAAGAATCATAATGCTGATAAAGTTGCGTTGTAAAATTCTAATCACAATTATCGGAACGAAAAAATGTGAGCACAGTGCCTGATATAAAGCTGTAGCGCGCAGAAGGTATAGCCAGTTGTTAATGTAACTTGCTACAAGTATACGACGCAGCAGGTAAATAAATCATTAGCTTAGCAGTCTTCTGTGACACGTAGAACGACCACGAGAGTGCATTAGTGTTTTTCGTGTTCAGATTTTGTGGGATAACTTCGAAGAAAGCCGAGGTCCCGCGTGTCGTGTGAGACGGCGTTATCAGCACCGGACACACTTTGAAAGGGACTCATTAGGGGCCTCCATTTGGCTGGCTGGTCAATTCGTGCAATATCCAGATACACTCCTGGAAATGGAAAAAAGAACACATTGACACCGGTGTGCAGACCCACCATACTTGCTCCGGTCACTGCGAGAGGGCTGTACAAGCAATGATCACACGCACGGCACAGCGGACACACCAGGAACCACGGTGTTGGCCGTCGAATGGCGCTAGCTGCGCAGCATTTGTGCACCGCCGCCGTCAGTGTCAGCCAGTTTGCCGTGGCATACGGAGCTCCATCGCAGTCTTTAACACTGGTAGCATGCCGCGACAGCGTGGACGTGAACCGTATGTGCAGTTGACGGACTTTGAGCGAGGGCGTATTGTGGGCATGCGGGAGGCCGGGTGGACATACCGCCGAATTGCTCAACACGTGGGGCGTGAGGTCTCCACAGTACATCGATGTTGTCGCCAGTGGTCGGCGGAAGGTGCACGTGCCCGTCGACCTGGGACCGGACCGCAGCGACGCACGGATGCACGCCAAGACCGTGGAATCCTACGCAGTGCCTTAGGGGACCGCACCGCCACTTCCCAGCAAATTAGGGACACTGTTGTTCCTGGGGTATCGGCGAGGACCATTCGCAACCGTCTCCATGAAGCTGGCCTACGGTCCCGCACACCGTTAGGCCGTCTTCCGCTCACGCCCCAACATCGTGCAGCCCGCCTCCAGTGGTGTCGCGACAGGCGTGAATGGAGGGACGAATGGAGACGTGTCGTCTTCAGCGATGAGAGTCGCTTCTGCCTTGGTGTCAATGATGGTCGTATGCGTGTTTGGCGCAGTGCAGGTCAGCGCCACAATCAGGACTGCATACGACCGAGGCACACAGGGCCAACACCCGGCATCATGGTGTGGGGAGCGATCTCCTACACTGGCCGTACACCTCTGGTGATCGTCGAGGGGACACTGAATAGTGCACGGTGCATCCAAACCGTCATCGAACCCATCGTTCTACCATTCCTAGACCGGCAAGGGAACTTGCTGTTCCAACAGGACAATGCACGTCCGCATGTATCCCGTGCCACCCAACGTGCTCTAGAAGGTGTAAGTCAACTACCCTGGCCAGCAAGATCTCCGGATCTGTCCCTCATTGAGCATGTTTGGGACTGGATGAAGCGTCGTCTCACGCGGTCTGCACGTCCAGCACGAACGGTGGTCCAACTGAGGCGCCAGGTGGAAATGGCATGGCAAGCCGTTCCACAGGATTACATCCAGCATCTCTACGATCGTCTCCATGGGAGAATAGCAGCCTGCATTGCTGCGAAAGGTGGATATACACTGTACTAGTGCCGACATTGTGCATGCTCTGTTGCCTGTGTCTATGTGCCTGTGGTTCTGTCAGTGTGATCATGTGATGTATCTGACCCCAGGAATGTGTCAATAAAGTTTTCTCTTCCTGGGACAATGAATTCACGGTGTTCTTATTTCAATTTCCAGGAGTGTATTTGGGCATGCGTATATGACAGTGGTCCGATTTTTGACTGCATGGGAATGTGAGGATGGGCATAATCGTCAATGTTACGGTCGACCACATCTGTCCATAACAAGGGAGAATCGCATCAGAACTATCGATCTGTGGCTACTAGCAATCTGTCCATAGATTGCTGTCCCACATGTAACCTGCCATCACTATAACACAAATGACTGCATTTTAAGTAGTGACGTGATTGAGAGTCATGGAATGCTGTGAATGACGTCGCGTATGTTCAACAGGGAATCGCAGTTCTGCACTATGTGCACTAAACCGAATGACCAACGTCGGCGAGATTGACGGCGAGCTGGAGGGAGGTTCCATTCTTCCAGTGTTTTGGAGAGGCACAGTGGAGTTGCTCCCGGTGTCATGGGGAGCCATCGGGTATGACTTCAAATCATGGCTGGTAGTGATTGAGGAAACTCCGAGCACATAACGGAACGTTACGGATGTGGTACCTTTCATGGTAAAATAGAGTTGTACCATTGTTCAGCAGGACACTGCTCGTCCGTACATGCTTTGTCTCTACTAACTGTCCAGTTGACATTGAGCAACTCTTGTCGGCAGCAAGATCGGCATATGTGTCCCCAGGAGAATATATGTGGAACCCATTGCCAGTATCCAGGATACTTGCCGCAGGCCACCTTCGCTGAGGAGAACATACAGTCGCCTCATAACTTATCACACGAGCACACAAGCCGAAAATCGCATACCCTCTCAAGTCGGTTACTTTATGTAAGTAGCTGATAAATTTAGGTCTGTGCGTTTCCTTGGTGAATAACCTACAGTACGATGAAACGCGTTCCAAAACAAGTTTAATAAATTTCAGCTAAGAGTGTTCTTTTATTTTTCTTTACCTGCGTTAGTTACCATATGCACCTCAACTATTCTGCTTTCTAAAAAGCAGTTCCTTTTCCATAGGACAACGTCACAGTGACGTTCGAAATACTGGTTGAAAATGTTTAGTAAATGACTCGTAAGTGCTGAGGTCAAAGAGAACTAACGATTTCCTGCGATATCGCTGACGAGATTAGCAGCGATTTGTCGCTCGTGTGTGCAGCCTTTATGGAAGTTTGATCTCTCTCTCTCTCTCTCTCTCTCTCTCCCACACACACACACACACACACACACACACACACACACACACACACATACACTCTTATCTAGTGCGCTATCGATTGTACACAGTTACTGCATACCTCTGATTGACCGGAAGCTGCTCTATCACTAGGTTATCTTTCACCTTTCCGCTCGGACAGTGAGTCTCTTGTGGGCGCGCTTTGTTTTTCGCAGCCAGTCGATAGGTGCAGTTGGACGAGCAGCCGCTAAGTACCTTTTTGACAATTATTGCGAGAAATTCCTACCTATACTTGTCAAATACCTTCTTCTGATAGTACTTGTTTCTTTTATTCATTTATTTTCTATATCGCTTATCAATATGGATTGACTAACCGCCATTTGTCCATATCTCAAACGCATTCATTTCTGATAGGACTCAGAATTACACGTGGTTGGTTTCAGGATATTTTGTACTAAATAACACCCACTACTTGGTCTGTCTGTTGAAATGGATGTGTGTGATTCATAGATCGTGTTCCAACACACTTAGAAGGTGCAATAGGTCTACTAAAGAGATTGCTTGTCCGCCCTATTTTGGAGTATTGCTCTGCGGTGTGGGATCCGCATGAGATGGGACTGATGGATGACATCGAAAAAGTACAAAGAAGGGCAGCTCGTTTTGTATTATCGCGAAGTAGGGGAGATAGTGCCACAGACATACTTGAATTGAAGTGGCAATCACTAAAACAAAGATGTTTTTCGTTGCGACGTGATCTTCTCATGAAATTTCAATCACCAGTTTTCTCCTCCGGTTGCGGAAACATTCTGTTGGCACTCACCTACACAGGGAGAAATGATCATCACGATAAAACAAGATAAACCAGGGCTCCCACAGAGAAATTTAAAGGCTCGTTTTCCCCGCATGCCGTTCGAGAGTGGAACGGTAGAGGGACAGCTCCAAGGTGGTTCTGCCAGGCACTTTACTGTCGATAGCAGAGCAATCACGTAGATGTAGACTACATTAGTGTCCCTGCTGACAACGGACTTCGATGACTATGATGACTATGAAGGTGAAATTGCTGTCACATCTAACCTCCAATGTCGTCAGATTTATTAACTGTTGAGCGATGACGACTGGACTAGAAAAACGCCACTGCGAGTTTTCCAAGTTTCTTACATATGTCCAGAGTAGTGTTATCGTGGTATTTATTAGAATGAACTTCTTTTATTTCAGCCACTGATCACAAAACTATTGGTCTTTAGATTACCGTTCTCATTCAGCAATGGCCAACTTCAGATCTCGGTGCTGACTTGCTGCTTCACTTTACAGAGACATCACAGTACAGAGGAACAGCAAATGGTCAGAATGTAGTATGTACTACTCAGTCTCACTTGTACATTAATATTTTTTAACAAATTCTTTCCGATGTCAAGCACACATTATACAATTTCCTGAAGATAAAACCCAAGGTTCCTGAGGCGTTAAACTGTAAAATTTACGAGGATCTAATACATAACCGAACTGGTAGAATGTTTACAATTAGCAGGAAAATAATTGCTTCATCTCAAAGATTGCACGGAGAGTGTGCTAGGAATTTGCGATAAGCTTATAGTGTTAGTCCTAACAAAAAATGCTGGGTTCAAGTAATATATAAAATTATTTTTTATTGCCTTAAATATAACCCTACATTATATCAACTACAAATTTAGATAAAGGTTTGCACTTCAACCCCTTTGTTTAATGTTTGCATCTAAGTGGTGGTTTCTTCTTAAATTATAAGTGTTCCACCAGTTCTATTACAGATACAGATTTTTGTCTTGAGTTTCAGCATTAATGTTAGCAGCTCGAAATTTTGTCTCGTCGTAGGAAACACGATAATGGATACTTGATATTCGAAACCATCGTTAATAAATTTTGCTGGGCAACAGAGTCTGTATACTACATACTACAGAGTGAATCTCTATTTCAACGAAATTTTTGAGGCTATTCAAGTATATTTTCTGGCCATTTCTGTATGAAGGGCCCATGGTTTCCCGTGGCTCTTTACACAGCAATTACATTTCGAACATTTTTTGTATGCGATATCCAACAGCAGCATTCTGTTTTTTTAAATGAATGACACACGACTGGAATAGTCGTTTCTTACTACAATTTTCGGCAGTGTAAATCCACATAATAACACAGCCCAGTCCTACACTGTTATATACAGAAAGCCAACAGAGGTCTTAGAACGTAAGGTGGTGAGAACACATCATAACTCACGGTTACAACTCAGACCATGATTTGTAATCAGTCACACCATCTTTTGCTCTAAGACATTAGTTTGCTTTCTGTGCTTGTGTAGCAGTGTAGACAGCACATGTGTTATATGATTTTCCTTATTGATACATGACATTAAATATGATTAATAATTGATCTTTTCATAACGATACGATGCTATAATATCGGAACAGTTAGTAATAAGACTGTTACAGTTGTGTCATGCATTTAATATGATTTCTTACCCCCATACGTTGTTGAACAGATATTGCACTGAAAATATGAACATAACATTCTGCTTATGTGGTTTCAGCATGTAGGGTGCTAATACACTTAGCGCTTGGCGCTAGGAACCAGTTTGACGTACTTATCTGAATGGTCGCGGACTCCTGTACTTTGGCCAGCTCGGTAACGATACATAATGCTAATGAACTTCTTCTTCTGGGTGGTATGTGGAGATCCTCGCGTGAAGTCATATACTTCCTGGCAACAAACATCCCGAGCTTTTTAAATCAGCTAGTGCAGAGGAACGCATTCCTGACAGAATGGTTGTTATTGCAAGATTGCCTGCAGAAGTTAAAGGAATGTTAAGATAGCCAGGAAACGCTTTCTTCTTAGCAAGAGTGACAGCACACGGATTGAAAAGTATCCGAGTAGTCAACATGGAAAATTCAGTTCTGACGACGAAGATGTAGCGCAAATTTGACGAATTCAGAAGTATTGTACAGTACGCATTAGACAAATCTGTTCCGAGCAAGGTTGTCAGGGATGGTAAAATCCCTCCGTAGTACAATAGCCGTATTAAAAAGTTACTAAAAAATTGAGAGACACCTTTATCACAAATTTAAGTGAAGTCAAAGATTAGTTGACAAAATAAAACGCAACGAGCGCGATGTGAGAAGCTTTCGATGAATTTGAAAGTAACATTTTACCAACGATCTGACTTAAAATTCGAAGAAGCTCTGGTCTGGTCGCAAAGTGAATTTAAATCATCTATTCAATCGCTCAGTGATCTAATGACACCGAAACGGAAGATAATGGAGAGAAGGCCGAATTACGGAATTCTTATTGTTAGTTTGTTTCCCACCGAAAGATCTTAATACGGTTCCTACTATCAACCATCGCACGAACGCCGAAATGGTAGATATTGAAATAATAAGTATTAGCAGAAGACAAAATCAACTAAAATCGTTTAATAGTGGAAAAACGTCGGGACAGTGAGAAATAATGTGAGATTTATTATATCTCTCTCTTTGCCGATATATTTGTGGATGTATGTTTCTGCTAATTTTTTGGTATGTTACTTGGCAACTGACCTGTATCTATCCACAACAAAGTATGTTTGGTGCATAAGACCATGCATGGTTTGGACAGCAAATGGTGTAAACCAATGAGTTCGGACTACACAGCACCCGCTCTCACAGACCACACTATTTAAAGTTGAGAAAATTATAAAGTTCGAAGTGGCTGGATATCGCAACTCTTGAATCAATAGTTCACTAACAGGTACCACCTGTTAACAAATTTGACCTTTAAAGCAGCTCTCGATTATGAACTTGACTTTTAAATTATAACAGTCATGGTCATGAATCACAAGTAATTACACTGAATGTCCAAAGATAATATTCTGAACTCATATAAAGATGCAATTAACGATCTTTAATTCAGAACGAAAGAATTATTTCACTCTTAATCATACATGCCACACATTCAGTTTATGAGGCTGCTGCGGACCCCAAAGTTCTTTAGTACGACACACACAGAAATAGATTCTATGCCGTTCAGATTTGTCACAGACTCGCATGCGTGCAATGGTGAATTGCCAGATATAAATTCGGAGTTTGTGGAGCGGAGTGAATGCGATTTGCATCTTAAGTTGGCCAATGATGACAAGAGTAAAATAAACACCATGTAGAAATTGCAGATTCTTCCACGCAACCGAATTATATGCGACCTGGGTCTATAATGTAGCAGTCACTCAATGATTAAGTTCTTGGTAAGTCAACAATTAATTCTAAAGACGCACCTTAATTTCATATATGTATTGCGTAACTTTCTTACAACACTCTGCTTACATTTGACATCATTCTTCCATACTTTCATACCTTCAAGCATTTAATTTCTCTTCTGTGCCTAAAATGGCGCACGACAATTAATAAGAAATATTCCAGTGTAAAACACCTCTATCTTCATGTACCATTCAAGTCAAAGTCGTTCTTTCTAAGCCTTATTACACTTAGCAGTTACATAAAAACTAAGAATAATGAAGAAGTAAGCTGCTGTGTGTCGTCTCTGGGGCTTGCGGTTACATCTTTCACATTCAACTGTTCAGGCGCGCGTTAGACAAGAGCACGAAATGTGCCACTCAGCGCCGGCAGATCACACCTCAATACAGCCTTATTTGCACAAGTGTTTCTAAGAGACACAACTCAATACGAAATCGACTGCTGTCAAGGCAGTTTCTGGAGCTCCACAAGAGAGTGCTATAGAGCCGTTGTTTACAACATGTACACAGGTGTGCAACGTTTAAGGAGGAAAGCAACTTTCTCATGATGTGTCACTACCAAGTAACATAGCTCGATGAGACTCGGATCGAATTTAGAAAAAATTTCTGCAGTATAATACAGAAGGTAATTGAAATAAATGCGCAAAGAAATGAACAGAAATGACAATTTTATGCGAAGGCACTAATTACAATGAACTCAAATCAAATGGTTCAAATGGCTCTGAGCACTAAGGGATTCAACATCTGAGGTCCTCAGTCCCCTAGATCTTAGAACTACTTAAACCTAACTAAGGACATCACACACATCCATGCCCGAGGCAGGATTCGAACCTGCGACCGTAGCGGTCCCGCGGTTCCAGACTGAAGCGCCTAGAACCGCTCGGCAACTCTGGCCGGCACTATGAACTCACAGCGATTTATGATGGTCACCTACACATTACGAAAGGCGCGACATGGTTATTAATATTGTGTATGAGATGACCACCCACGGCAAGGCATGCTCCGTAAAGAGCTCTCATGCTGTCCACAACTTTGGTAAGGACTACTTGTAGCAGAGCTTACCATTCCTCAAAAAATGTTCAAATGTGTGTGAAATCTTATGGGACTTAACCGCTAAGGTAATCAGTCCCTAAGCTTACACACTGCTTAACCTAAATTATCCTAAGGACAAAAACACACACCCATGCCCGAGGGAGGACACGAACCTCCGCCGGGACCAGCCGCACAGTCCATGACTGCACCGCCGTAGACCGCTCGGCTAATCCCGCGCGACTTACCAATTCTCCACCAGCGCGGTTGACAATTGCTGATGGTCGTTGGTGTGTGTTTCTGTATGAGTAGTATAGCTGTACCGTGTTCAAAGATTTGGAGATCAGTACGCCCATGCAACATTATGCCTCCACACACCATAACACCTTGGGCACCAAAACAATTACGTTCGACAGTGATGGACGTACTCTCATCTGGCGAGAAGTGGACAACGCAATGTACCCGGGAACATTTAGCGGACTCTTGTGTTGTCTACAGGACGCTAGCAGTTCCAGAGGGCTGTGGCGAAACGCAGGTATACCTGCAGAGGACCAGTGATTGGAGCAGGCACTGAGAGTTGACCCTGAACCTAAATAAAACATATTGCGTATAAACACGCGAAGACAACCATTAGTGTTCAATTACGCTGTTGATGAAAACTCGCTGGAAACAGTAACAGCCGCAAAATACCTGTTATTAATTGTTCAGAGCTACCTAAAATGATATGACCACATATAATAAAGTGAAAGAAATACGTATGCTTGGCTGAAATTCATTGGGAGAGTCTTACGTAAATGGCATTCATCCACTAACGAAGTGGCTTACTAAACATTTATTCGATCGATTCTTGAGTTTTGTTGATCAGGCTGGGATACTCTTCGAACAAGATTAATGGAAGAGATAGAGAAGATCCAGCGAAGGGCGGCACGTTTCATCACCTGATCTTTTAGCCGGGCCGCACGGGGTAGCCGCGCGGTCTTAGGCGCCTTGTCACGGCCAGCGCAGCTTCCCCCGTCGGAGGTCCCAGTCCTCCCTCGGCCATGGGTGTGTGTTGTACTTAGCGTAAGTTAGTTTAAGTTAGATTACGTAGTGCGTAAGCTTTGGGACCGATGACCTCAGCAGTTTGGTCCTTACCACAAAGTTCCAACTTTTAGCCGGAGCGGTAGTGTTACAACGAACTCAAGTGGAAGATGCTACAAAAGAGGCGTCGTGTCTCACGGAGAGAATTACTGAAATTCCGAGAACGCACGCCATCAATCGCAAAAGTTTCGAGGCTGGGTGAAAAATAAATATAGAAAAGTCAAGATGGTGATTTTAATGCTTCACGATCTATATAAACTTCCTCCACTTGAGTACTATGCACTGAAAGTTCATACAACCATGTGAAACTGTTATAAAAGTCCTTCATTGGGATGTTGTTCACCTTGCGCGTCACATTGACTTTAATGTCGGTTATGTCGTCAAAGTGTGCCCTTCGCGTGAACTTCTGCACTTTGTTGTTTTGATAAGTTGGTATTGATAACAATAAGTCCCATCATGCGTGACGATTTTTTGCCAGAAAAGAACAGTGTTTGTTTTGCACCTTAATCAACTCGCGGCAGACGTCCACTCTTCGTTGGTTTTGTTCGGTAATTAACGTATGCGGAAGAAACTTTTCACACATTTTTTTCTTCTTCAAAACTTCCTGTGGAATGTGTTGAACATTTCATTTAGAGTTATTGCTTAACTGTGATTTTTCACGCAACAACGTTGATACGCTAAGACCACGCGTCCGGTACGTAACTCTTTCTGCTCAGTGACTGACTGTTCGATAGCTCAGCCACTTTAGATTTTGCGCCGACGTCGCTAATACGCCAGGAATGAAATCAGTCCCGGAACGTTTTAGCCGCACGACGAACATTCAAAGAATAGTCGGGCAAAATATGACTTTCTCCCACATATGTCTCAATAAATGTCCACGGCGAGAAAATCAGAAAAATTAGAGCTCATCCTCTGCATGTCGCAGTTCTTCTCATTTCTTTCTTGCTAAGAACATAAGAGGCCGACTTAAAAATTCTTAAAACTCCTTCTTGGAAATACACACACACACACACTAAAACACTACAAACGTCGACAACACTTTAGATCCGCGTGCCACATGCCAAACATACACGACACGAAATAAATGAACATTACAAAGCCACAACAACACGTAATGGAGGCAAAAACTCTCTGCTTGGCGAACAAATCGTAGAAAATGCATGTGTAACAACAAAAGCGAAAGCAATAATCGTTTACCTAGACAAAACAAAAACAAAAATCACCACGATATCAAAAACTGTAAGTAACACGATATATGGCATGGTATATAGTGATTCGCGGTAAGAAATTCATAGTAACCAGAAAAATAAAATAACGTTTTGCTGTTTGCAGATGACAACCTACAGACTGCGAAGAAGACCTAGAGCTATTAGCATAATCATTCAGTAGTTTCATGTGAGGTATGAAAAAAATGTATGCATCCATTTTTCTTCCAAGTCTACTACAAATCTAGAATCTTTAGGCATATCGTAAATAAACAATGGCTCTGAGCACTATGGGACTCAACTGCTGTGGTCATTAGTCCCCTAGAACTTAGAACTACTTAAACCTAACTAACCTAAGGACATCACACACATCCATGCCCGAGGCAGGATTCGAACCTGCGACCGTAGCAGTCGCACAGTTCCGGACTGCGCGCCTAGAATCGCGAAACCACCGCGCCCGGCCATATCGTAAATAAACAATACGAGATGCGTCAACTCTGTGATGCATGTCTCAATTCTGTACTGTGCGCAAACCAATGTGAAATATTTGACAATGGTACCTCATTTCACAAATGTAAATATTTTGTACCAGAAGTTTCTTTAAGGGTTAAACAGTAACAACTATTATGCACAAGGAAAAACAAATAAACGTACTGAAGATAGCACAGAAAATGCTGAAACATTTCTAGATGAAAACAAAACTACAAAGATGTCTTGCATAAAGCGGAATTAGAACTCATATTAAAATTTATAGACACCCATTCTTCCCACGCACCATTCACGAATGAAAGAAAGAAAACGGAAATTATTTGTGGCATCAGAAGTGCCATCCGCCACACACCATAAGGTAGTTTGCGGGGTACAGATGTAAGAATTTTGTTGGTGGTGTTGCCCAGCATATAAAAGAGGCATTGTGTACTTCCTGTGGCCCCATATCTTATTAAGTCTAACTCCTATTACAATAAATCAGAAAGCATCTCGCTATTTGAGAGGGTCGATTCTGTGCTCATCTCCATAAAAGTGTCGCGTTCCCGGTAATGCGCAATTGCTACCATCGTGTGCAGTGTGGCGGACTGCTACTGCCGTAGGTCGCGGCAAGGTCAGCGGGTGATGTACCGCGGGGCAGCGGACCCCGCAGGGGCATGCGGGGCTAGGCGGCTGCATGTTTATACAGTCGCTACTGGGCGGGCTGTACCGTGCTGGCGGCGGACGCGGGCGCAGCTGCCTCATGCATTGCTAAGCCTCCGCGGCGCCCCGATTCCGCCCAGTATCATGAATGCGCTCCGCTAACAAGTAGGCCCGAATCTGTATGCATAACGCCATATGGTCGCTATATAATTGTCCATTGCCACAATATTATGCAGTACATTTCAGTGAACACATTCCATATATAGTTATGAATGAACTACACTCCTGGAAATGGAAAAAAGAACACATTGACACCGGTGTGTCAGACCCACCATACTTGCTCCGGACACTGCGAGATGGCTGTACAAGCAATGATCACACGCACGACACAGCGGACACACCAGGAACCGCGGTGTTGGCCATCGAATGGCGCTAGCTGCGCAGCATTTGTGCACCGCCGCCGTCAGTGTCAGCCAGTTTGCCGTGGCATACGGAGCTCCATCGCAGTCTTTAACACTGGTAGCATGCCGCGACAGCGTGGACGTGAACCGTATGTGCAGTTGACGGACTTTGAGCGAGGGCGTATAGTGGGCATGCGGGAGGCCGGGTGGACGTACCGCCGAATTGCTCAACACGTGGGGCGTGAGGTCTCCACAGTACATCGATGTTGTCGCCAGTGGTCGGCGGAAGGTGCACGTGTCCGTCGACCTGGGACCGGACCGCAGCGACGCACGGATGCACGCCAAGACCGTAGGATCCTACGCAGTGCCGTAGGGGACCGCACCGCCACTTTCCAGCAAATTAGGGACACTGTTGCTCCTGGGGTATCGGCGAGGACCATTCGCAACCGTCTCCATGAAGCTGGCCTACGGTCCCGCACACCGTTAGGCCGTCTTCCGCTCACGCCCCAACATCGTGCAGCCCGCCTCCAGTGGTGTCGCGACAGGCGTGAATGGAGGGACGAATGGAGACGTGTCGTCTTCAGCGATGAGAGTCGCTTCTGCCTTGGTGCCAATGATGGTCGTATGCGTGTTTGGCGCCGTGCAGGTGAGCGCCACAATCAGGACTGCATACGACCGAGGCACACAGGGCCAACACCCGGCATCATGGTGTGGGGAGCGATCTCCTACACTGGCCGTACACCTCTGGTGATCGTCGAGGGGACACTGAATAGTGCACGGTACATCCAAACCGTCATCGAACCCATTGTCTACCATTCCTAGACCGGCAAGGGAACTTGCTGTTCCAACAGGACAATGCACGTCCGCATGTATCCCGTGCTACCCAACGTGCTCTAGAAGGTGTAAGTCAACTACCCTGGCCAGCAAGATCTCTGGATCTGTCCCCCATTGAGCATGTTTGGGACTGGATGAAGCGTCGTCTCACGCGGTCTGCACGTCCAGCACGAACGCTGGTCCAACTGAGGCGCCAGGTGGAAATGGCATGGCAAGCCGTTCCACAGGACTACATCCAGCATCTCTACTATCGTCTCCATGGGAGAATAGCAGCCTGCATTGCTGCGAAAGGTGGATATACACTGTACTAGTGCCGACATTGTGCATGCTCTGTTGCCTGTGTCTATGTGCCTGTGGTTCTGTCAGTGTGATCATGTGATGTATCTGACCCCAGGAATGTGTCAATAAAGTTTCCCCTTCCTGGGACAATGAATTCACTGTGTTCTTATTTCAGTTTCCAGGAGTGTATATAGGTGTATTTTTACTAGCATATATCTTTCCTGGAGATTCATTATGGAATAAAAACGATGGGTAGTAACATAAAAGTAACCTTAGTGAGCCAACAAACCGATCTGAGATATTTAAATAGATTACAGGCACCTGAAGAAACTAAAATGGAAACCATATTTAGGGTCCCGTATTTCAATTGATAAATTTTGAATCCTTATACGGTCGCTTTGTTCTACGGTTGATTGTCTGTCTGTGTCTGTCTGTGTTTCCGACAGTTTTGCTCAGAAAAGAGTAGACGGAGAAAGTGGAAATTTATGCTGCCTAGTAAGCCTTACCGTCCCTTGGCGGTGTGAAAATGGGAACTTCTAAATCAATGTTGTCAAACGATATGGCCATTTACGTCACACATTTTGATACTAGCAAACTGACTCATTAAACGTACTTGCCGGTTATCTAGAACCATACAGCTAGTTAAGAAGCAGCCGGCCGGAGTGGCCGTGCAGCTCTAGGCGCTGCAGTCTGGAGCCGAGCGACCGCTACGGTCGCAGGTTCGAATCCTGCCTCGAGCATGGATGTGTGTGCTGTCCTTAGGTTAGTTAGGTTTAATTAGTTCTCAGTTCTAGGCGACTGATGACCTCAGGAGTTAAGTCGCATAGTGCTCAGAGCCATTTGAACCATCTGAACCTAGTTAAGTGGCAAGGGTCCGCAGTAAAAGTAAAGGAAGAAATCAGAAAATTGTTAATTTGTGACTATATCACACAAAAATATTTCGTCATTTGTTATACGGCTTCGGACACTCTCGAAAATCTTGTAATTACCAGAACCAAAATATCTTGCCAATACCAATGTCAACAGCAGGCAAAAATCGTCGATATTGTCGATTCTTTGGATGGATAAACTGTTTATTCACATAATTACGTCTGTTTCGGAAACTCAAAACACGAGCCCTTCTCGCACCTGGACAGTTTTTTTTATTTTGTATGATCTTACGTAGATCACAAACGGATAAAACACAAAGAGTAGACAAATTTTAATTATCATCAGCAAAACATCAAACTACAATCATCGGTCATGGGAATGGTGCAAATCTTTTTTCACACATTTAGCCTTTAATGCGACACAACTTTTGCCGATGGTTAATTACCTAGCGGAGACATGGATGGTAGAAGTTTGCATTTTGTCTGCTGCATTTTGTATGCTGCGGAGACGTCAAAGCTCGAATATCACGTAGTTCTCATTCTGGAAATGCCCAACAGTTTCTTGGGCCGAGGAAAGAGGAAGAAATCACTGGACATCTTGTCAACGCAAAACAGAGAGCGAGGAAAAATCCAACAGCGCAAAGAAGCAACTTCCAGCGTGTCCTGCGCAGAATGAGTTGGATGCTCTATGCAGCAAAAACATCCGCGTCGCTTCGTCTTACGTTTCCCTTAACCACGACAGTATGCTTCTGTGACGGTTTGCCTCTTATGAAGACAGTCTGCTAGCACCACACCATGGCAGTCTCAAAAGACATTCATCATGAACTTGCCCGGTGATGAATGGGTCGCCGACTCCTCTTGCGTACATTCCTCCTTTGTCCCAGGGTCATAGTGATACAACCTCTACTCACCCACAGTGATTAGATGACTAAGGGAGGCGTTTAGTTTGGCCTGACACATCTGAAATGTGTGATCAGCCGCAGAAACAAGCGGGCGGCGACTCCTATCATGTTAAAAATATCCTGCAAGATGTTTAAAACTGATCAACGACTGATTTTGAATTTTTCCACTGTTACCTCCGTTGTGATATGCGTTCGTCAAGCACCAGGGCCTCCATTTGAAGATGCGGTGCTATAGAAGGATGCTGAAAATTGGTTGAACTGATACGGAATGATAAGGTTCTCCGTAGAATCAGCTAGGAAAGGAATATATAGAAAATACTGACAGGGGCAGAATGCTAGAACATATGTTACGACATCAGGGAACAACTTCTGTAGTAATAGAGGAAGTTGTAGAGGGTAAAAACTGTAGGAGAAGGATGTCATCCTTCAAATAAATAATTGGGGTCGTAGGTGCAAATGCTGGTTTGAGATGAACAGGCTGGCCCAAAAGAGGCATTCGTGACCGGTCGCATCAAATCAGTCTTGAGACGGATGACTAAAAAAAAAATGGAAAGGCATTATTTACACACAGAATATGCCTCAGAAAATTATCAAATAAAATAGCAATTGAACTGCGTTGCTTCGTTACAACCTCAACAAGAAAGAAGGTGTAGGAACTAATGGGAAATGAGACAGGGTGTTCCTTTCAGAGAATCTTCCCGGCATTTTTATGAGCAATTTAGGGAAATTCGAAATCCGGATGACCGGGCGAGGATTTGAATTATAATCTTTCCTACTGCGATTACACTGATTCACCGCTCCGGAACCTCACCCAGTAAAAGATTTTGGATGGCATCAGATGCCGGCACCAAGGACGTCACCATTTGCTACAGCCCTGTCTTACACGTTTTCACGAAATAAACTGCTCCAAAACAGTTCCACACCACCTGCGTACCGGTGAACATCTGTGGCTTCAGATTCAAAGCAGCAAGAATATGCCATTTGAAACTTTGCTACACAAGCCTGTCATCCATTGTTTGACGGAAGTTCCTCTGTCAGCAGTTTGCAAGCATGCCCAATCGCTTGGGAACACAAGGTACCGCAGACTACTCCCTTACTTTGATTTCTGTCTGCTGGAGGAAGAGGTTTACGAGGCTGCCACAGTATAATGTTGCGGTATCGTCTTGTAAGACCGCCGACCGCGGTGGCTGTGCGGTTCTAGGCGCTACAGTCCGGAACCGCGGGACTGCTACGGTCGCAGGTTCGAATCCTGCCACGGGCATGGATGTGTGTGGTGTCCTTAGGTTAGTTAGGTTTAAGTAGTTCTACGTTCTAGGGGACTGATGACCTAAGATGTTAAGTCCCATAGTGCTCAGAGCCATTTGAACCATTTTTCGTCTTGTAAGACAAATCCAGCGCCGAAATGAGTCTCAGGTTGGCTAAAAGTTTGGAGGATCCAGTACCGATATTGCACGGTCCTAAAATGATCGGAAGAGAGGTGTCCGACATTCGCACATGATACTTGACAGAAGCACCTCCTACTGGACACGTGGGACTTCCACATTCTTCTACGACGATCATCAGACTTTGACAAATCCTGCCCTTGAAAGAGAACCAGACGCCCATGATCGAGGGTTCATTCGAGGTGACCTCTTCCCCACCTATCTAGCGCTCCATACTGCTAGAAGGTTTATTCTTCTTATCGCAAGGGTCCCTTAGAGACCAGGCTGATTATGTGGAGACTGTTGGGTACTGACACGTGGCGAAAATTACATATGGCAGACAAGCATCACCAAAGCCGAGGGCTGCACTGAACGTAGACAGCGCATCAGGTACGGAAATTCTGAAAAGTCAGCGATAGCAGAACACAGCCTTACGGATGGCACAACATAAACTTTGAGAAAATGAACGTCCTCTCCCACCTATCGACCTACCGGGATTCCGTAATAAAAGAAGCGGTAGAAATTCGCGTATATAGTAATAGTTTTAACAGACAAAGTTTTTAATTTGAGTGGTGGGTGGAGTTTAACACTTTGAGGCAAATAGTGTCTCTAAGTATATGCGGAGACAAGTCTACCGGCGAAGCCGACGAAAGGTATGGACCACGTTTTTCACTTGTACTGCTTTTATTAAGTGTGTTGCATACGCAATGTTTTTATCAACGGAACCGTATATGTATACGCTATCGCAGAAGAGAGTATCGTTCTTTCTGTTGGATAACAAAGGAAACGCACAGCGCATCGGAGGAGCGAGCCGGCCGCGTATATCTGGCCACCAAGCCAATGCAAGACTGACGACTTGACTTCTAGGCGGGCACACGTTTTACATGGAATACACGAAAACCATTATTCAGACAGCTAAAAAACTGTAATCACAACTTTTCTTCCTACAACTAACGGAGAAGTCTTTTCCCTCTGTTAAGTGATGAGCATGAATCATACTACGTTGTGAAGTTCTTGCCGGCCGGTGTGGCTGAGCGGTTCTAGGCGCTTCTGTCTGGAACCACGCGCGACCGCTACGGTCGCAGGTTCGAATCCTGCCGTGGGTATGGATATGTATGATGTCCTTAGTTAGGTTTAAGTAGTTCTAGGGGGCTGATGACCTCACATGTTAAGTCCCATAGTGAAGTTCTTAATGTTGGTACACCGCAGTAAGAAGATGATTAGTGGCTAACTTCAACTAACTTCTGAGGGAGATTGAAGCTCTTCCTAGCTTGAAAATTCTACAGAAATTCATGTAAGATCATTTTTGTAAAAAAAGTTTGACTGTACATGTAAGGTCTGTCGAACGCGATTGGCAAGCGCGATGCATTCAGCGTTTGTGAGGCCAATTGAGGAGCCACGTGGGTGAATAGTGGAGGTTCCGGTTACAAAAGCAGACAAAAGCAGAGGACAACAGTGTGCTGACGTCATGCCCCTCCACATCTGCCAAACGGATGAGGATGACACGGCGATCGGTCAGTACCGTTGGCCCTTCCAAGGCATGTTCGGATGTTGATTTGCCTTACACTGTCACCCTCACTACAAATTCTCGCTCCAAGTTACCCGTTCCCCGTGCTGTAAAGGCGAATCTGCACGAATATCTCTTGCACATACAAGCAAAGAAATATAGCCCGAAACTAGAAGTTATTATTACACCGAGGCAGAACGCTAGCGACAGAACGTCTTCAAAAAGGTACAAGAAAAATTCTTAACTCTTAAGGCAACAGGTGACGATGGGTGTGGTTCTGTTCCTCTCCCGGCCCGAACCCTATGGGGAAGCCCTACGGGGGAGGGGAGCATACTTCCACGTCACCGATTTCCTGCATTTGAGCATGAGAATCCCTCCCCGCAGGTGGCGTCACACTCCCAGTAGAAGGATTCTAAGCAACGTTACCCGACCAATGACAAGCTTCGGCGCCACTATAAAGGAAGCCGACTTCGCTCTCGGCAGATATCTCATAACGAACAAGATGAAGCTCGAGTTTTAACTCCGATCTGACGCAGTCTGAACACCCAGAAAATTTTATATGCAGTTGCGTACCGCCCGATCGACACTGGCCACGCAGCGTAACTCCAAAAGGCAGCACGCACTTCTGCGGCATTCTCGTCGGCATACATACGCTTCATATTTTATACGTAACGTTCACCACTTGGTGTCGCTGACCGCACCGACCGCTACGAGGAAGATGTTCAATCTCGTGCCGCACGATAGCGGCTGAATCATCGAATGACGTCGCTATGGTGTACACCAGTTCGCCGGGCAGCTTTCCTCTTGATAACCCTTGTGACCGTGATGTGACATTGTTCGTAGCGACTGCACTATAGATAATGCTTCGAGGCAGCCTAGCCGCAACGCCCCGTTGACGACTGGAGGCACAGCCCGCTTCACTTAACTGCACGGAGAATGCAATTATACTGTCACCTGTGTCACCGAGGATGGATTTCTTGTCGTTAAGAGTATATTGGCAATTAATTTTACGGTCAAATGAATACTGTGCAGATAGCGATAGTGGGGAAGTGCCAAACACCTTGAGAAGTCGAAACGTCTGTTACCGATAACCAGGTTGCCACAAATCTGTCTGCTGCCCAGAATAGTGTACAGGATTCTATTGCTCAAAAGGGGACGTCCACTAATTAAGTGAACAAAAAACTTGGGGGGGGGGGGGGGGAGGGACGCAGTGGGAGGGGTCCGGAAAAATCTCACCAAGTATCAATCAAAAGAGGAGGAAGCAACGAAAATCACTAGTCAAATTTTTAACTCAGAGTGTTATACATTATTAGTATAAGGGATGGCCCGTGGTCTAGGTGTAGCGACTTTGATTCATAATCGTCTTCTGGCATAAGGAGTCCCCCTTCAATCTACCAACGGCCTTGTCAAAGAGGGTGGAGGAGCGGTCGGAGGTTCAGGGCACTCTCTTGTCCAAGGGGTGGGAAACTGCCACTAAAGGCGGAAGAATCAGCAGTGATCAACGGCATGAGGATGCAGAAGGCAATGGAAATCACTGCATTAAAGACACGTAACGTGAATCTACAGGTCATGTGACCTGTAATTGAAGATGTGTCATAATGATCTCTCCATTGGCAAAACATTCCAGAATAGTCCCCCATTTGGATCTCCGGGAGGAGACTGCCAAGGGTGAGGTTACGATAAGAAAAAGATTGAATAATAAACGGAAGGATAACGTTCTACAAGTCGGGGCGTGGAATGTCAGAAGCTTGAAAGTGGTAGGGAAATCTGAAAAGGGAACTGCAAAGGCTCAATTTAGACACAGTAGGTGTCAATGAAGTGAAGTGGAAAGAAGACAAGGATATCTGGTCAGATGAGTATAGGCTAATATCAACAGCAGCAGAAAATGGTAGGATTCGTTTATGAGTAGGACGATAGGGCACAGAATGTGTTACTGTGAACAGTTCAGTGACAGGGTTGTTATTGTCAGAATCGACAGGATACCAACACCGACAACGATAGTTCAGCTATACATACCGACGTCGCAAGCTGAAGATGAAGAGATAGAGAAAGTGTATGAGGATATTGAAAGGGTAATATAGTATGTAAAGGGATATCAAAATCTTATAGTTATGGGCGACTGGCATGCAGTTGTAGGGCAAAGAGTACAAGAAAAGGTTACAGGAGAATATGGGCTTGGGACAAAGAATGAGAGAGGAGAAATACTGATAGAGTTCTGTAACAAGTTTCAGCTATAATAGTGAATAATCTGTTCAAGAATCAAAAGAGAATGAGGTATACTTGGAAAAGGCCGGGAGATACGGGAAGATTTCAGTTAGATTACATCAGGGTCAGACAGAGATTCCGAAATCATATACTGGATTGTAAGGCGTACCCAGGTACAGTTGAAGAGGAATGGAAATCTCTAAAAAGGGCCATTACAGAAAAACATAGGTACAAAGAAGGTAACGGCGAAGAAACCAAGGGTTACAGAAGAAATCAATTGATCGATGAAAGGAGGAAGAACAAAAATATTCCGAAAAACTCAGAAATAGAGAAACAGAAGTCGCTAAGGAATGAAATAAATAGGAAGAGCAGGGAAGTTAAGACGAAATGGCTGCAGAAAAAATATGAAGACATCTAAAAAGAAATGACTCAGCATACAGGGAAGTCAAAAACACCCTCAATGAATATGTTCAAGGGCAAAAAGGTATGATATGAGAATAGTGAGGGGTTTTACTGTTACTGATTCATTGTTCACGGTCATCGGCAATCAGATAGAGCTAAAGAGCCCTGTCTGTGCTCCCCACGGCATCACTCTGCATGCAGTAACTGTGCTGAGCTTAAAGGTGAAGATTCATTCTAGAGTACAAGAAAGCCCCACCACTGAGTACATACTCCTGTTGAACAATGTCAGCCATTTGGAAGGGGTCGCATTGCGAGCCTGCGGGAAGCTGCATGGACGTATCGATGGGTACATGCACATGTTGAGCAAAATATACAGGCGGTATTTCGCTCCTTTCAGCAGTGGTCCGTGGAACATTCCCACACTCGTAGACCTGGTCCGGATGTCCGCACGGTACATACGTATTGGGCGAGCAGCCATGGTCGACCGAACGTCATACAGGGAAGAAATCTGGGCAAAAGTTGCACACGCTAAGTCACCGATGAGGATTAGTAATTGCCTGATTCCATCAGGACTAAGATTACGTATGCATTTACCCAGACAGGCACCAATACCATGACACCAACAAGCACGGCTTCTCTGGTGTCGTCAAAGAGTCAACTGGAGAGTGGGATGGTACTCTATTGTATTCGATGATGAGAGCAGGTACTCTAGTACGTGAGTGTCGGACGTACACGTGTTCGGTATAAACCTGGGGAGCGGCCTTTTTGCAGTGTATTCAGCCATGATAGACAGGTCCCACCCCAGACTTCATGGCGCGAGTGGTCATCAGTTACAACTCACGGTCACATTTGGTGTTTGTATAGAGTAAAGTAACCAGCTCCCACTACATTGTTCAGGTTTTTATCCCCGTGCTGCTGCCGTTCCTTCAACAGGAAGGTGATGTATCTTTTCAGCAGGACGAGGCAAGTCCACATTGGCTGCTGCGACGCAACCTGGTGTACAAGACAGCAAGGTCATCAGTTTTCTCGCCTATCAGACACCTTTCACGTTCTCCAGGGCCTGTAAGAACTACTTCCGAACTGCAACAAAGGGTGCATGATGCTGTGGCATCTTTATCACCGTTATAATGCGAGAATACACACCTTCGTTGCTGCCAGAGGGAGCTAGACTGTGCATTGATGCAACTATTTCGACACCTTTTACTGTGACTTTAGTATTTCATTTTGTTATCTATTCCTGCAGTGATGAACCACCTGTCACATTACTTGTCAATAAAATGACCTTATCCTTGAGGGTGTTGTACTCTTTTTGCCGTGTAGTATAATGGAGAACCTGCTCCTTACACTCGGACGTCTGCTACGTTCTAAGGAATAGAGAATCTGCACATTGGCCTGCATCCAGCATATTCTGCGTGAAAAGGATGAGCTGTTTTCCACAGGAGATATATTTTCTGAAAAACTGCAGTTTCATAAAGAGTATCCTTTGAGCGGAGAAGAGCAATGACATTATAACACCTTGAAGCAGTGGTGATAAGTTCCTATGGGACCAAACTGCTGAGGTCATCGGTCACTAGGCTTACACCCTACTTAATGTAAGTTATACTAACTTACGCTAAGGACAACACACATACCCACGTCCGAAGGAGGACTCAAACCTCCGACGTGGCGAGCCGCCCGAACCGTAGCAAGGCGCCCCAGACCACGCTGGGAAGCCGCTCGGACACATTGCGAATAAGAATTGAAGATTATATGGAACGTTAACCGAAGATTTCGGCCTACATAAATACAGATAATACTCTACCCCAAACTCATACGATTTTAGTCTTATAGACCACATTCCTGTACCGGCTAACGCTAACTCAGAGCCCCAAATTCCACTCCTTATTATCTGCCAGATATACGCGATCTGATCATGAATATCTCGTACCATAACGCTTCTTAGAGACCAGCAACGTGCGGAATATGTACCACAACTTCCATTTGTTAGGCTTGCTGGAAAGTGCACAGATATTCAGGCAGGCCACTGTAAGAGCTATCATTCAGCAGGTGGCTAAAGCACTCGCCTGAGTGTGGTAGCAATGTCTGCGGGCGCACTTGATTGGTCCGTTACCCAGGGGCTGAGCCGTTACCCAGCCTAGCCGCTCCCTGGTGGCGTGCCAGCAGACTATCAAAACGGCCTGCAGCTGCGGCCGCACGGAAACTCTTGCGTGTTCCGGCTCTCCTGCTGCGTCTTTTCAACTGTTTCCCAGTACTATCAAAGATGGGCAGCTTACCACTGATTCCTACTCCCGTCTCCAGTAAACACGTATCATCACTAGTGTCTTCTGCTGTTGGATGTTCCTTAATGCATCATTGTTACTAACATCGACGTGAAAGGATTTATTCTCAACGTGGAGAGTTATTTTCAAATAATTAATACTCAATGTTCCCCTGTTATTTACTGATGTAATTTAAGGTAATCGAATGAAAATTTTTCATGTTTTCTAGAGATACATTTATATGTCATCCCAATCGCTCTACTACTCCCAACATCATCCCAAAGAGTGTTGGGGTATCATACATAGCTCCAAAGCATTTTTTTGCAGAGTGTAGGCCTTGCATTTTGGCTGATGGCAATTGTGGCTACGATCAAGTGTAGTGTCACAAACATTTTTGTTAAAATATTTGAGCGGAATGGAATCAGCGCTATCTAGAAACTACATACCCGGTTTCTGTCCGAATTTTCACAGCGAAACGAAGAGTGTGAATAGGGCAAATGGGGAATCGATATTTAAATGTACAATATTTCATGCTTTTTGAACAGATCTTAAAAATATTTTTTTAACAAGATGCAATTAAATGTCTTGTGAAATTATTTGTCTGAAAGTAAGAAATAAAGTAGATTAAAGAAACATTTGATGCCCCTTGACTTCACATAGGAACAACATCAGCTGCACTTAAAATGTTTAATAGCCAACATGGTATTCACATGTATTACTCATCACCATGGGCATCTAATACAGAGAACAACAAAGTACTGTTTGTACATCGATTTCTACAATACGAAAATATACATAACAGAAGAAATGTTAATATACTTACATTATGTGTCTCTGCGTCAAAGATATGTGTCTCGGTTCCAATTTCTTTGCTTTCTTCAACTTGATGATCATGTAGAGAGTAAACAATGATTTGGATATATAGAACCTAATGACAACTATGTCAATGTTAATATGACAGTATAAGAAATCCGTCCTGCCTCACAGTACACGCGTTGTCACGTATGTTGCTGCTGTCAAATCTTAGACAGTGATATTTCTTGGTCACATTTTACACTGTTGTCACTTAATGTAAATATCAAACTCACAGATAAGCCCTTCTTTAGCCCTTATTACATATATTTTGCTGTTTTTGAGACCATACTTATATAAATGCGTCCACATATATGAAATACTGTGTTTGAACAATTGGTATGTAGGAGCAGAATACATAAAAGGTATCAACCGGTAAAATATGTTCATAAATATATGAAAACTGATGTTAATTGCTATGAACAACACAATGAGCAAGTTAGCCTTAATGCAGAATCTGTCTTTGTCGTACAATGAGGTTGTCAGTTCGGACTTGGGTCCAACTGCTATCCAACATGTGTAAAAATAAACAATTTTCTGCGCACTATATGCAGAGACTCCAAAAAGAAGTTATTCCGTTAAAACACTGTCGAAGTTTTGTATATATACCGGGGATAGGCAAAAAAATGTGAATACCTTTACTTACTTGGTAATGGTTTATTAATAAGGGGTCGGACTCCCATTTGCACGTAATACAACTACGATTCGTCTTTGAATTCTGGCGTATAATGATTGTATAGTCTCGAGTGAAATGTCATACCATTCTTCGATCAGAACCTTTTCCAACTCTTGTAGTGACGAGTGAGGTGGAAATCTGCTCCGGAGTCTGCGCTGCAATACTCCCTACAAGGGTTAGATAATGTTCAAATCCAGGGACTATGCTGGCCAGGGAAGATGCTGCAGTTGAGTTTCATGATCCCCATCCACGACTGTACTGTACTGACGGTGTGAATGAGTTCATTAGCGTCCTGAAATATGGCATCATTACTGAGGAACAACATTCGAATCATTGAGTGCTCCTGATAACTAAAATGTTCACATAATCGTTGACTGTAACACGGCCTTTGAGAGTAATGATGTGATCAGGAGAATACCATGATACGGCTGCCCACGCCATAACACTCCCACCTCCATGCTTAATCGTTGGAATCAAGCAAACGGGATTATAGGCTTCTCTTGGTGCTCTCCAGACGTAAAGCCGGCCCGACGTTGGAAATAACGAAGACATTGACTCGTCGGACCATATGAAGAGTTTCCACTGATCAGCCGTCCCTTACGCTCTTTACACCATTTTTTGCGCTTCTTTGCGTTGGTTGTCGTCCCTAATGTCTTCGCCATAGCAGTTCGTCCACGAATATCCGCTTTATGGAGTTCTCGGTGAACAGTGTCTACAGATACGGGGTCTCGAAGATAGCTATTGAGCTCTGTAATCACTTTAGCTGCCGTAGTTTTGTGTTGTTTTGACACAGTTCGTATTACTCTGTCATTTAATTTTGATTTGCGCATACAACTAGGTGTACACGATGACGTCTTTCCATGTTTTGTGAAGGCTGTCATGACTGTTGAAATAGATGTTCTTGAAACATTCAATAAGTTGGGTATCTTGGTTACTGGTGCTGCAGCTAATTGGACCCCCACAAGCTGCCCTCTTTGGAACTCTGTTAGGTCTTTCGTTGCAAGTCAACCTCGACCTCTGAATACAAATACGAAGTGTGCACTAGTCGTAAACAACCTGTACTGACGGCCTAGTCCGTAATGAACACGAACAATACACCACGGCACGCCGCTTGCCTGCGTTGTCGACTGTTAGACACAACCATCCCATTACTACCACTGTTCATACTATTTTGTCTGTCCCCTTGTATCTTATTCCATAGCTCTGTGCATTAAGTATATGAGTGCACATCTCAGTTTGTTCCACACCGTTTAATAATCTTCCTGACATTACTTTAGTGTTATTGGTAGAATATTTCACTTTATTAGGTGAACACTGAATGCTGAGCGATTGGCTTCATCCCCATTAATATATTCTCTAATTCTCATTTTGAAGTTCCCCCCTGTTTGTCAAACACAAAATTTCCCAGATTAACTACATATACACAGGTACAATATTACCTGGTTTGAATTGTAAGCGAATACTTTACACAGTAAACTGTGTTCTTTATCCTGAAACCTACACTTCACAGGCTGAAAATCCTGTCATAAAATTTAAACTTATTATCACTGTTCTTTCCCTCTAATACGTTATTATTAGATAAGAGTACTTGTAATTTATTTTGTCGTACTTTCTAACCTCTTCAGTGTCAATATAACCAGATAAGAGAAAATAATAGAGATGATAAGACCACAAAATTTTCAGCTACCAAGCTACCGGCTACTAAGCCATTTGCCCCATCGTATATATACTATACAGAACACCTTTAAAAAAGGTTATCTTCAAATGTAGCTGAAGATAATCATCACTATAACACAAAGCAACAGATAAAAGTTCACAAACTACAAAACAACATGAAAAGAAAAATAGAAATTGCAAACACCAAAAATGCAGTCACACTGAACGTACACATTTAGAACAAGAAGTACTCTCACACGAGAAAATTTAGCTTTCAATGAGGACAGACGTTGATGTACAATGACATATCTCAACTATCTCACACACAAAATCAGTAATTCATAAATAAATAAAAATAAATGATTTAAAGTAGCTTTCAACATGTAATGTAATTCAAAACCAGCTGAATGAAAAGACAATTACAATATTCCCAGAATAGGTATTTAAATAAAACAACTGCAGCTTTAAATAATTTGGAATAACTACCAGCAGCCTTAACACCAAAGACAAACAGCATATCACGGTACTCAATCTATCCAGAATAACAAAGACAGGAAAACCAACACTACACTGGAATGCAAACAGCTTAGGCTGTCGGTTGTAAAAGCAAAATAGAAAAGGGCATGCTCAGTCTTCTGAAGTTAATTTCAAACACATGGCCACAGAATAAAAAGCAAATTACCGCTGGTGCACAATTCAACACAAAATTAAGGTTAAATATATAAAAAACACAAACATACATGATCATCGCAGAAGCATCATCACTGCCACATCGATTCCTCCACCACACTACACTTCATCATCTGAACTTCACTGCTCTACATTACAACTATGCACGATCAATTAGTTTGCCTCCCCGTAAGTTTAGGTCCAATACTGTGCAATATAACACACTAACTTTCTTCCTCGCAAGTTTCATTATTTTTACTGTCGTCGTGTTAATACACTCCTGGAAATTGAAATAAGAACACCGTGAATTCATTGTCCCAGGAAGGGGAAAGTTTATTGACACATTCCTGGGGTCAGATACATCACATGATCACACTGACAGAACCACAGGCACATAACATAGACACAGGCAACAGAGCATGCACAATGTCGGCACTAGTACAGTGTATATCCACCTTTCGCAGCAATGCAGGCTCCTATTCTCCCATGAAGACGATCGTAGAGATGCTGGATGCAGTCCTGTGGAACGGCTTGCCATGCCATTTCCACCTGGCACCTCAGTTGGACCAGAGTTCGTGCTGGACGTGCAGACCGCGTGAGACGACGCTTCATCCAGTCCCAAACATGCTCAATGGGGGACAGATCCGGAGATCTTGCTGGCCAGGGTAGTTGACTTACACCTTCTAGAGCACGTTGGGTGGCACGGGATACATGCGGACGTGCATTGTCCTGTTGGAACAGCAAGTTCCCTTGCCGGTCTAGGAACGGTAGAACGATGGATTCGATGACGGTTTGGATGTACCATGCACTATTCAGCGTCCCCTCGACGATCACCAGAGGTGTACGGCCAGTGTAGGAGATCGCTCCCCACACCATGATGCCGGGTGTTGGCCCTGTGTGCCTCGGTCGTATGCAGTCCTGATTGTGGCGCTCACCTGCACGGCGCCAAACACGCATACGACCATCATTGGCAACAAGGCAGAAGCGACTCTCATCGCTGAAGACGACACGTCTCCATTCGTCCCTCCATTCACGCCTGTCGCGACACCACTGGAGGCGGGCTGCACGATGTTGGGGCGTGAGCGGAAGACGGCCTAACGGTGTGCGGGACCGTAGCCCAGCTTCATGGAGACGGTTGCGAATGGTCCTCGCCGATACCCCAGGAGCAACAGTGTCCCTAATTTGCTGGGAAGTGGCGGTGCGGTCCCCTACGGCACTGCGTAGGATCCTACGGTCTTGGCGTGCATCCGTGCGTCGCTGCGGTGCGGTCCCAGGTCGACGGGCACGTGCACCTTCCGCCGACCACTGGCGACAACATCGATGTACTGTGGAGACCTCACGCCCCACGTGTTGAGCAATTCGGCGGTACGTCCACCCGGCCTCCCGCATGCCCACTATACGCCCTCGCTCAAAGTCCGTCAGCTACACATACGGTTCACGTCCACGCTGTCGCGGCATGCTACCAGTGTTAAAGACTGCGATGGAGCTCCGTATGCCACGGCAAACTGGCTGACACTGACGGCGCCGGTGCACAAATGCTGCGCAGCTAGCGCCATTCGACGGCCAACACCGCGGTTCCTGGTATGTCCGCTGTGCCGTGCGTGTGATCATTGCTTGTACAGCCCTCTCGCAGTGTCCGGAGCAAGTATGGTGGGTCTGACACACCGGTGTCAATGTGTTCTTTTTTCCATTTCCAGGAGTGTAGAAGGAATGCATAATGTAGAATCGATAAAAGCAAGTGATTAATCTTTGTACTTTACTAACAATTAATGTAAACAACTTAATTTGTTAATGCTGTTGTGAAATAACATAAATGTCTCAAATAAGCAAATAGGTTTTAAAACCACCATTTCCTTTAATATATCATTTATATCACTGTGGTTTAGCAAATGTGAAATTGGATAGAAATGGCCTCTCAGTAAGTATTACACTAACACATTCAAGAGTGAATGGTACGTTCAGTGTATATCTGAGTGTTCATTGTTAATCGCTATTCTCTGTTTAGATACGAGGGTTGGAACTTTAATAATGGCAACTATTTATTTGCACCTCGTACAAAATCAATACGTGTTTCAAAGTTGTACTGATCTTCAAAGTAGTCACCAGCATTCTGTATAACACGTTACCAGCGATGTGGAAACCGTAGGATACTCTTAGCAGTGCCAGTTGTGTTGACAGTTCGTGCGGCACGGTCTGTTGCCCGACGAATTTGTAGCATTTCTGAAGCGAATCCCATAAAGTGATTCCTTCAGTTTAGAAATCGAGTTGAACTCACGAGTGCTTAAGTCAGGGGAGTCCAGTAGGTGGTACAGCACTTAGCTGCCCCATCAGTCAAACAAATCACTAACAACTCGCACTGTACGTGCTTGAGCATCGTCCTGAAAAATGATGGTCAGGTCCTGCAGGAAGTGTCATCACTTCTGTCTCTATGCTGTTCATTTTTGGAACAGCTTAGAGACAGAAGTGACGACACTTACTGCAGGACCTGATCATAATTTTGCGGGACAATTGCTCAAGCACGTACAGTGCAAGATGTTACTGATTTTTTTGACTGATGGGGGTGCTAAGTGCTATACCACCTACTACACTCCCCTGACTTAAGTCCTCGTAAGTTCGACTCGATTTCTAAACTGAAGGAAACACTTCACGACATTCGCTTCAGATCTGCTACAGATTCGTTGGGCAATAGACCGCGCCACTCGAACTGTCAATACAACTGGCACTGCTAAGAGTATCCTACGACTTCCACATCGCTGGCGACGGGTTATACACAATGCTGGTGACTACTTTGAAGGTCAGTAAAACTTTGTAACACGTATCTATTTTGTACGAGCTGTAAATAAATAGTTGCCACTATTAAAGTTCCAACCCCCGTGTATGTGACTGTATGCGTAATACATCCGTATTTCATACACACATGTGTAGGAAATCAAACTATGCATTATCAAGAGAGTCACAGGTTTTGATTTAGATATATTATCACCTCGCTGTCTGTCTTAGGGCGCCCTTCTATATGTACTGGCATTCTGATGCAGCTGTAGTGGTATGATTCAAACTTTTCATTCCGGTAGTCGTAAGTATCATATTGCGTAACCTTCATTTTTGTACGTTCATCCTAGATATACGTTATGATATTTTATATAGAGTGTTTCACTTTCTATGTAGAGTTTAAATAGGAGAAATGTTTCAAATACGTCCCATAGACCCCAGTTCAAATAAATTAATTGCAGAGGAGGCATGAGAAAAGTCCTATTCAATAAATGTTTTTATGTTGCAAGGTATGGTACATACTAGATTTGTAGAAATTTTATAACTCAAAGCAACGTCGTTCAATTACATTTAATTGCATGTATTTTGCTGTACAATAATGTACATGTACTTTAATGATTTATTTGTACCAATAATTGTCACATGTGGCATATCTATCATACGTTCCACTTTATTCTCCTGATGTAGACAGTTTTTGTCCGAACCTGTAGACGCTCTAAATGACAACGTTTATTAATTTATGATAGTAATCCGCGTTTGTCTTGGTGAGGTTACTTGCAGAGTAGCCGGTAAATACTCTCACTCTGTTAGTTATAAGCCAGCATCAGTGACAAAACAAGTCAGCCGTAGATGTCACAGGCACTGTGAAGACCAGTATCAGATCACGGTCAATGTAATTCATTGTTGCATTTGTGGCCAAAGGAAACATGATATGGAAGAAAGAACAAAACAGAAAGACACAACATGAGTAACAGAAAGTGAACAAATAATTTGCCACAGCAGTCACCCACCATAAGCAAGGACATGCGTCAAGGTTTTAAAGAAATCATCATTTAGAGCTGATCACTTTCTCACAAATTCTAGGAACGAAACTAGCTGACGATGGAATATTTAAGAGCGATCAGTACGCAGACGGAAGTCGAAGTTGTCCCCAATGCTATGGCGTACAGCAGACTACTCGTGCGATGCCACATAGCCTGTAGCTCCGTAAGGCGCCTGTTGCGTGACCAGCATCACTCAGCCTATAGAAGATGAGCCCACTTCCTAGAACTGCCTGAGGCTCAGCTCTCGGCCCTGTTGAGTATTCCGTGTGCTCCTTCCGATACTTTCGCCTTTGTTTTTTGATTACTATTAATCACCGTCCGTCTTTTTCGTCACCCGCCTTTATTACTTTCTTCCTGGCTTCTACTTCAGTAAGGATGGGTAGTCTTCATAACCAGATCTCTATTGCTTGTACTTTCCTCTTTCCTTCCCTGAGAGCCCGCAATTCCAAATCACAGTTTAAACACACGAAAGGAATGTTCTGATACATTTATTTTCTGTTTGTGTGTGAGGGTGGTTATTTATTTGCTGATTTATCATACACCCTAAACGACAAATACCTAATTATTCCATAATACTGAGCGTGATGTTATAACTCAACTTCGTTGCATCAGGATCTCGGGGCCATATGTCATACTAAATGCCCAAGATTTCGTGACATGTTATAGCTGTATAAATATTATTACACGACAGAGCTAAAGAATGACTAAGTGTTCATGAATAAAAGGCGCAAACACGCTACCACTCCCGCCTGATGCAAACAAACTGCAAATTACTGTGCCATTTTGTCTCGTGGCGTTAAAAAGGCTATATTCTTATTGCTAATAAACTCGAAGGCAAGAAGTGATGCATTATTAGATGGGCATTCTGTTAGTAAAAGGGTGAATGGCCTTTCAGACAAATATAATGCTTTCCTTAACACATTTCTCATAATCTTTGAGAGTTGCTTTCCATTATAACTTTCTAAACGGTGTGCTAGCAGTGAAAGACATCTTGGGTGGCTGACTAATGGGATAAGGATATCATGTAGAACAAAGCGGTAATAATATGAAAATGTAAATACTAGTCACATTACAAACAGTATTGTAAGGTGCTTACAAATGTTATTAGGAACGAAAGAGTATGTGGTACACAAATAGAATAGCTAACTCACGCGATAAAATCGAAACTATATGGTCAGTTGTGAAGGAAGTGTCTGGTTAGCAGCAAAAGGTCGACAATGTAAAGGTAGTTTGTAGTAAAAATATTTCTGTTACTGATAAGTCAGATATATATGTGCAGTACTTAAATATCACTTTCTGAGAGTTGCTGGCGAATTATATAAAAACTCAGTTTCTACACGAAATCATATAACTCTCTTGGAAAATGCCTTTCCAAGAATCATGTCTGAAATACTCCTTTGTGATACTGAAAAGGGGGAGATTGAGTCAAAAATTAAATCGCTGAAGTCTAATGACTCTCATGGATATGACAGTGCCTAGCAGAATATTCAACTACTGTGCTGCACATATTCACCCTGCATTTAGCCATATTTGTAATCTTTCCTTTAGGAATGGCCAGTCTCCTGAACGATTAAAGTACTCGGCAGTAAAGCAGCTTTATAGAAAGGGAGAAAGGGATAATTTATACAGTTTTATACCTATTTCTATGCCATCAGAGTTTGCTAAAGTTGTTGAAAAGGCTGTGTATGTAAAGATAACTCATCATGTTACATCACATAATTTGCTGTCAGATGTACAGTTCGGCTTTAGAAGTTTAACAGCTGAAAATGCTATATTCTCTTTTCTGTGTGAGGTACTCGATTGGTTAAACAAGAGGTTTAGAACGCTAGGAATATTTTTTGATTTAACTAAGACATTAGATTCCATTTATTACAAAATATTTCTCCAGAAGTTGGACCCATTACGGAATATGGGAAACAGCTCACAATTGATTCACATCTTACTTAAACAAAAGCAAAAGGTCATTACTCACAGTGTTGAGAATGGCTGTGATGTGGGGTCTGAGTGGGATTTGGTAAAATGTGGGGTAACCCCTGGATCCTGTTCCTTATTTAAAGAAGCATGCCCTCTAGTATTACGGGTAACTCTAAAATATTTCTGTCTGCTGATGACACTAGCTTGGTAGTAAAAGATGTCTGCAACATGACTCCGTTTCAGATAGCGCGTTCATGACGTAAGTTCACAGCTTGTAGAAAATAAACTGATGCTAAGTCACAGTAAGACTCAGTTTCTATAGTTTCTACCACACAACTCAACAAAACCCGACGTTTTAATTTCACAGATTGGGCATATGATTAATGAAACTGAAAAGTTCAAATTCCTAGGTGTTCAAATTTACAGTAAACTGTCGTGGAAAGCCAACGTTCAGAATCCTTGTACATATACTTAATGCTGCCATTTTTACTGTTCGAACGGTATTTGAAGTAAGTTATCGTTTGACACGAAAATTAGTGTATTTTGTTTATTTTGATTCGCTTATATCGTATGGTATTATATTTTGGGATAACTCTTCCCATTCTAAGACGATATTTTTGGCTCAGAAACGGGCTGTCCGTGCAGTACGTGGTGTAAGTTCGCGAACCTCTTGTTGACCGCTGTTCATTAGTCTGGGTATTTTGACATTGGCCTCTCAATATATATATATTCTCTACTGTCTTCTCTTGTTCCCAAGAATTAGCAGCTTTCACTTAGTTAGTACTCGGCAGAAATCCAATCGGCATTTGGATCGCAACTTCCTTAACTTTTGTGCAGAAAGGTGTGCAATATACTGCTGCATCCATTTTCAATAAGCTACCACAATAATTTAAAAATCTTAGCAGTAATCCACGCGCTTGCAAATCGAAAATGAAGTATTTCCTCATGAGTCACTCCTACTATTCTGCTGAGGAGTTCCTTGAAAATTTAATCTGATTCTTATGTAATATTGTTGATTGCGTTTACTTAAACTTATGGATTGACTTTTTTGCGGTTAACTTTTTTGGGATGCCACGCTCTCTTGGGCTTACATTTCAGTAAGATAATGCCGGCCCATACATGTCGAGATTTTCTGCTGCTTGTCTTCGCCCTTGCCAGACCCAACTTGGTCAGTGAGGTTGATGGATCTCTCCCTAACAGAGAACGTTTGAAGCATTATGAGCAGAGTGCTCCAGCCATCTCGGGATTTTGACGACGTAACGAGATAATTGGATAGACTTTGGCACGATAACACTCATGAGAACGTCGAACAACTCTGTCAATCAATGCCAATGCCAAGCCGAATAAGTGCTTACATAAGGGCCACAGGTGTAACAACACATCATTGACTTGCTCAATTTATAGAGCTCTGTCTCTTGGGAAAATCATCCAATTTTTCTGGAATTGTAATCATATGTTGTCAGTACACATGCATCACATGTACCGATTTCCGTCCTATTCCGACAATTCCTTCGTGGTGCATCGTTTTTTTATGTTAGAATGTATACCACCTACCAATATCTGAGGATAAGCACCTTTATTGTTAAGCATGATCAGATGGTTTACATAGTTCTGCATAGAAAAGTACTGCGATTAACTGAATTGGAAATAATTCTTTCAAGCTGATGAAATCAACCGAGTGGCAGCATTCTGTTCAAGCAAAGTTTCAACAAAAATTCTTGCTCCTTGCCATCAGGTGAAACTGACGAGAAACAAACTTGTTGAAACGTTGCTTCAGGCAGGCACAGTGACTTCACTGGTTAGAAAAAAAAATTCTCTGAGTTTAGGCGAGAAAACACGATCTCTCAGATTTAGACAAAGTATGATGAATGACAGTTTCCGTATACGAAAGTGGAAAATTACAAGTCAAAACTTTTTAACATGTGTACTAAAAGCACCGAATTATCAAGATACATTGATTTGGGATAGCAAATGCAATGACTGATGCTGCTTCCAGCGTCGTACTGGATCAGCGAACAATGTAAACACCACTAGAGCAGTGGTGACGAATACTCCTGCTGTGGGCATGTGTCAGACTGGATGGTTGTTCCGAATGACTGTTATACACGTCGAACTTGAGTGCTGGCTAGTCAAGGATCGTGTGCATTATCACCATCCTGATTTTTGCCTGCAGTGGCATGTAAATTCATGCTTACTCCACCGTTTAAGAAGTTCTTCCAGTTGGTCATGAACTTGTTTCTCAAAGAGTAAGACCGAGTGCAATTCAGTTGGGAATTCTGATTTCCTCCAGCTTAACAGGAACTGCCATACTTTTCCATCAGGAGTCGTTCATACATTTACACACAGCTAATTTCATAAACTTTCTTGTTTAAATGTGTATCGGCGGCAATATTATTGTAGAGAAAAAAAGCTTTTACAATGTACTACAATCATTTTATCGCTGTTGTCATAAAAATGTGTCAATTTAATAATCAATATTACGTAAAACTGGCTCAGCATTTAGTAGGTTACAATAGAACTTTGTTGTTTAAGAGGACGAAATAGTTGATTGCCACTCAATTTTATTCGATATCGAACATGGTACTGAATTGTAGAAGAGAAAAAGATAATCTAATGACAGCCAGAGAAACAAATACATCAAAAATAAAGAAATGTGTTCTTTGGTAATTACAAGAAAAACTTCATTGGCCAAGCCTGCACCGGTCTTACGGTTTGATTTGAAAGGTTACAGGGGACTGCAAGTTTACAACCTGACACCGGTCACTTTAACTTGTAAGCCTGTCACTTGTTTACCTGGCCATGCGTCTGTCCTCTGACAGTTGTCCTTGTTGCTAGCCTGCATTCGAGGTTGCCACTCTATTCAGAACCTAAAATAAATCTTGAATGCTCAAAAAATTTGATGAAATGGTGTCCATGTCATTATCATAGTCAATTACTGATGTGTGCTTAATGTATCAAGACAGGATTAATCTTTTATATCAAAAATGGCAAAAGTTTATTGATCATAAAATACGACAGACAACAAAAGTTAAGGGAGATGACAAATAAATTATGAACTGTTGGGAACAAATTATTAGCACTCAACTGGGTTCCATTATATTGGGAAAGAATAATGTTTATCTGTTTAATCTATTTACTCTGGCTCAAAATATGGACAATGCAATCTGAAATTTTCTAACGCTGAATAGACTTTGATGGATTTATTCCACACAGAAGTTATACTGCACAAGTGCAGCTGAGAACAAGTTGTGAGTCTATGATTCTGTCTGCCCTAATAAGCCGGACTGGCAATACCATACCCCTTTCTCCATGTGGAGCGCTGTCTCAGGCGATAGTCATGGTACAAGCGTCTACAGAGTAGCTATGTGCAGCGCTTGTAATTTGTTATTGTTGGCACTAAATATTCAAAGTTGTGCACTGGTGATCTGTTAAATGGATCGTAATTACTCTCTGATGGATTCCTGAAATCTCGGCAGTTTGCAGTGTGTGATGCTCCTATTCCGCAGTCATACGACAGACCAATTTGGCTCACTTATACGGCAGTGCGTACAAGGAGATCAAGTGTTAAGGAGGCAGACCTGATACAAATAAGATTGTACTTGACACAGCAAGTTGTCCGAAATAAGTGAAGTCTAAACTGCCGGAACAACCAAGATTTTAGTCAACAACAGTGCCAGCGTGAAGCCACGCTCAGAACGAGTGTCCCAAGTGCAACCCTCTCATATCAAGAGTCAAGACCAGAATCTCCTCTCCAGACTGGAGTCGGAATCAGAAGCCATGTTTGTCCACTCCTCCCTTTTCATCACACCTTGGTAAACTCAGAAAGAGCACCTACGCAACCATTCTCTCAAGGGTTTCGCACCAATCACAAGACTCCACGAGCGCCATGTCTTCCCTCCATGCCATCTGTTCTGCTCTCTGGGCAATACTAAAAAATCATAATAATATTCTCTTCCTTGGTGGAGAAACAGCCAATCCCAGACATAAATTCACGCACAGAAGGAGAAGACGTTTTTCTCCCAATTTTTTTTTCCAGAGGCCACTTTAGGCAGCATGTTTTGAGTTTTCGTTTAGGCCTAAAGTGAATAACACGGTTATCATAGAGATCATTATTTAGACAGGCCGAACATTGCAGCATGTCTAAACAGGTGCCTCAGCTAAACTGAGAGAAGTTGTAAGTGGGCTACTTCTGTGTTGGCAGCGCTGTGTAGCGCTTTGCATTGGATCTCCGACTGCGCTTTCTTTGTAACAGACTCTGTGGCTGGTTGGAATCGTTGTTGGAAGTTAATCGTCAGTACTGTTGGGCAGTTGGAAGTTAGTCGCCAACAGTGATGGAAGTACTGTTGAGCAGTTGGAGGTGAACAGCCAGCAGTGAAGGATGTTAAATGTGAGAAGTTAGCATTGATGGAGGGTAGAGGTCTGAAGTGTTAGCGTAGGCTAACGATCTGGAAGTATCCGACTTGGAGATTAAAAATTATTCATGATTATATATCTTTGTAATGAATGTCAATGACAATTTCTATTCGTGTTTGAAATAGATGTCACATTATTAAGGTAAAAAAAAAACGTTATTTGGTTTGCAACAAAATCTTTCCTTTGCGAACCACTTGCCTATTAGTTGTTAGTGGCCTTAGTACTTATAATCTTTCATTTAGTTGGCAGTATTGACTCTCGCTGTATTGCAGTAGTTCGCGTAATGAAGATTTTTATGAGGTAAGTGCTTTATTAAATGTATACGTTATTGTTAAGATTTCTTTTTAGTCAGGGCCATTCTTTTGAATTAATTATTATAAGTCAGGTTGTAATTTTTTTGAGCAGTCACATTTCGTTGCGCTAGAATATTGTGGGTCAGTGTTGACATGATAAGAAAAAGTAAAGAGAAAATAGGCTCTGTACGTTCAATTTTACTCAGCTGTTTCAGAATCAAATAACGTAGAAGTTTCATCTTCTCAGTCATTCAGCAATTTCAGTACAGATAAACACGCAGTGCTTTCCTGTCCTAACAGAGACCATTTCAGAGCTGCCATAAATGTTGCGTTCCATCCTGAAATTCTTCCAAAAGGCCTGAGGCTTCCCATAAAACCTTGGCACGCAGAGGGACGACACCATCTGACAGCTTCATCGATAGCATCTGTTCCAAGGTGAACATGGAAACTGGCGGATTTTTTATGGACGCCATCCCTTTGCACAAGAGACGTTTACGACGCTGTCGAAAGACCTTGATCAGGCGACCCACTTCTCTCCCGCGCTCCTGTCCCTGCCACGGCCAGAGATGCCTAACCGATTTTCGACTCGTCGGCCGAAAGCATTGTCTCCTCACGAGTGCGGGAAGTTCATGTGGCCAACATTCGGTCCCGAGTAAGTGCCTCGAGATGTTCCTCTCTGCTCCGAAATGTTCCTCTCCCTAATAGCTGCACGTGGCCTCCAATCCCGAAATGTCCTCTGCGAGATTTACCGTTAAACAACCAATCTGCTTGCTTCTTCAAAACATCAGAAAATACTATTCGAAGAAGAGCTACCATAAAGATCCCACATGCATTAACAATGTACACGCTTCCCTAAATGCCTGCTCATGTTGACAACTTCCTATCGTCTCCCAGAAATGGTGGCTAGCGTGTAATAACAACATTAAAGAGAAGCCTTGAATATGAAAATGAGTGAGTGACCTGTCCTCTCTCAGTTAGTTATACTCAGTTAATTAAAAAACTGGTTCACTGTCATTAAAATAGAAGTACCTCATAAAAAATAATGCAGTACCGCCTTTTGAAGTCTGTATTTGCATCCCTGGTAAAGCCTTTGAGCATTAGGCCGTGGTCTGAAGCGTGTTTATGTGACTGATGTTTCGTCTCCCAGTACCATGAACATACTCAGAAGTTACAAACCTGATTTTCTAAAACAGACAAGCTCATGAACATCAACTAAATGAGCCTCTATAGCCTCTGATATGATGCCTGCGGAGTTACGAGACGAAAAGGGAGTGGGCACAGAATCGTGCCTCTGAACATGGCCTGATACCCTTAAAACTAAAACTTCCAAGGACCATAACAAATTGTCATTTCTAAAAATATTCTTTCCTCTGTTTTAATAGAAGAGATAAAAAGAAGACCCAAAACAGTATGACATTTCTGACCATCCTGTTAATAACGCCCTGGTTCACCTTGGAACGCACTACAGCAGCGATTCTGAGTGGCTTGGTCTACACAAAGCCTTGAGAGGTTTCCAGAGGTATGTTATGTCGAGGCAGGAATACCAGTAAATTAAAGATGTCTGTGGACGCAGCGCTGACACTCGATGGCGCCCCTGACGAGTACCGTCAAGTTAAGTCGGGAAATTTTGTAACCGAGATATCAACATGAGTTCACTATCATGCAGCTAAAATCACTGTAGCGGCATTCTGGCCCTGTGGACGACAGTTATTCTGATGAGAGACGCTTGACAGTCAAGAAACCCATCAAGCATGAAGAAGTATAAGCGGGCCACATTAATGTTTACGTAGTCCAAAGATGTCAAGGTGTTCCAATTCCTAGTACAGGTCTCATGAAACAGGTGAGTATTCTCTGCCCCAATCGGCCACCGTCTGTGGAGCGCTGCATGTTTCAGCAGCTGTTCACATGCGTGACAGCGTATCTGGCTTATCAATCCGGTGACACAACAAACGAGATTCATCCAACCACACGCCACATTTCCTTTGATCCGCGTTCAAGTCTCGATATTGACGATGTCGCGGGCGCTTCATTCCAGAACCGCGCGACTGCTGCGGTCGCAGGTTCGAATCCTGCCTCGGGCATGGATGTATGTGATGTCCTTAGGTTAGTTAGGTTTAAGTTGTTCTAAGTTCTAGGGGACTGATGACCTCAGGTGTTAAGTCCCATAGTTCTCAGAGCCATACGAACCATTTGACGATGTCGCGGGGTTAACATGGCAACGCTTAAGGTTCGTCTGCTACAGAGCCCCTGGACACTGTACTCTATCGTCAGATCTGTAACAGATCACCTCTTGTTCTGCTTCACAGAACGTGCAAGCCTTCGAAATCCGTATTCTGTGATTAGCTGCGCACGACATACTGGACCAAAATATCACCTATAACCAACCGAAGAAGTGAATATCTGCCAAACAGTGACAGAGCGTGTTAGAAGCAATAGTTTACATGCCCTTTAGATGCGTTTAGAAGCAAATCAACAGAAAATGAGATACTGGAACAAAATATGAACTGTGCTGCAAACGTCAGACAGGCATACACTGTGATACTAAGAAAATAAATAAATACGCAGACGATGGTGAAATCTCACCGAAGTGTGTTTGGTATTATACAAAATAATGTATGAATTGATAGAAACTTGGCTACGAGCAAAGCCATCTCTCGACAAACTAGCTTCTACAGCTCATCGTCGTGCAGGATATCTCCGACGGGAAAGCCAAGGACGTAACTAGAGGCTTCAATGATACATAGTTCTATTTACTGACGAGAACAGTACTCAGACCTGGAGTCAGTGACAATAAATCTTGAAAATTGCTACATTAACAGAATAGCAGTTCCAGGTGTCATAGTGCAGGGATTCATACCCAACACCTTTGTTTCCTAAGGAGACAACTAAAAATTCAAAATACAATGTCTGTACATGTCGTCCACTTCTAAAAATTAAACGTATCTTTCAGGTAACGTCGAGTTATAGGCCTAAGCGGTATTACACAACAGGAAAAAAATTTAAAAATTAATGGAAAATTCGTGCAATTTTTTTCCATTTCAGCTTCTTTTCCACTCTAGACATCACGGCTGAGTAGCTCTTTTCTTTTAGTTCATCATCTTTACAAATTTTAAAAACCGCCTTTCATGCAGTCATGACGTCCTTTTTCTCCGTGAAGTAACAAAAACTAATTATTTTCTTCAGTTATGTTAGTAAGTATATAGTGATAATCAAAAACAGGTTGTCAAAGACTGGCTTGAAAGCTTATAAAAAAACTAAACTGCTCCCGAACAGGCCATGAAGGCCCAACGGTACCGACCGGCCGCCGTGTCATCCTCAGGACACAGGAGTCACTGGATGCGGCGTCACTGTACCGGAGTCACTGTACCGGCCGGATGTCAGTTTGCGAGACCGGAGCCGCTACTTCCCAATCAAGTATCTCCTCAGTTTGCCTCACAAGGACCGAGTGCACCCCGCTTCCCAACAGCACTCGGGAGACTGGATGGTCACCCATCCAAGTGCTAGCCCTGCCCGACAGCGCTTAACTTCGGTGATCTGACGGGAACCAGTTTTACCACTGCGGCAAGGCCGTTGGCCTAGGGAGCTCCTGATTATTGATTTTGGAAGATTGCAAGTCCGGTTCCGTTGCTTTCATTTTTTTCCACTCATCATACCCTTTTCCAGCTTTGCAACACAGTTGTTTGTAGCCTGCTCGTTATCGTAACTTTATGTCAGAAAACTAGTACTGTCTCTATTAGAAGTCTTTCAGTTTTTCTGTCGCTGAATTTCATTTCCTACATTTTATAAAATAAACTGCGAACGCTTTGACAATTGGGAGGTTACTTAATGCAACAGATTCGATGAGACATATGACCGAATGAAAAATCATTTCGTTCTACTTCAATCTCGTTGACACTGTAGATGTCAAAAAGAAAGTATTTGTCCTGTAAACCGCACGAAAAAACAATGCACTAAATGAACACTACCTTCACTGCAAATTGAGATGCAAATTATGATACAGACAAATAGTAAATCCTGTTGAGAGGCCAGACAAACGTGTGGTTCCTGAAGAGGGGCAGCAGCCTTTTCAGTAGTTGCAGGGGCAACAGTCTGGATGATTGACTGATCTGGCCTTGTAACACTAACCAAAACGGCCTTGCTGTGCTGGTACTGCGAACGGCTGAAATCAAGGGGAAGCTACAGCCGTAATTTTTCCCGAAGGCATGCAGTTTTGCTGTATGGTTAAATGATGAAGACGTCCTCTTGGGCAAAATATTCCGGAGGTAAAATAGTCCCCCACTCGGATCTCCCGGCGGGGACTACTCAGGAGGACGTCCTTATCAGGAGAGATGTAGGTTGCAGTAGGTACTGGGAGATGAAGAAACTTGCACAGCATAGAGTAGCATGGAGAGCTGCATCAAACCAGTCTCAGGACTGACGACCACAACAACAACAGCATTCACAGCGATAAATGTGGGAAAAAATTGTTCTGAAATTTGCGAAAGTGTGCGCCACAGCGTGCAAACAGTTCCCAGAAGAAGATCTCAGCAATTAGGATGAACGTCGGATCCAAAGATACTATACAGAACGCAGAGATACCAAAATCAAAGCATTTTTAAGGTCATTCGTATTCTTTAGTTAGGTTCTACGAACGTTCAAATGACATATAATATGTATTTTTAATAGCGCAAATATATATAGAGCCTCTACTTACTTGCGCTGTAGTACCAAGTCACGGCGTAGTGTCATGCACATCAGGTGGCGTAATGGTCGCGTGACAGGTGTACAAACAGAGCCGGCGCCGTCAGCTCTCCCACTGAGGCTACCGTACGTGTCGCGAGGCGCATACTAACGTGGTCGTGACTACATAACGAGCCTCGACGGAGCCTGAACTTGGTGTGCAGAGAGAAATACGCTCTTACAGGTGACTTGGGCCAGCTGATGCCCTGTGCAATGAGCACTGACGTCAGTTTCCTGATATGTTCCATAGGGGCAATGTGTGAAGACTCCTCGATATTACTGGAAGTAACGTCGTGAGTATCAAACAAAACGGTACTGTCTAGGCGCATACAGGGGAGGCTACACTTGCAGGGTACAGGCATGAGTGCCTCAAGTAAGAACAATGCTTCATCTGTATCGTATATGTCCCAATAGGCGGATGATACATCTTCTGTCTGGGCACACGCCCCATGCCTCCAGTATCTGCAAAGAATTACACTTCTACGGCCTTACTACAACCGTTAAATTTGTGGACACCATCTTTGCAGATAGATCTGCACTCATGCTCATAAACAAGGGTAAAGCTGATACATGATGAAACAACGCTCTCGTGGGCGGTCTGCACGTTTAAATCACCTCGGGGTATGACCATGCGGTGCATTTGACCTGCAGTCGTCGCACGGTGGCGCTGGCAACAGTCCACAAACGCAAATGTGTGTTAGTGCATGTCAGAGTACGGTGCAGCGAGTAAGTGTGCAGACGTTTTCAGGCGCGCTAATGGTGAATGTGTGTTGAAAATGGCTCAAAGAACACATATTGATGACGTTATGAGGGGTAGAATACTAGGGAGACTGGAGGTTGGTCAAACACAGCAAGTGCTAGCACGGAGCCTCCGTGTGCCACAGAGTGTGAGCTCAAGATTGTGGCAACGATTACAGCAGACAGGAAACGTGTGCAGGCAGTACAGTACGGGACATCTACAGTGTACAACACCACAAGAAGACCGATATCTTAGCATCAGTGCCCGCAGAAAGTCACGGAGTACTGCAGGTAGCCTTGTTCGGGACCTTACCGCAGCCACTGGAACAGTTATCTCCAAATACACAGTCTACAGACGACTGAACAGACATGGTTTTTTCGCCCGGAGACTTGCAAGGTGCATTCCACTGACCCCTGGTCACAGGAGAGCCCGTAAAGCCTGGTGTCAAGAACACAGTACATGGCGAATTGAACAGTGGTCCCAGGTTATGTTGACGGACGAGTCCAGGTATAGTCTGAACAGTGATTCTTACCGGGTTTTCATCTATCGTGAACCAGGAACCAGATACCAACCCCTTAATGTCCTTGAAATGGACCTGTATGGAGGTCGTGGTTTGATGGTATGGGGTGGTATTATGACTGGTGCACGTACATCCCTGCATATCTTTGACAGAGGAACTGTAACAGGTCAGGTGTATCGGGACGTTATTTTTTACCAGTATGTCCGCATTTTCAGGGATGCAGTGGGTCCCACCTTCCTCCTGATGAATGATAACGCACGGCCCCACCGAGCTGCCATCGTGGAGGCGTTTTGTAGCACATGAGTTTCGGGACGGTTTTCTCAACTTATCACCAATACCGTGGACTTACAGATCTGTGTCGTGTGTGTTCCCTATGTGCCTATGCTGTTAGCGCCAGTTTTTTATGGTGCCACGATGTGTGACACCGCATTCTGCCATTACCCTTAATTTATGAGATTGAGTGCATTAGGGTCGTTAGCTCTCTTTCTTAATCGTATTCTCTGTAACGTTTCTCTCCGGTGTCTTTTATTTAAGATATTGATACTGAAAGGGCTGTGGCAGGCTAAGCCAGGCATGATTTGTGGAATTGATGTAAAGATCATCCGAAGATAGAATTTTAGAAACCGGAAAGGGATAATGCTATATGAATGTCTTAAGTGAAACGCAACTGAGTAGAAAGTTACCCAGTATACGACTAACTTTTAAATGTGGTTATCAAATGTCCAAGAAACAAGTACGGAGAAATTACAGTGCATGATATTCATATTCGCCTCTTACAGTCATGATATTGGAAAATGCTTGGCAGATTTCAAAAAGCGAGCCTTAAATTTATTCAGTGGCCAAAGTAACTGTATACAGGGCACTTCCACATTGTTTATGAAGTGACGAACGGGACACCGGTGTGGTACAAGCTGTATGGATGGAAAATGTGGTGGAAAAAAATTAAATAAATAAGAGTAGCAGCAAAATTAGGAAGAAAGACGTACTATAGCATTTATGGCATCGTCGAAGGCTTCCGTTTAGGGCGCGAGGCCAGCAGCAGTATCACCACAGCTGTCAATGACGAGAGTCTCACTCTGGGGGAGGAAATCTGTCGACCATTTCAAAAGAACTGCCCCGATAGTTGCCGTAAGTGAATTGGGATATTTTATTTTCCATCTTATCGACAGTTTGTATCTGTGACACATTTGCTGGTAAAAACATACTCGTACATTATGAGTAAATATGTTAGTTAATGAAATACTTCAAGTGTTAAGTTTTGAAGGGTATACTTCAACTGCGGAAAACAATATCTGTTGTTTAACCAATTGCAGCATAATATATAACTGATCCTTTCAAAATACGAATAATAAACTGTTCATACAATATAAAATTAAAAGTACATCTACTTTGTGACTATTTATAACACTTCTGTGTCACTGAGCGAAGTGGCGCAGTTATTGGACTCACATTCGGGAGGATGACGGTTCAAACTAGCGTCCGCCCATCCTGATTTATGTTTTCTGTTATTTCCCTAAATGGCTTCAGGCAAAAGCCGGGATGATGCCTTGGAAAGGGCACTACCGATTTCCTTCATCATCTTTCCCTTATCCGACGGAATCGATTACCTCGCTGTTTGGTCCCCTCTCCAAAATCAACTAACCATCCAACTTTTGCATCCTGGTATCTGAAGGTTCAGTGACGTACCTTCAGGCCAATCGCAGCTGAAATTTTCCAGTACACCGCAACGTTTGTCACTCGTTCTCCAACGCGCAAATGTTTCTAATCTGCGCACAGCCATCATAAAACTTGTCTTATTATAATCAATCCTTTCTCTTCTCCATCGCATTTGTAACAACTGCCTTAACATTAAGGAAGAACAATTTCTGATCATCTGTTAGATATCACTGTAAAAGACGAGTAAACCGAGAACAACCCCCTCGGGTATTCCGTTGTTTGTATGTTTTAGCCGCAGTTTTCTCGATGTGATACTAACTAACGTTATCTTTCAGGCAACATTAATCATTTTGAGCCGTGTTTTGAAGAGCGCGCCGCAGTTCGTAGTGTGAAGTAGTCGCCCATCCGTTTCCGGCGGTTGCGCCGTTGCAGCAGTCGCAGCTTTCGTGTCTCCCTCTGGTGGAAACGGGGAAAGGTTGTCTGTTCACGTGCATTTAAGGGGTGCTATGAGCTCGCCAGTTGGTGAGTCTGGGTGAGTCTGGAGTCAGTCTGGGGTCAGTCCCTCGCCCCCAGCTTGCTAGTCTGTCTCTCGTCCGAATTTGTGCCGCAGTGAGAGGACTCAACGGGTGGTCGCCCGTTCGGGGGCTTAGTTCCTGCACCTGAGTCCGCGCGTTAGGCCGCCAGTCTGTCTGTCGTCCGGAGTGCTAGTATGTGTTAGGCCGCCAGTCTGCTCGACTTGCTCAGGAAACGGTCATTGGCGGTTGGATCGATCGGTTGTTTGGTCGCGCTCTGGGACACAAGATGACTTGTCCATCTTGAGCATCGGTGCATGTGAGGTCGCCACGTGAGTCCACTGGGCCGCGCCGTATAGCGAGGGGGTAGTGGCTTCGCGGCCGACACGAGAGCAGCAGGATTCAACCCACGACATCGGTCTGGCCGGGGCGAGCTGCGACGCCGTGAGACGGGAAATCGGCGCGCCTTCCTGCGTCTGTTGAAGCGGCTGGCAGCTGATGGTTCGGGAGAGCGTTTTGGGGGTGCTGCACCAGGTCTTCGCCAGACATCGCAGTTTATTAGAAGTTAAGTGATACGTGATATGATGTTTCATTTACTTGTTAAATTCAACTTGTTTTCTTGGTCTCTCATCCCCAGCTTGCTCTTGGGTCTACCGTCCGCATTTGTTAAACAGTTAGTGTCTGTCTGTCTGTCGGTCTGCCGTACGTTAATAGCTGCCTCTGTCATGTTTGTCGGATTCGCTGTTAACGAATTTATTGTTGAAGGTGTAAAGGCCGACTTCCTGAAATATGCTTATATCTTGCCTATCATCTTGAAAGGCGGTATATGTGTAATGCAGAGCATGTTTGTACATTTTATGCAAATGGTCATTTTTAGTATATAAAGTTGCCACCCTTCCACCGTAAGAGTTTTCTTTTGAAAACAATTTGCACTTTCGGCGGCAAGTAATTTTTTTAATGTGAGTGTTTTGTACCATTTCCATCCCTCCTATGGGGTGCATAGTTTATGTGTTTGTGCGAGTTGTTAAAATTTTTAGTTTTAAGTAATTTGGTGTGTTGCAGATTTGCACCTGTGTAGTCTTTCAGAGGTTGTTGTGAGAGGTCGTGACTACGGCCGTGTTAAAAGGGAGCAGCAAGGTACTCAGCCCGAAAGCTCATACCGACAAAAAAAATTGTTATTTCTGCCTGTGAATAAATTGTAACGTGATATTTAGAGGGAACTTTCTGATTACAGTTATTAAATCTGTTTTTTTAAAAAAAGAAAGGGTTTTTAGAAATAAAATTTCCATTTGTTGAAAGAAATTTGTTTTCATCAGTTACCCACTGGCAACTACTTCCACGCTCACATAGTGTGTTAAATGTGTTAATGTTCTTGATGAATCGCTAGTAAATAAAGTAAATTCTTTAAGGAAAGATTTTGAAAGTAAATCCACTGTACACATTTATTGAACGTAAATTGTTACACCACTTAGTTTATTGGGCATGCATGGAGTGCCCGAGTACAGAAACGTAAAACACGTCCTTTGGTTTCTTGGGGCAGGCATAGAGTGTCAGACTAGATAAATACTGGATAACTGAGGAAAACCTAAATCCGGATGGCAGGATGAAGGTCTAAACCCTGGCCCGCCTGAGTCTGAGCCGTGCGTTGCAACCAGTTCGCCACCTCGTTTTGGTCAACAGGTTCAAAGTTCGCTTTACTTTAGGTCTCCATCCATCTGCTAAGACCAATTAATTACGGTTAATTAGCAGGACGTCATACGCATACTCTCATGTCTGAATTCATACGATTACGAATTGCTGCAGTTTCCTCGGCTAGAGATGGTCAATGCGCGTTGCTGAGCAGGTATACGAAGTGTATTCAAAAATCAACTGGAATTTTGTAATCTAGAATGAAGTATTAGTCCTACTTCTTGGTTGACGCGTTGAAAAACTTGTATGAGAAATACTGTAGAATGTCAACAGTATCGGATATCTAGTCTGTTATCAGCTGCCAAACAGATTACTTCTTGTGTTTTGGTAGTATGGATAATTTCTTATTTTGTATAAAATGGATCAGATAACTTTTTCTTAAATTTTGATATAAGAAGGGACTAAAGAGCAGTAGTAACAGAAATGTTAAAGTTTGATTTTGGCGAGACGACTATGAGTGAAACAAGGATTTACGAATTCTATAAGCCTTTCGAAGAAGGCTGTGAAGACGCTGAACATGACATACGACCTCAACGCACTAGCACATCATCAACCCATGAAATCGTGGAATGTTTAGGAACGATTCCTGTACCACATTCAGAGAAACCGTTGATGACGTTGGTACATCAGTTGTCTCATGCTATGAAATTTTTCCTATGTTTTGAGGATGAAACATGAGACAGTGCAACTCATTCCAAAATTGTTAAATGTAGAAGAGAAACAGCGGTAAAAGCTAACTGCACAATAGTCGCTAAATGAAGCCAACAACGATGTGAAACTACCAAAACATGCCATAACAGATAATGATACATTATCGTACATGACATGGAAACAAGCCCAGTCATGCCGGTACTCTCACTCTGAATGGTTAAGAAGACCAATAAAAAAAAAGCTCGACAAGTGCACTCAAAGGCTACGTTTACTGTTTTCGATTTTAAGGGTATATTGCACTGCAAGGTCTTGATACAAAGTCGATCGATCAGTGCGGAGTACTCGTTACAAGTTCAAAAACCGTTTGCATGAAGTAGTTCATAAGGAATGCCCGGATTAGCGGCGGAATAATTCAAGGCATTTGCACCGCGATATTAGACTTGCTCACACTATCTTGCTTCTTCGAAAATTTTTGGCCAAAATAATACTATAATGATGCCAGACATGGTCCTATGTGAATTTTTCTGTTCCTAAATGCCACTCGTATAGAGAAAACGATACAAGGCTGTCGTTGTACAGACGTAGATGAAATCAAAAATCTGTCGCAGAGACACCTATAACCTATAGCAAGGATCGAGTGGCAGAAGTGTTTCAGGGATTGTAAAAAGCACTGACATCTATAAGAGCAACGAGTTTGATGCGTATAACGTGGATGCAGACGAATAGATGAAATTATTTTAAAAAACACAATACGTTACGGTATTTTTAGGGTTTCGTACCCCATTTGGTGAAAACGGAACGCTCGTAGTATCACTTTGTTGCTTGTCTCTGTCTGCCCTACCGTTAGAAATCCTTTTCCTCAGGCACAAGTAGACGATTAATTTGAAATTTATGTTACATACTAAGGTCTAGAGTCCAGTAGCGGTGTAAAAAATTGAAGCTTCTAAGTCTACGCATCAAAAGACAGTCTTTTGTGTCACATATTTTGACACAAACTACCTCATCAACGATCTACTTGGTACGCCCCGTTCACTTTCTCACTTGTTAACTGACTATCGTCCGCTAACATCCCTTTCCCTCCAGAACGGGTAAATGTATCAAGTTGAAATTTGTGTCGCATACTAGGATATATGGCCCTTGGCGGTGTAAAGCACGGAAGCTTCTAAGTCAATGCAATCAAAAGAAACGCCCATTTATGTTACATATTTCGATACACGTAAACTCATACATCAAAACGTATGGTCCTACCCGCTCACCTAGAATCATGAAATCTGGCAAGCAGCACGTTTTCAAAGCAAGAGTAAAGGAAAAAATCCGAAAACTGTTAATTTGTAATAATATCCCACAACAACACATACATAATTTATTAGCCGACTGTCACTCCGTCTGTTAAGGCACATTTTTTTCTCAGGAACGGTTAGGTGTAAGAAGTTGAAATTGTGTCACTAGGGTTTACTGTTCCTTGACGGTTAGTAAATGTAAGCTACTAAGTCAATGCAGTCAAAAACTACGGCCATTTATGTCACATTTTCAGATATTTAAACTCACTGATCAAAATCTGTATGGTACTTCCCGTTGACCTAGAATCACGAAATTTGTCATGAAACAAGGTTCAACATTACAAGTAAAGGGAAAAATCCGAAAAATATTTATTTGTAATTATGTCATAAGAAAAAAATGTTTGTCATCTGTCATCCGCTTGTCTGTTGAGACTCCGTTTTCTAAGGATCAGCAGGCGTGCCAAATTGAAATTTATATCACATACTAAGACGTACGGTCCCTTGGCGGTATAAAATATTTAAGCTTCCAAGTCAGTAGAATCAAAAAATACGGGTATTTATGCCACTTATTGAGATACTCGCAAACTCACTCATCAAAATTTATAAGGTACTTCCCGTTGACACAGAATTATGAAATTTGGTTTCTCATAAAATTGTTAATCTGTAGTTATATCACAAGTCCGCTGCTCGTGGTCTCGGGGTAGCGTTCTCGCCTCCCCCGAACACGGGGTCCCGGGTTCGATTCCCGGCGGGGTCAGGGATTTTTCCTGCCTCGTGATGAATGGGTGTTGTTGTATCGTCTTCATCATCATCATTCATCCCCATTACGGCCGGAGGAAGGCAATGGCAGACCACCTCCGTTAGGACCTTGCCTAGTACGGCGGTGCTGGTCTCCCGCATCGTCACCCTGCGCTCTGTCAAGCAGCATGGGACTTTATTTCATTTCAATTATATCACATGAAAAAATTATTTCTTATCGTTTGTTAGCTGACTTCAAAATTAAGACATTCTCGAATGCCTTGGAATTGGCGGTAGCGGTACTTTACCAGTACCAGCGTCGAGATTCTGGATTCCCAGGATGGAGAAACTATCTACATACTTAATTAAGTTTATACGGAAGCGCCGGAGCACGAGTGCTGCTCGCTCCTGGCCACTTTCTAGCACGCAACGTGACTAGGACTTGCAGTGTAACGGACAAAACCATGCTGCGGCTATGCCTTTACTTCAAAGAGGGTAGCTTGTTCATTCGTTTAGGTCAGCAGCCTGGCAGGTCGCGGCGCTCTCCCACGTTCTGGGCGTCATACGGCCACTGCGATAAGGTCGGCGTAGGCGTGCACGAGTGCGTCACGCTTACACACCGCCGCTTGTCACTCTAAAACATAACAACTAGGAGAACGCTCTCTCGCCTTGACATCGCTCTTAACAAAAATACTATTTTTGCTTCAGGGGGAACGACAGGGTAACGAATGAAAATATTGCTCAAAATCAGGGTTCTTTTTTCTCCGTACTTGAATGTAGTAGACAAATGCAGTTAGCTGCAATGAATAAAGATACATTGAAGTTCTTATTGGCAATCTTTCATTGAAAAATATTAATATCTTCATTGCGTAATTGGTATACTCCCGAGGCAGCTCTCAAAGGAGCTAGATCAAAGCTTGTCGCTGTAACCCTGGTTATAGTTACCTGAAACATGAAATTAACACATCATCCTGATTCTAACAGATCTTATGTTACTTCATCGTAGGGATTTACAAAAAAAATGGCGAAATTATAGATATATGAAAGAAATGGCCATTTTACACCATTTCGGTCGAAAAATATTAAAAACTAACATTAAAAAAATCGGCTACGATGAACTGAAAGGAATTGAGTTTGTTTCAAGGGAGACCAAAAGTCAATAAAATCGAATGAAAATTGTAGCGCAGGCGAAGACAACCATGGCGAAAAACATGGTTTTGAGAAAAACGCGTTTAAAGTTTGACTACTTTTATCATATAAAAAAGGGGACAAAGTTTGAAACTTACGGGATATCATCGATGGTTGGCCCATAATAACTTTCGGCCCAATTAACGGACGGCCGCTTTATGCTACTTTGACCTTACAATCGCTCATATTTCTCCGTAATTCCCGTTTCATCTCTGATCGCGTCGCCGCTGGCCTCTCTGTCTTCACAGAACTGACACATGTCATCGCCGATTTTCATTTGAAGGGAATTTGCCACGTGCGTTAATGCAGTATGACCTACATTGAACGGACATAAGGCCAAATTTGAAGCAATGTTGACAATTTCGCTTCGGTTGGACGTCATTTCTAGAGCGTATCTCCATATGAGACTATTCAAACATTCGTTCACATTTTGAGTAAAGCCCCCCAAACAACGCTCCGCCAAATCAGGTTTACTCAAAACCCTAAGCATCTCGCAACGAAGGAAGCATGAGCGCGGAACCGCTTTTCTAACGCCGAGCCGTGCTGTGCACCCAGTCTTCGCCCTTAACACAAATACTAATTTGTTTCTTATTATAATAAGCAGACTTACCGAAAGTCGCGAGATGAGTTGTCTCATTGTAAGATGTGTCGTGCACGACATCCGAATGCTGCGGCTAGATGCGGAGTTTGAAACTGTATAGACCATACCTGAACCGACTGTTACACACAGGTGAGTGATAAATGTGGCACCACGTTGCACTTAAACCGCCTATCTACGTAGGATGACAATCGGTACAAGATATACGAATCTTAGCATTTCGACAACTGCACAAGACAACTGCTTCCGAGGACAACGGAGCCTAGGATGCTCCGTCAACATCGCAGTGACGATGCTTCCACACGTGTAAACTGCAGCACAGGATGTAGTGGGACGTGAAATTGAAGCGTCACACATCCACCAGTGTCAGCCCAGTTTGCAGGTGAATGTAAGTTTAATTAAGTGTTTTGTTTAGGTATTTTGTAATATTTATAATTGTTGTGAAGTATCTAAAGTTTTGTATTTATTTTTATGTTTCATGTACGGAGAGGGCGGCGCAACGAACGGAGACAGCATCTTCGCTGCCGGACCAGAGAGAAAATTGCTGGCCACTATACGACGCGGGTCGACAGGCGAAGAGCAGCGGAAGATCCTGAAACCGAGTTGTTGCGTCGTGCTTCCAAAAACTGAAAAAATAAGAATTTGTAATGTTTCTACAACAATGACGTCATATAATGTTTAATCATGTTGTAAATGTTCAATCCTATCTTGTCAAGGCTCAGGTTCACGTCTATATGTAGTATACAGGAAGATAATAAACTAGCGTATACTACCAAAGTTTAAATACGTGTTCTGAGAATTTATTTATGAAGAACGGAAGAAAATTTATTTGGCAGGATTATTAATTTTTGACAACGTTGATCGCGAGTTTGAGTCTTAAAAGTTTATTCAATGTGGTTTTAATATTTATTAATGCAGATTCTTGCGTTAATATAATGTCTGAGAAAAAACAAACGACATCTAAATTGAAAAAAGTTTGCGCAAACCAATTGGACTGAGTGACGTATTTTTGCGCATACGACTCAAATGATGATGTTTTACTTACAGTTTCGTTCAAGAACCATTCAGAGACAACTTTAAAAGGAAATGAAATGATTTTGAAATGTTTTGTAACTGACGTAGGTGACGAAGTCTGCACATGGTCATATGTCAAAAGAAAATCATTTATACAAAACTTACGTCGTTACACTACAAGGAGAGCCACAAATATTTACGAATGGACGTCACGTCGCCTCCTCAGAGCGGCAACTAGATCTACTGCAAATCACATCACAGCCGATTAGAATGCTGGGCGACAGGTATCGACTTGATTACGACTGTATGGAAATAACTACAACGTAGAGTGGCATGTTAACGTATTTCTTAAGTTTTTATCTTGCGGATACCAGTACAATGTCTGAGAAAAAAAGCTCCCAGAAGTGGAGGAGGATGCGAAATAAAACTTCGCGGGTCACAGAATAGGAGCGGGGGGGGGGGGGGGGGGGGTGAATAGAGTCCAATTTACAAAGAACTTGACAGTATCAGATCAGTGATTAGCATGACGTTGCATACATGCACTAATTACATCAGAAAGCCATTACATCTCCTTCTAAAGGAAACTGGACCAAACACGTTGTAAGTGGACATCCTGGACAGAGTTGACGTTTGAGCTGGCCCCATATATTTTTTATCGTGGACAGATGTGGGGATCTTGTTGGCTTGAGGATTAACTCAATGTCACGGAGACAGTTCATACAGACACGTGGCACTTGTGGACGAGCACTGTCCTGTTGAAAAATGTCATCATGTTGTGGACGAGCATTTCCTATTGAAAAAAGATATCGTGATACTGTCACATATAAGTTAACATGTGAGGACGCAAGATATGCATGACGTTCGGTTGCGTCGTTCCGTCAACCACTATCAGCCGAGCCCTAAAGTCTCTGCTGGTGGCTCCCCACATTATGAGACTAGGATTAACACCGCTGTGCCTCTGCAAATCATTTGAAAAATGGAACCTCTCCCTAGGTCACCGCCATACTGGTCATGGCCATCTTGGGTGGCGCAGAACCGCTGCTCATCGCTGAGAGTAATGCGACGTCATTCATCAGCAGTACATGCTTCCCATTCAAGCTACCACTCCAAATGCAGCCAGTTATGCTGTGGTGCTAATGGCAGCCTACGCATGGCATGGTAGTTCCCTGTTCTGATTGTTGATATGACATGGCAGATGCTAATGCGAGGGCGTTGCGACGTGATTCACAATACGGCGATCCTCCGTTGCGGTGGGCATACGTTCGCCTGTAGTTCAACATCCGAATGCCACACCAATGCGGATAGTGCAGGATTCCACCAATAGTCCCAACTGAGCTCACAATGGGGCTCCTTTCAGACTACGTTAGGTGCTGATATCGCTGTCTCACACGAGTACCTGACATCTATGTGTTGTTCACAGTTACTAATCAACATCTGATGATCTCAATTAAACGCAGGTGTTGATAGTCAACACATTGTCTCAAGACACTGCAGTGCAGTATCTCATGACACAGCAGGCAATGGTGAGAGTAAAAAGTGAATCCCGGTAACATAATGCGAGTAGAAGGGAGGGTAGAGACCAGGACAAATCGAGATCTGGCAGCTCCTGGAAGCTTGCTCGGATAGTCGAAGTGGTTTAGGCCATTTTTCCCTGACAAGCGGTAAATCTAGTCTCGAGTCGTGGTCTGGCGCAAATTATCATTTGTTCTGAAACATCCTACAGCTGATGCGGACCCATAATCGCAAATTACGAGTCCATTCTTAATTGAATGCGGCTGTCGATCGTGAAGCAGTGTCTCAGACTCAGTGCTGTGCTACACGTAATACCTTGTTACGCTTACTAGAGCACGGGAGTGTATGCGTTATATAGATCCCATTTTATCCCCACTCCTTTTCGTAAGTACACGCGTCACCTAATAGCAGAATTTGCAAAATTTTCGGTATTAACTATGACCTTATAAAAGTATTTTTAATTAAAACACTACTTTTACAATTTTTAAAAAATGTAAACAAAGTGAAATACAGCTGTTAAGTACGCTGTATAATATAAAAATTTCTGTCTTAGGAAGACGTGATCTTTCAAAGATAACATGTTTTACAATGAAAGCCTCACACAGAGAAAAGTCTTAAAGGGAATGGGATACGTTCAAGCTTAAGGAAATATAGTGCACGGAATAAATTTATAACTCAATAGAAGTTATTTTACTTTACTTATGATCACGGCCATTGCAGTTTAACGTTTTTATGTGTTTTGTAATTGTGTGGAATAAAAATAGTGTCTTAACAACATACAAGGTAAAGTCTGACTACCATAGAAAATAAAAATTTTGAATCATTATATCAAAAATATGTGGTATACGAAATTTTTTGTGCTTGTATTCGAGTGTAATATTTTTTACACTAATAGTAGCCGAAATATACAGAATTTCTCCCGTGAAGTCAATAAGAACGAAGAGAATAATTTTTACATGAACTGATCAGTTTAGAGCACAAGCAAGCAGTATTCCTTTCATTGACCGGTGATCTGTTCATTCTTCGCCAAGGACTTTCTCTTGGAAATGAAATGCACGTACCATCTCCGGATATATTATTCCATTGACCTCACGGATATGGAGTAAATATTACACAGCCTCACGTTGCGTGTGTTTAAAAATCGAACTACACACACCACACCAAAGAGTGAATACGTTTCTGTCTTCTCAAGCATTTCAGATAATGCCCCAGTCAAGAGCGCCGAAAACAGCACAGCGTATTCTCAAACACCGACAGCAGACAATACAGCGAGCTTACCTTTAATTGTAACTACTGAAGCTGCAGGCGACGCTAGCGGGGATCACTTCCTAGACGCGTCCCGCACTTCTATTTGGCAATTGTCATCGAGGTGTTTCTTATTCTTAAACTAGAAAGGGATTCATGGACGACAATTGACATTCTCTCAATATTTAAACCGTTAGAGACAGAACAATAGAACAGAAGAAGTAAGCAAATAGACCTCTGAGTTTCATAACGCACAAGACGCGGAATCGTCGAAAGATACGCTACTGGCCATTAAAATTTGTACACCACGAAGATGACGTGCTACAGACGCGAAATTTAACCGACAGGAAGAAGATGCTGTGATATGCAAATGATTACCTTTTCAGAGCTTTCACACAAGGTTGGCGCCAGTGGAGACACCTACAACGTGCTGACACGAGGATAGTTTCCAACCGATTTCTCATACACAAACAGCAGTTGACCGGCGTTGCCTGGTGAACCGTTGTTGTGATGCCTCGTGTAAGGAGCAGAAATGCGTACCATCACGTTTCCGGCTTTGATAAAGGTCGGATCTTAGCCTATCGCGATTGCGGTTTATCGTATCGCGACATTGCTGCTAGCGTTGGGCGAGATCAAATGACTGTTAGCAGAATATGAAATCGGTGGTTTCAGAAGGGTGATACGGAATGCAGTGCTGGATCCCAACGGCCTCGTATCACTAGCAGTCGAGGTGACAGGCATCTTATCCGCATGGCTGTAACCTATCCGTAAGTCAACAGATGGGGGCGTTTGCAAGACAACAACCATCTGCACGAACAGTTCGACGACGTTTGCAGCAGCATGGACTATCAGCTCGGAGACTATGTCTGCGGTTACCCTTGACGCTGCATCACAGACAGGAGCACCTACGATGGTGTATTCAACGACGAATCTGGGTGCACGAATGGCAAAACGTCATTTTTTCGGATGAATCCAGATTCTGATTACAGCATCATGATGGTCGCATCCGTGTTTGGCGACATCGCGGTGAACGCACATTGGAAGCGTGTATTCGTCATCGAATCACCCGGCGTGATGGTATGGGGTGCCATTGGTTACACGTCTCGGTCACCTCTTGTTCGCATTGATGGTATTTTGAACAGTGGACGTTGCATTTCAGATGTGTTACGACCCGTGGTTCTACCCTTCATTCGATCCCTGCGAAACCCTACATTTCAGCAGGATAATGCACGACCGCATGTTGCCGGTCCTGTACGGGCCTCTCTGGAAACAGGAAATGTTCGACTGCTGTCCTGGCCACCACATTCTTCAGATCTCTCACAAATCGAAAACGTCTGGTCAGTGGTAGCCGAGCAACTGACTCGTCACAATACGCCAGTCACTACTCTTGATGATCTGTGGCATCGTGTTGTAGCTGCATGGGCAGCTGTACCGGTACACGCCATCCAAGCTCTGTTTGACTCAATGCCCAGGCGTAACAAGGCCGTTATTACGGCCAGAGGGGGTTGTTCTCGGGTACTGATTTCTCAGCATCTATGCACCCAAATTGCGTGAAAATGTAATCACATGTCAGTTCTAGTATAATATATTTGTCCAATGAATACTCGTTTATCACCTGCATTATTTCTTGGTGTATCAATTTTAATGGACAGTAATGTAGTTACAAATATCACGGAACGTGCAAAACAAAGTACTCGTTTCAGAATTCTGATAAGAGTCGTTATAATAGTCAGACAGTTTTTTACAGCTGCACCATATCTATAAAGACTGCAGAAGTAAAATGAAATGTCAACACCCTTGTCGCTGTGATAACACCAAATTCCTTCAGACCAACGAAGTTGAGCAGTGTCGTGCCTGGTTAGCACTTGGGTGTGTGACCGTTCGCTGTTGTAAGCGGGGTGCACTCCGCCTTTGTGAGGCAAATTGAGGAGCTACTTGATTGAGAAGTAGCGGCTCTGGTTGCGTAAACTGACTACGTGTCCCTCCAAATCCGCTTCCAGTGACGCCTGTAGGTTGAGGATGACACGGTAGTCGGTCAGTACCACTGGGCCTTTCGAGGCCTGCTCTTAGAGAATTTTTTTATTAAAATGTTACAGAAACCAGACGCTCCTTCCCCACAGCAAAATAGCATCAAAGTGGCGCTTCCACGTCTGTATAAAAAACGAGCCTTCAGAACTGTTAAACGAAGTGTGTAACAGCAGCTCTTTTGCATATCTTGCTAACAGCCTGCCCTGTTCGTAAGACAGACATTTCCAAGCAGGTTGCAGTACATTCAGGGCGTCTCAAGGAAAAGTACGTGAGATATTCCGAGTCTGAGTCAAAAATGTATTTAGCACGAAAAAATTTCTGAACACGGGTAAGGGCCTCTCGTCGGTCATTACCGTAAATTTTTATGGACCTAAATGCTCAAATGTATATTAGTGTTTTCGTAAATGATTTTATTTAAATAAAGCACTTCGCCAAATGTGGTATCTAACACAGTATTTTTAGTATCAAGGCACAATAGTGGACACACGTGAAATTCTTATTCAGTACTTTGGTCTCGTGCAAGTCAACCAGTCTGTTAGAAACATTGGTTTGTATTAAGAGGGGTGTAAGAAAGAGTTCCAACTTCCCACCAGTTTTGGTTAACAAAGCAACATTTCATTGATGTACCATTGGTATATACAAGGGAGAAATAATCGACATGACAAGGTTACATGTGTTCATAACTGAATGTCCGGTTCTTCAATCCAGTACACAGCCTCTGGTGTTGTTAGGAAGAAATCTTCTTCACTACCTTAACATGCTCGAACCCGACAGTCGCTGACAGAGTGATGCATAGTTAGGTTTGGATCTCTGCAGTCACAATCTGGATTGGGCCCCTTGTTCCACTTGTTAGGTGCATCTTTGCACCTTCTATGGATCGTCTGGATTCGATTCAGGACAGTCCAGGTTTTGTGTGATAGGCGAGGCCCGCTTGCTTAATGAACAACAGCGATACAGACAGAGAATCCAAGGCAACCCCTGGCAACCAAGATCTATGCACGTCTGTAAAATTCCGTTAGTTTCTTTTTTATAAGACTCTCTGTTATCATATCTAAGATAAAACCAATGAAATTTTACTGTCACCTACAGACGCGTTCAGTCAACTCATTTTAAACGACTGTACACAGGACCTGCTAATGGCAATGACTATAAACTAGAAGGCTGGTTGTGAAGATACAGTTTAGAAGACCCCAAAAGTTATTTATTAGCTGCCAGTATCTCATTTACAAAGAGTTAAAATACAAAACACGTGAGTTTGTCAGGATTGCGTTGACATGAACCCAACAGTCGGAATACTTCTGAAGACGTGCTATCCACGCCGTATCTCGTTTCATCCTAATTGCGTGACTTTCAGTGAAAACACGTGCGACAAGCAAGTTCACCGTCCTTGTAGCAAAGGAAAGCTGTTGTCGGAACATGTGGCATAACGGAATGACTTCACTTTTTACGAAACTACTATCGTTACACGCTTGACAGCCTTTTAAGGAGTATTTATGTTTTTCAGATTGCTAGTTGCACGTACTCTGTTGGTTATTTTAGTCGGTTCTTGGAGTTCTACCGCAGGCTTAACGTTTGGGAACGCTCAAAGCGCAATGCAATGGGTCAACCGAAAAACCGTTTTTTTTATTTTATTATATTTTTTTCTATATCCGAGCATAGAACTATTAATGCCAAATTAAGAAATGAATTGCGACGCAAAAGCGAACGAAATTGTAAATTGCATATTTTTCTTATTATTACTTTTTTACTTAATTTGGCTCATATTATTCTTGTAAGGACTCGGAAATTCGTATTATTTATCCGTCTGTCCCAATTATTCAAAATTTGACATACTCGAGATTATTACTGTACTCGTAAGTGCTATTTGCACCGATTCGGCAGCTACTCATGAATTAAAAGTTTGGTTATTCTGAGAGGCTGTACTTACGTGTAACGCTACACTACGTATGTAGGACTTCGCGTTTTTCAAAGTTGTTTTTATTTTTTTAATCGAGTTCCTCAGTCGACTCAGTCCCATTCTGTTCTCAGCTCTCCGACTTTTCGAAATGAATTATCTGAACCCGTTCTGAACGTTCTTCAAAGCGTGGCAGGTACAGCTGTAAGATCGGATCCACAGTTTAATGTTGTAAAATCACAGACGGATAGTTTCCTATTTCTTTTGAGAAGAAAATAACACTATAACGTCATCAGCAGACGCTAAAAACTAAAAAAAAAATACAGAAATAAGGAGTTCGAGAAGTTGTGTGGACTAAATAAGCCTAATTATTCGACTCATAAAAACCAAAAATGCCGGTTTCCAGGATGAGTCTGTACTTTGACACTAATCGCCGTCTACCTATCAGATATATGTTCTTTGATTTACACAATCAGTGTTTTGTTATTAAACGCACTTAAATTCATATAACTCCTGAAAATGTTAACATGGGACAAGAATTTTCAGGAATAACACAAATAAACGTCATTGCGGATAGCCAGGAAAGTGCTTCAGTGTGTTTGGATAAAAGAGAAATAATCAAACGGTGTCTTATATATACCTCACACGACGCTATGAGTTTTTTATGTGGCTGTTTTATGTCTACCATACATTCTATGGCTAGTCATCTACAAATAACAGTTTTTACTTTTATATTTTTTGTCCATTCCAGACAAAATTGCTGTGCTATATCGCTTGATTTAGCTGGTATTTACGGTTCTAGATCTTGCGTCTCTTGTTTCTTAAGTATTAAAACATTTATTTTGCGGATGTCGTTTTCATCTGTTGCAAAGGAAACTGCGGGTATTTAATGTATTTTACCAGAAAAACGCAATATCCCTGCCTCTATTTCATGTGTTATTATGATTATATGATGTTCGTGATGTTCATTTGTATCATTGAGTGTTTTATTTGTGTGTGTCTGTTCTGTGTGTTGAAGAGCCACACAGCACTAAGTTATCTCGAGCAGTAGTCTGCATCTCTTCTTCTGCCACTCTTTGTGCCGTCGAACAAGGGAATTTAAAATCAACTCACTTGTGACTGGGTGACGGAATACAAAAACACGAGAGAGGATCTGCCTCGTCAGATAGTTCCACCAAGAGCGACCTCAAGTTGTAGTTCCAGAAGAGAGTTCAACGTGTTGTCGGGTTGCATTATCTACGATAATGCAGGATGGAGGTTCTGAGTAAAAGTAGATTTACGACTTGACAGGATAGAGCCATTATACGAAACGAATAACTATTTAGGAACGGTTTTAGAGCGAACAAATTTTGACCGGTGTGTTTTTCGTTAAGTGTAGGGCTATGAGAGCGATATACAACAATAGTTCGATTCTCAAGACGAAGAATCAGTGCTCGCTAGTTAAATCTAAGAAATGCATACAATTAATTTTGCTGAATGGTGCGGAAGAGAGGCGGCAGAGCTATCTATACCTTATGGTGAGTCACGCTACTACTACAACTAATGGCAGTCTGCAGTAGGGCCACTGAAGAATTTTGTTCCAGGCGTAAGATAGATTTCTGGGCCAGTCTGTACGGGCAGTGCACGGCCCACAACAGACACCACACCTGTTTTCATCTGGGACGCAGATTACAAACGATGACTTTGTTAACAGACCAATCATTGCATTTTAATGACATCTAAGGGAACCAGAAACAGTACAGTAAAGCTCACATCAAAATGAACACTGTTCAATTAATATGGCGAATAAAAAGGTCGCTTAATAAGTAATGCCCCACATTTTTTTGAACAGCCATTAATATACACAGACAAACATCCTCGTTGGTGCTTCACATTTGATGTTTGTTGTGTGCGGCGGTGAAGTTCCGAACGGTTCTGGCAGATGGCAGAGCCGTAGTACAGCGTCAAAATGGCGTCATCATACGACTCACGTTGCTGGTATTGAATTCTTGTGCGCACAAAAAGAAATCATGGTGAACATCCATAAACGTTTGTGTGCAGTTGGGCGATGGGTAAAGATGGTTACAGCCTCAGGAAATACAGAAACTGAGCTCCATAATCAGCCACGCTCGGGACGTCCTTTCACTGTCACTGCTCCAGACATGCTGAATCGTACGGATACCATTATTCGTGCCGACCGGCGCATCATAAGTCGACAATTGGGTCTACAGTCGGCGGTCAGCTTTGGCATATTCAAAGAGGTGCTCAGATGGGTTCCACAAATGCTCACAACGGACCACAAGCTTCAAAGAAAGGCCATTTCATCTGAATTGTTGGAGCGTTTTGACTGACGAGGAGGCCTTTCTGTCACGGATCGTTATGGGGGACGAAAGCTAGGTGCACCACTTTGCGCCGTAAACAAGAAGGCAGTCAATGGAGGACATCAACCTCATTTACCACAAAAGAAGAAATCCAAGACAACGACCTCTGCCGGAAAAGTCACCGTGACAGTCTTCTGGGGTTGTGATGGCGCCATCTCGTGAATGTGATGCCAAGAGGGTCAACCATCGATTCAGAGACATACGTGAAGACTCTGAATAAACTCCAGAACCGTTTCCGACGTGTTCAAGCGGACAAGATTCCAGCAGAAATCTTGCTGCAACAGGATGTTGCACGCGCATGCACAAGTGTGAGAAACCGCGAACACATCGCCAAATTGGGTTCATCATTGCCTCATCCACATTACAGACATGGCACCCTCGGACTTCCACCTCTTTGGGCCACTTAAAGATTCTCGCTTTGCAGATGACGAGAGTATCAGTCATGCAGTGAAAACGTGACTACGCCTACAGGACAAGAGCTTTTACCAGCAGGGAATACATGCTCTTCCACAATCTTAGCATATGGCCATGGAACGTCATGGGGACTAAGTAGAAAAATAGGACAATGACAAGACATGTTGATGTATATTGTCACCAAATTCTGACTCTTAACAATAAATATATTCTGAGAAAAAATGTGTGGCATTACTTATTGAACCACCCTATATATTTTAAACAATGAAACAAAGAAATCAAACGTAAAGGCATACAGGCAAGCACGATAAACAAAATTCAAAACGTCTGACAGCTGGCCAACTGTGCCCCATAGCGGGGGGTGCAGAACGGACCAGATCATAGATCTAATGATGAAGTGTAAGGGCTATTTTACAAATTTATGTTTAGACGCGCGGGGTAACCGTGCGGTCAAGGTCGTCTTGCCACGGTTCGCGCGGCTCCCCTCCCCCCTCCCCACGTCAGAGGGCCGAATCCTCCCTCGGGAATGGGTGTGTGTGTTAGCGTAAGTTAGTTGAAGATAGATTAAGTAGTGTGTAAGCCTAGGGACCACTGCCCTTAGTAGTTTGGTCCCATAGGTACTTACCACAAATTTCCCAAAAAAAAAACAGATGATTTATCTTCCCTTTAAAATTTAATCATATTTCCTAAATGCTACAAAAACACAGTAAGCATATTAGTTTCCTAGCGGCAAAATATTAGATGTCTCGAAAGATACTAAGTCATCCAGTCTTCACCCGCCAATTTCAGCTCTTTGTTAAATGGGCGCTTCAATTTATTTCTCTCTACCAACTGAAAAGCTAACGCTCTGAACCCATTCCCTGTCAATCCAAACAATGTGTCATCCACGTCTTTCAGATATCCGACAATCTCTACCTCTTGCTCGCTACAGTCTGGAACCCCGCGACCGCTACGGTCGCAGGTTCGAATCCAGCCTCGGGCATGAATGTGTGTGGTGTTCTTAGCTTAGTTAGGTTTAAGTAGTTCTAAGTTCTGGGGGACTGATGACCTCAGATGTTAAGTCCCATAGTGCTCAGAGCCATTTGCACATTTTTTTCTACCTCTTGCTTATTCCAGAGAACAACGAATTGAATGGAGGGGGATATTACAACAGTACAAGTTCATCAAAGCAGCCTTCGAACTGAAGACCGCAACGACGACAACAGGCGACAAAGAATTTATGAGAAAATGTGAGGAGTGCGTTACATTTGTCATTGTCTGATGAGAGGTTGTATATGTACGGCTGGAATGCACAGTGCTCAGTCCTCGTGTGTCGCGTGTCAGTGTTAAGACGGCCAGAAGCTGCTGGACTGCTTGTCCGCCACGGCGCGTCGCGGCGCCTGTGAGCCGGCCTCATGAATAAGAACGAGCCGGAGGCTGGAGCCCCGAGGCTGGAATGGGCGGCGCGTCGCGTTCCGGCCCAGTTGAGACGTCCTTGACTCCCCGCCGTTACTGTACTGCGGCGAGCTGACCGCTGGCCACCAGCTGCACACACTGCGGCCAGGCCGGCTCGGCCGTGTGCCTTGCGGGGGCGCACCCTCGGATACTGCCTGCCCCTGGAAGCGGTGTCCATCTGAAGGAACGCCGTGTAGTCATCACGGTCCTAAGACCAGACAATGAACCTGAAGCACATACAGCGAGGCCGCCTGCCGTCTGCCGTCTCATATACAGAGTCGTAAAGCCACTTGCTCTGCTCCTGGGTATTCAAATGGTTCAAATGGCTCTGAGCACTATGGGACTTACACCTGAGGTCATCAGTCCCCTAGAACTAAGAACTACTTAAACCTAACAAACCTAAGGACATCACACAGATCCATATCCGAGGCAGGATTCGAACCTGTCACCATAGCGATCGAGAGGTTCCAGACTGAAGTACCTAGAACCTCCGGCCGGCCCTCGGACTTCGCAGCACAATTCCTTACATTGTGTTTGGTGTACTGAACCGGGGACCTACAGGACGGAGAGGCTTCGTCCCACCGTAGTCCTCAGTGCTACACAACCCGACAACAGGCCACAGCAGTCCACCCACTTCACCGCCGCCCCACAGTGCGCAGTTCGGCCCCCAGTGGGTGTAACAATGTGGCTCGACACTGGGCAAAAAAATTGATCGCGATTGGTTTGGTCAAATGGTCAAATGGCTCTGCCCACTATGGGACTTAACATCTGAGGTCATCAGTCCCCTAGAACTTAGAACTACTTAAGCCTAACTAACCTAAGGACATCACACACATCCATACCCGAGACAGGATTCGAACCTGCGACCGTAGCGGTCGAGCGGTTCCAGACTGAAGCGCCTAGAACGTCTCGGCCACACTGGCCAGAGCGGCTGGTTTGGAGAATATTGTGGACAACTTGAGTGAATGAGGCCACCCAAATCGTCCGACGTGAATCCTATCGAACATTGGTGGCACATAACGGAGAGGTCAGCTCCTGCACAAAATCCACCACCGGCAACACGTTCACAGTTATTGACGGCCCTAGAGGCAGCATAGCTCAAAATTTCTGTGAGGGACTTCCAACGACTTGTGAGTGCGTACACGTTAAGTTGTTGTACCACGCCGGGAGAAAAGGTCCGACACGATATTATGAGGTACCCCATGACTTTTCTCGCCTCATATACTGGGTCGTGAAATGAACTTACTTAGAGAAAGGCAATTAGCACACTGTTAATACAGCGAGGGCTGAGTACACCATCACCGTGATTGTATCTGCGTACGGAGGCTATTAGTAGAATTTCTTTGGCTTTCTTTCGCTAACGCCATAGTCCCGCATCGATCGCAGGGTCAGCGCGGTTTTAACGGATTTGGCAAGGTGAGTTTTAGAGGTGGCCAGATGCCCTTCCTGCCGCCACCCCGTACCCCCAGGGATGGAATCTGTGTACCCCCAGCTGTCTGCGTCTAGTGTAAATCGTGAAATAGTGCGAACGTGTTTCAAATGTCTGCGACGCGTGTAACTGAGGCGGAACGTGGGGACCAGCCCGGTATTCACCTAGCGGGATGTGGGAAACCGCTTAAAAATCACATCCAGGCTGGCCGGCACATCGGCCGTCGTCTTTAATCCGCTGGGAGGATTCGATCCGGAGCCGGCGCGCCCACCCTAGTCCAGGAAGCAGCGTGTTAGCGCTCTCGGCTACCCTCGCGGGTGGAGGCTATTAGTAGAATGTCAGTTGTCAAACCACATTCATCATTCTCGCATGGGCCTAGCGTTTGGCATGGTAGCAGGGAAAAAGTTTCGATATACAACAGAAAATGGGCGATAATTTGGACAGATAACGTTACATTTATGACATGTCGAGGTCGCTGGCTGTGCCGTGTCTTTGAGATCTTCATGACTCTACCTTTTAGCATGCTGCCTGTGTTGATCTGGCCGGCCTCATTGCAGTGGGTGTTTAAAGGCAATCAATGCAAAAGTAAAAGATGACATTCACGAAAGCAACCAAGAGAACGAGTATAAACCCCAGAATAATAATTTCCATGCTGAGAGTATGAATATATATATACAAAGTATAAACAGCTCTAAAAAAAAGTTCACCTACCAAATTCAATGATGGAGGAGTAGCCATATTTGATGATCTTAAAAGGAATCACCATAAAGCCATTCTAGGTATTAAATTAATTTTCCGCTACTACACTAGTCAGAACGCTTTCCAGAGACTGGGATTCGACCAACCCCCACACCTTTCGAACTGAGCTTGCACTGACTTGCATTTATCTGTCAACCAAGCTCGGCTCGACTTGACGCCATCCCAGGTTTGAGCTACTGTTGTTGCGCGATGTGATAGCTCTGTGTAATAAATATCGCACAGTTTAAACCTTCAAATCACCTAAAATTTTAACCATGTACCCTTCACACTATACTGTATACGCCCAATATATAAAAATTCGTCGTTTACTATCCTCACCGGAGTTTCATTGGTCGGCACTGAAGTGTCTCCAGCCCTCGGCGAAATTCTGCTAAAAGTGAGCATCGGCCTGAAAACTTTCAGTGTGCACGTTGATAATAAAGAACCAGATTTATTTTCCTACTGTCAGAGTGAGAGCAATGCGTAGTCGCTTTTGAGACAAATGCACTCCGTCTTCAGGACACAAGGGACCATCCGACCGCCGGGTCATCCTCAGTTGAGAATGCTGGTAGGAGGGGCATGTGGTCTGTACACCGCTCTCCCGGTCGTGAAGATGGTATTCTTTGACCGGAGCCGCTACTGTTCGGTCGAGTAGCCCCGGAAAATGGCAACAGTGCGTGGCAGTCCGGATGGTCACCCATCCAAATGCCGGCCACGTCCGACAGCACTTAACTTCGGTGATCTGACGGGAACCAGTGTATCCACTGCGGCAACGCCGTTGCCGTTTTTACATCTACATCGACATCGACATGTTTACGCCGCAAGCCACCCAACGGTGTGTGGTGGAGGGCACTTTACCTGGCACTGTCATTACCTCCCTTTCCTGTTCCAGTCGCGTATGGTTCGCGGGAAGAACGACTGCCGGAAAGCCCCCGTGCGCGCTCGAATCTCTCTAATTTTACATTCGTGATCTCCTCGGGAGGTATAAGTAGGGGGAAGCAATATATTCGATACCTTATCCAGAAACGAAACCTCTCGAAACCTGGACAGCAAGGTACACAGCGATGCAGAGCGCCTCTCTTGCAGAGTCTGCCACTTGAGTTTGCTAAACATCTCCGTAACCTGTGACGAAACGCGCCGCTCTTCTTTGGATCTTCTCTATCTCCTCTGTTAACCCGACCTGGTACGGATCCCACACTGATGAGCAATACTCAAGTATAGGTCGAACGAGTGTTTTGTAAGCCACCTCCTTTGTTGATGGACTACATTTTCTAAGGACTCTCCCAATTAATCTCAACCTGGCGCAATTAATTTTATATAATCATTCCACTTCAAATCGTTCCGTACGCATACTCACACATATTTTACAGAAGTAACTGCAACCAGTGTTTTTTTTCCGCTATCATATAATCATACAATAAAGGATCCTTCTTTCTATGTATTCGCAATACATGACATTTGTCTATGTTAAGGGTCAGTTGCCACTCCCTGCACAAAGTGCCTATCCGCTGCAGATCTTCCTGCATTTAGCTGCAATTTTCTAATGCTGCAATTTCTCTGTATACTACAGCATCACCCGCGAAAAGCCACATGAAACTTCCGACACTATCTACTAGGTCATTTATAAAGGGTGAGTCACCTAACATTACCGCTGGATATATTTCGTAAACCACATCATGTGCGTCATGAGTCACCTAACATTACCGCTGGATATATTTCGTAAACCACATCATGTGCGTCAGTGAAAAAGACCAATAAAAAAGTGTTAGCATGTGGACGTAATGTGCTGTTCCAGTCTCTTCTGTACCTAAGGTCCATCACCGTTCCCTTTGGATCCCTACGTAATTCGGTGCTTTCCGATACACACGATCGAACAGCGGAGGAGTTGTACTCAAGCGTCAATTTTAGGTTACAATATCTCCAGATTTAATTAACATTTTACAGTGTAAAAAACGGCACTGTATGCGTATTTGTTTATATGTTTAGATGTGCTAACAAAACTAACTGGGTTCCATTTCAAAAACGTAGGTTTGTGTTAAAAAATATACTTCTGTGCATTTTTTTATGGTTTGTATTAACCAATTACACTAGCCCCTCTCATCACGTTTGGTCTGTGGAATCGATTCGTCAGTATTTGATGTGGTTTACGAAATATATCCAGCGCTAACGTTAGGTGACTCGCCCTGTATATATTGTGAAAAGCAATGGCCCCATAACACTCCCCTGTGGCACGCCGGAAGTTACTTTAACGTCTGTAGACGTCTCTCCGTTGAGAACAACATGCTGTGTTCTGTTTGCTAAAAACTCTTCAATCCAGCCACACAGCTGGTCTGATATTCCGTAGGTTCTTCCTTTGTTTATCAGGCGACAGTGCGGAATAGTATCGAACGCCTTCCGGTAGTCAAGGAAAATGGCATCTACATGGGAGCCTGTATCTAATATTTTCTGGGTCTCATGAATCAATAAAGCGAGTTGGGTCTCACACGATCGCTGTTTCCGGAATCCACGTTGATTCCTACAGAGTAGATTCAGGATTTCCAGAAGTGAGTAATAATTCACACTATGTTTCTGTCTTCATTCGTGGAGACGATATAGTCTTGTGAAACCGGATGAATCTTTTCAAAAACTATCTACGACGGACATACAGTATTTAAAGAGACAGTTCAATGTAGAAATAAAACAGCTTGTAAGAGGAACTTTTGTACTTTCATGACTTTAGGTTGACATCACCGGACTGAGCCGATAACAGCTGACAGGTAAAAATTATTTTGCTTATAAGCTCAATATTGTATTTAACTATGGCGTGTCCCCTTAAAGTTTCAGCATCAGCTGTACGACATTCCGCGTTCCGTTTTTTGCTTTCTGAAGGTGAAAAAACGGCTAAAATGTTTTCTCGAATGCTGTTAAGGTATGGTGAAAATTATATGAACTGTGTAAATTTTCATAAATGGGTACAACAGTGTAAAAATTGTCGACTATCAGTGACTGTCATATTTTGGGACGCCCGGAATGTCAACTTTTGCTATTATTTGGAAGACCAGCGTACAACAGTGCCTAGTACTCAAACATGCTGGTGTACAAAGTAAGGCCAGCAATGAGAGAAAAACGTGGCGGACCTCAATGAAAAGGCGTGATATAGCCACTCGACACTGCTCGCCCTCACACCGCCCAGCTGACCCAGGATATCAATAAAAAACTGGACTGGGAGAAACCACCTGATCCTCCCCCGGATTTTCATTTCTCTGGTCCACTCGAGGAGGCATTACTAGGAAAAATGTTCAGCAACAAAGTGCAGATCAGTGAACGTGTTCGAATGTGGCCAAAACAGGCCATAGACTTCTCTGCCAAGGGTATAAAAAAAACTGGCTTAAGGGGGGTAGGACGTCAAACGGGCCGACTTGGAGCAGGAGAGGCACCACAGGACATTTTAATTTCTACTGTCTATACTTTTGCAAATAAATTCATAAAACTTTGTCAGCATGACCAGGAAGGATTTAGGACTCACACTCATAGCAGTGGAAGTTAAAAAACGTAGCAAAACACCTTTTTTTTACATGTAAAATTTCATCATTTTTTCACTTACTAATGGCTGCATTTGTCTCTGTAGGTACACTTTTCTTCCTAAGTAAGAGAGATTCTTCGATGAATTTTGCACAGCATACAAGCAGTACTTACAGGTGTTTGAAACTCTGGAATTTTCCAAATCTATTAAAAACTGCGGTATAAAATGGAAATAATTAACTATAAAATTTGAGTCTTTTCTAAACAAAAAGTTTAAAATGTAACAGTTTATTCATTTCTTCATAAATTAAATAAACCCTAGAGTTTCTTACACATGTAACTATAGTTTGTATGCTGTGCAAAATTCATCGAAGAATCTCTCTTACTTAGGAAGAAAAGTGTACCTACAGCAACAAATACAGCCAGTAGTATGTGAAAAAATGATGAAGTTTCACATGCAAAAAAAAATGTATTTTTTTACGTTTTTGAGCTTCCACTACTATGAGCATGAATCCTGAATCCTTCCTGATCATGCTTTCAAAGTTTTATGAATTTGTTTGTAAATGTATAGGCAGTGGAAATTAAAATGTCGTGTGGTGCCTCTCCTGCTCCAAGTCGGCCCATTTGACGTCCTACCCCCCTTAACTTTGGGTTCAAATGGCCCTGAGCGCTATGGGCCTTAACTGCTGATGTTATCAGTCCCCTAGACCTTAGAACTACTTAAACCTAACTAACTTAAGGATATCACACACATCCATGCCCGAGACAGGATTCGAACCTGCGACCGTAGCGGTCGCACGGTTCCAGACTGTAGCGGCTAGAACCGCTCGTAACTTTGGGATAAGTGTATGAATATTGATGGACAGTATGTGGAGAAGCAGTAAAAGTCTCAGTTTGCAAAGTACTTTTTTTCTACATCAGTTTGCCTGTTTAAGTATTTAATGTCCCTCTTAGACCGACTGCTTGCAATCGACCTTCGATACACAAAAGAAGCGGAGAAATCAATAGAATTGTGTTACAAGTTGTTGGATAGTGTTCCTCATATTGTCCACGAGGCTGTGCGATCTATACGTGACGATGCACCGTCCCACATTGAGTACTTGAGCAGTAAATACCCTCGTTGTTGGAAGGAAGGGAAATCCCTGTCCTAAGGCCAGTACTAAGAAGCGCTTTCAGTATCAGCGTACGTATGTAATGGAGCACTGGGATGGCTGCCTGCTGCAATTCTTACGAGTCTGCTTTCCCAACACTGCATCCATACGTTTCATGCTATTTGTTCGGCGCTTCGTTTACGCGATCGAGCGTTACAATTCTCTGAACACAATGGCTCGACGCTACTGTCCTTTTAAATGATTTGTCTCTGTCCTCCAGCCTCAACTAATTGCCTTGAGCTATTCAGCTCAAGACTGTGCCGTTTTTGCTTATGCGCCCTAGAAACATTGTTTGCACCGATCAGCTTCTGTGAGACACAACAAAAATATAGATGTCGATTAAAAATATACTGCATAAATTACTTGTGTCAACCTTCCATTTCGCTTTTCGCTGTGAAATTACTAAAAGTAACGTTTCCTATGCTTTCGGCTTAAATGTAGAGTCTTTTAATATTTAGCTAACTAAATGCTTCAGCTATTATTTTTCAAAATAAAAAAACCACATTAGTTTCATTTCGACTGGTTGGCGCCACAGTGTATTATGCGTTATCGTTCGATCTCCATTTCGGGGAGTAAAATTTTTCATTGACAGCTGTAGAAAAAATTACGTCAACATTTGAAAAGTTAACAACCCCCTCTTTCTCCATCCCCTAATCATTTCTCTTCCGCTTCCGCGTACCCTCCCTTCCCTTCCCCGTTGGTAAAATTAGGTTTCAGAGACCCGTATATTTGATGCATCTCTCCATGCTAATCTATCCTGTGCAACCTCCTTCATCGCCCAGTACCTACTGCAACCTACATCCTTCTGAATCTGCTTAGTGTATTCATCTCTTGGTCTCCCTCTACGATTTTTACCCTCCACTCTGCCCTCCAAAGCTAAATTTATGATCCCGTGATGCCTCAGACATGTCCTACCAACCGATCCCTTTTTCTAGTCAAGTTGTGCCACAAACTTCTCTTCTCCCCAATCCTATTCAATACCTCCTCATTAGTTATGTGATCTACCCACCTAATCTTCAACATTCTTCTGTAGCACCACATTTCGAAAGCTTCTATTCTCTTCTTGTCCAAACTATTTATTGTCCATGTTTCACTTCCATACAGGGCTACACTCCATACAAATACTTTCAGAAACAACTTCCTGACACTTAAATCTATACTCGATGCTAAGAAATTTCTCATCTTCAGAAACGCTTTCCTTGCCATTGCCAGTCTGCATTTTATATCCTCTCTACTTCGACCATCATCAGTTATTTTGCTCCCCAAATAGCAAAACTCCTTTACTACTTTAAGTGTCTCGTTTCCTAATCTAATTCCCTCAGCATCACCCGACTTAATTAGACTACATTCCATTATCCTCGTTTTGCTTTTGTTGATGTTCATCTTATATACTCCTCTCAAGACACTGTCCATTCCATTCAACTGCTCTTCCAAGTCCTTTGCTGCATCTAACAGAATTACAATGTCATCGGCGAACCTCAAAGTTTTTATTCCTTCTCCATGAATTTTAATACCTACTCCGAATTTTTCTTTTGTTTCCTTTACTGCTTGCTCAATATTCAGATTGAATAACATTGGGGAGAGGCTACAACCCTGTCTCACTCCCTTCCCAACCACTGCTTCCCTTTCATGTCCCTCGACTCTTATAACTGCCATCTGGTTTCTGTACAAATTGTAAATAGCCTTTCGCTCCCTGTATTTTACCCTTGCCACATTTAGAATTTG